>NW_027331980.1:916071-1221428 GCF_048418815.1 Hemitrygon akajei | reverse complement strand
AGGTTCAGGGCATATTTGAGTGTAGTTCTGCATTTGTACGTTCCAGTGAGTCAGGGAGGTTATGGAGTGTACAGGTTCAGGGCACATTTGTCTGGAGTTCTGTATTGCTACGTTCCAGTGAGACAGGGAGGTTACGGAGGGTACAGGTTCAGGGCATATTTGTGTGCAGTTCTGCAGTGGTACGTTCCAGTGAGACAGGGAGGTTATGGTCGGGTACAGGTTCAGGGCATATTTGTGTGGAGTTCTGCATTGGTACTTTCCAGTGAGACAGGGATGTTATGGAGGGGTACAGATTCAGGGCATATTTGTGTGGAGTTCTGCATTGGTACGTTCCAGTGAGATAGGGAGGTTATGGAGGGGTACAGGTTCAGGGCATATTTGTGTGTAGTTCTGCATTGGTACTTTCCAGTGAGACAGGGAGGTTATGGAGAGTACAGGTTCAGGGCATATTTGTGTGGAGTTCTGCAGTGGTACATTCCAGTGAGACAGGGAGATTATGGTCGGGTACAGGTTCAGGGCATATTTGTGCGTAGTTCTGCATTGGTACGTTCCAGTGAGACAGGGAGGTTATGGAGGGGTACAGGTTCAGGGCAAATTTGTGTGGAGTTCTGCATTGGTGCATTCCAGTAAGACAAGGAGGTTATGGGCGGGTACACTTTCAGGGATTATTTGTGTGGTGTTCTGCAATGGTACGTTCCAGTGAGACAGAAGGTTATGGAGGGGTACAGGTTCAGGGCATATTTGAGTGGAGTTCGGCATTGGTGCGTTGCAGTGAGACAGGGAAGTTATGGAGGGGTATAGGTTCAGGCCATATTTGTGTGGAGTTCTGCATTCGTACGTTCCAGTGAGACAGGGAGGTTATGGAGGGGTACAGGTTCAGGGCATACTTGTGTGGAGTTCTGCATTGGGACATTCCAGTGAGACAAGGAGGTTATGGGCGGGTAACTTTCAGGGCATATCTGTGTGGTGTTCTGCAATGGTACGTTCCAGTGAGACAGAAGGTTATGGAGGGGTACAGGTTCAGGGCATATTTGAGTGGAGTTCGGCATTGGTGCGTTCCAGTGAGACAGGGAAGTTATGGAGGGGTACAGGTTCAGGGCATATTTGTGTGCAGTTCTGCATTGGTACGTTCCAGTGAGACAGGGAGGTTATGGAGGGGTGCAGGTTCAGGGCATACTTGTGTGGAGTTCTGCATTGGTACGTTCCAGTGAGACAGGGAGGTTATGGAGGGGTACAGGTTCAGGGCAAAGTTGTGTGGAGTTCTGCATTGGTGCGTTCCAGTGAGACAAGGAGGTTATTGGCGGGTACACGTTCAGGGCATATTTGTGTGGAATTCTGCATTGGTACGTTCCAGTGAGACAGGGAGGTTATGCACGGTACAGGATCAGGGCATATTTGAGTGGAGTTCTGCATTGGTACGTTCCAGTGAGACAGGGAGGTTATTGAGAAGTACAGGTTCAGGGCAAATTTGTGTGGAGTTCTGCATTGGTGCGTTCCAGTGAGACAGGGAGGTTATGGTCGGGTACAGGATCAGGGCATATTTGAGTGGAGTTCGGCATTGGTGTGTTCCAGTGAGACAGGGAGGTTATGGAGGGGTACAGGTTCAGGGCATATTTGTGTGGAGTTCTGCATTGGTACGTTCCAGTGAGACAGGGAGGTTATGGAGGGTTACAGGTTCAGGGCATATTTGTGTGTAGTTCTGCATTGGTACGTTCCAGTGAGACAGGGAGGTTATGGAGGGTACAGGTTCAGGGCATATTTGTGTGGAGTTCTGCAGTGGTACGTTCCAGTGAGACAGGGAGGTTATGGTCGGGTACAGGTTCAGGGCATATTTGTGTGGAGTTCTGCATTGGTACTTTCCAGTGAGACATGGAGGTTATGGAGGGTACCGGTTCATGGCATATTTGTGTGGAGTTCTGCAGTGGGACGTTCCAGTGAGACAGGGAGTTTATGGTCGGGTACAGGATCAGGGCACATTTGAGTGGAGTTCGGCATTGGTGCGTTCCAGTGAGACAGGGAGGTTATGGAGGGGTACAGGTTCAGGGCATATTTGTGTGCAGTTCTGCAGTGGTACGTTCCAGTGAGCCAGGGAGGTTATGGTCGGGTACAGGTTCAGGGCATATTTGTGTGGAGTTCTGCATTGGTACTTTCCAGTGAGAATGGGAGGTTATGGAGGGGTACCGGTTCACGGCATATTTGTGTGGAGTTCTGCAGTGGGACGATCCAATGAGACAGGGAGCTTATGGACCGGTACAGTTTCAGGGCATATTTGTGTGGAATTCTGCATTGGTACGTTCCAGTGAGACAGGGAGGTTATGGAGGGGTACAGGTTCAGGGCATATTTGTGTGGTGTTCTGCAATGGTACGTTCCAGTGTGACAGGGAGATTATGCACGGTACAGGATCAGGGCATATTTGAGTGGAGTTCGGCATTGGTGCGTTCCAGTGAGACAGGGTGGTTATGGAGGGTACAGGTTCAGGGCATATTTGTGTGGAGTTCTGCGTTGGTACGTTCCAGTGAGACAAGGAGATTATGGGCGGGTACACATTCAGGGCATATTTGTGTGGTGTTCTGCAATGGTACGTTCCAGTGAGACAGGGAAGTTATGGAGGGTACCGGTTCAGGGCATATTTGTGTGGAGTTCTGCATTGGTACGTTCCAGTGAGACTGGGTGTTTATGGAGGGTTACAGGTTCAGGGCATATTTGTGTGGAGTTCTGCATTGGTACGTTCCAGTGAGACAGGGAGGTTATGCACGGTACAGGATCAGGGCATATTTGAGTGGAGTTCGGCATTGGTGCGTTCCAGTGAGACAGGGAGGTTATGGAGGGTACCGGTTCAGGGCATATTTGTGTGGAGTTCTGCATTGGTACGTTCCAGTGAGACAGGGTGTTTATGGAGGGTTACAGGTTCAGGGCATATTTGTGTGGAGTTCTGCATTGGTACGTTCCAGTGAGACAGTGAGGTTATGGAGGGGTACAGGTTCAGGGCATATTTGTGTGTTGTTCTGCAATGGTACGTTCCAGTGAGACAGGGAGGTTATGCACGGTACAGGATCAGGGCATATTTGTGTGGAGTTCTGCGTTGGTACGTTCCAGTGAGACAAGGAGCTTATGGGCGGGTACACATTCAGGGCATATTTGTGTGGTGTTCTGCAATGGTACGTTCCAGTGAGACTGGGAGGTTATGGAGGGGTACAGGTTCAGGGCATATTTGAGTGTAGTTCTGCATTTGTACGTTCCAGTGAGTTAGGGAGGTTATGGAGTGTACAGGTTCAGGGCACATTTGTCTGGAGTTCTGTATTGCTACGTTCCAGTGAGACAGGGAGGTTACGGAGGGTACAGGTTCAGGGCATATTTGTGTGCAGTTCTGCAGTGGTACGTTCCAGTGAGACAGGGAGGTTATGGTCGGGTACAGGTTCAGGGCATATTTGTGTGGAGTTCTGCATTGGTACTTTCCAGTGAGACAGGGATGTTATGGAGGGGTACAGATTCAGGGCATATTTGTGTGGAGTTCTGCATTGGTACGTTCCAGTGAGATAGGGAGGTTATGGAGGGATACAGGTTCAGGGCATATTTGTGTGTAGTTCTGCATTGGTACGTTCCAGTGAGACAGGGAGATTATGGTCGGGTACAGGTTCAGGGCATATTTGTGCGTAGTTCTGCATTGGTGCATTCCAGTAAGACAAGGAGGTTATGGGCGGGTACACTTTCAGGGCATATTTGTGTGGTGTTCTGCAATGGTACGTTCCAGTGAGACAGAAGGTTATGGAGGGCTACAGGTTCAGGGCATATTTGAGTGGAGTTCGGCATTGGTGCGTTCAAGTGAGACAGGGAAGTTATGGAGGGGTACAGGTTCAGGGCATATTTGTGTGGAGTTCTGCATTGGTACGTTCCACTGAGACAGGGAGGTTATGGAGGGGTGCAGGTTCAGGGCATACTTGTGTGGAGTTCTGCATTGGTACGTTCCAGTGAGACAGGGAGGTTATGGAGGTGTACAGGTTCAGGGCAAATTTGTGTGGAGTTCTGCATTGGTGCGTTCCAGTGAGACAAGGAGGTTATGGAGTGTACAGGTTCAGGGCACATTTGTCTGGAGTTCTGTATTGCTACGTTCCAGTGAGACAGGGAGGTTACGGAGGGTACAGGTTCAGGGCATATTTGTGTGCAGTTCTGCAGTGGTACGTTCCAGTGAGACAGGGAGGTTATGGTCGGGTACAGGTTCAGGGCATATTTGTGTGGAGTTCTGCATTGGTACTTTCCAGTGAGACAGGGATGTTATGGAGGGGTACAGATTCAGGGCATATTTGTGTGGAGTTCTGCATTGGTACGTTCCAGTGAGATAGGGAGGTTATGGAGGGATACAGGTTCAGGGCATATTTGTGTGTAGTTCTGCATTGGTACGTTCCAGTGAGACAGGGAGATTATGGTCGGGTACAGGTTCAGGGCATATTTGTGCGTAGTTCTGCATTGGTGCATTCCAGTAAGACAAGGAGGTTATGGGCGGGTACACTTTCAGGGCATATTTGTGTGGTGTTCTGCAATGGTACGTTCCAGTGAGACAGAAGGTTATGGAGGGCTACAGGTTCAGGGCATATTTGAGTGGAGTTCGGCATTGGTGCGTTCAAGTGAGACAGGGAAGTTATGGAGGGGTACAGGTTCAGGGCATATTTGTGTGGAGTTCTGCATTGGTACGTTCCACTGAGACAGGGAGGTTATGGAGGGGTGCAGGTTCAGGGCATACTTGTGTGGAGTTCTGCATTGGTACGTTCCAGTGAGACAGGGAGGTTATGGAGGTGTACAGGTTCAGGGCAAATTTGTGTGGAGTTCTGCATTGGTGCGTTCCAGTGAGACAAGGAGGTTATTGGCGGGTACACGTTCAGGGCATATTTGTGTGGAATTCTGCATTGGTACGTTCCAGTGAGACAGGGAGGTTATGCACGGTACAGGATCAGGGCATATTTGAGTGGAGTTCTGCATTGGTACGTTCCAGTGAGACAGGGAGGTTATTGAGAAGTACAGGTTCAGGGCAAATTTGTGTGGAGTTCTGCATTGGTGCGTTCCAGTGAGACAAGGAGGTTATGGGCTGGTACACGTTCAGGGCATATTTGTGTGGAATTCTGCATTGGTACGTTCCAGTGAGACAGGGAGGTTATGGAGGGTACCGGTTCAAGGCATATTTGTGTGGAGTTCTGCATTGGTACGTTCCAGTGAGACAGGGAGGTTATGCACGGTGCAGGATCAGGGCATATTTGAGTGGAGTTCGGCATTGGTGCGTTCCAGTGAGACAGGGTGGTTATGGAGGGTGCAGGTTCAGGGCATATTTGTGTGGAGTTCTGCGTTGGTACGTTCCAGTGAGACAAGGAGATTATGGGCGGGTACACATTCAGGGCATATTTGTGTGGTGTTCTGCAATGGTACGTTCCAGTGAGACAGGGAGGTTATGGAGGGTACCGGTTCAGGGCATATTTGTGTGGAGTTCTGCATTGGTACGTTCCAGTGAGACAGGGTGTTTATGGAGGGTTACAGGTTCAGGGCATATTTGTGTGGAGTTCTGCATTGGTACGTTCCAGTGAGACAGGGAGGTTATGCACGGTACAGGATCAGGGCATATTTGAGTGGAGTTCGGCATTGGTGCGTTCCAGTGAGACAGGGAGGTTATGGAGGGTACCGGTTCAGGGCATATTTGTGTGGAGTTCTGCATTGGTACGTTCCAGTGAGACAGTGAGGTTATGGAGGGGTACAGGTTCAGGGCATATTTGTGTGTTGTTCTGCAATGGTACGTTCCAGTGAGACAGGGAGGTTATGCACGGTACAGGATCAGGGCATATTTGTGTGGAGTTCTGCGTTGGTACGTTCCAGTGAGACAAGGAGCTTATGGGCGGGTACACATTCAGGGCATATTTGTGTGGTGTTCTGCAATGGTACGTTCCAGTGAGACTGGGAGGTTATGGAGGGGTACAGGTTCAGGGCATATTTGAGTGTAGTTCTGCATTTGTACGTTCCAGTGAGTCAGGGAGGTTATGGAGTGTACAGGTTCAGGGCACATTTGTCTGGAGTTCTGTATTGCTACGTTCCAGTGAGACAGGGAGGTTACGGAGGGTACAGGTTCAGGGCATATTTGTGTGCAGTTCTGCAGTGGTACGTTCCAGTGAGACAGGGAGGTAATGGTCGGGTACAGGTTCAGGGCATATTTGTGTGGAGTTCTGCATTGGTACTTTCCAGTGAGACAGGGATGTTATGGAGGGGTACAGATTCAGGGCATATTTGTGTGGAGTTCTGCATTGGTACGTTCCAGTGAGATCGGGAGGTTATGGAGGGGTACAGGTTCAGGGCATATTTGTGTGTAGTTCTGCATTGGTACGTTCCAGTGAGACAGGGAGGTTATGGAGAGTACAGGTTCAGGGCATATTTGTGTGGAGTTCTGCAGTGGTACATTCCAGTGAGACAGGGAGATTATGGTCGGGTTCAGGTTCAGGGCATATTTGTGCGTAGTTCTGCATTGGTACGTTCCAGTGAGACAGGGAGGTTATGGAGGGGTACAGGTTCAGGGCAAATTTGTGTGGAGTTCTGCATTGGTGCATTCCAGTAAGACAAGGAGGTTATGGGCGGGTACACTTTCAGGGCTTATTTGTGTGGTGTTCTGCAATGGTACGTTCCAGTGAGACAGAAGGTTAAGGAGGGGTACAGGTTCAGGGCATATTTGAGTGGAGTTCGGCATTGGTGCGTTGCAGTGAGACAGGGAAGTTATGGAGGGGTATAGGTTCAGGCCATATTTGTGTGGAGTTCTGCATTCGTACGTTCCAGTGAGACAGGGAGGTTATGGAGGGGTACAGGTTCAGGGCATACTTGTGTGGAGTTCTGCATTGGTACATTCCAGTGAGACAAGGAGGTTATGGGCGGGTAACTTTCAGGGCATATCTGTGTGGTGTTCTGCAATGGTACGTTCCAGTGAGACAGAAGGTTATGGAGGGGTACAGGTTCAGGGCATATTTGAGTGGAGTTCGTCATTGGTGCGTTCCAGTGAGACAGGGAAGTTATGGAGGGGTACAGGTTCAGAGCATATTTGTGTGCAGTTCTGCATTGGTACGTTCCAGTGAGACAGGGAGGTTATGGAGGGGTGCAGGTTCAGGGCATACTTGTGTGGAGTTCTGCATTGGTACGTTCCAGTGAGACAGGGAGGTTATGGAGGGGTACAGGTTCAGGGCAAAGTTGTGTGGAGTTCTGCATTGGTGCGTTCCAGTGAGACAAGGAGGTTATTGGCGGGTACACGTTCAGGGCATATTTGTGTGGAATTCTGCATTGGTACGTTCCAGTGAGACAGGGAGGTTATGCACGGTACAGGATCAGGGCATATTTGAGTGGAGTTCTGCATTGGTACGTTCCAGTGAGACAGGGAGGTTATTGAGAAGTACAGGTTCAGGGCAAATTTGTGTGGAGTTCTGCATTGGTGCGTTCCAGTGAGACAGGGAGGTTATGGTCGGGTACAGGATCAGGGCATATTTGAGTGGAGTTCGGCATTGGTGTGTTCCAGTGAGACAGGGAGGTTATGGAGGGGTACAGGTTCAGGGCATATTTGTGTGGAGTTCTGCATTGGTACGTTCCAGTGAGACAGGGAGGTTATGGAGGGGTACAGGTTCAGGGCATATTTGTGTGTAGTTCTGCATTGGTACGTTCCAGTGAGACAGGGAGGTTATGGAGGGTACAGGTTCAGGGCATATTTGTGTGGAGTTCTGCAGTGGTACGTTCCAGTGAGACAGGGAGGTTATGGTCGGGTACAGGTTCAGGGCATATTTGTGTGGAGTTCTGCATTGGTACTTTCCAGTGAGACATGGAGGTTATGGAGGGTACCGGTTCATGGCATATTTGTGTGGAGTTCTGCAGTGGGACGTTCCAGTGAGACAGGGAGTTTATGGTCGGATACAGGATCAGGGCACATTTGAGTGGAGTTCGGCATTGGTGCGTTCCAGTGAGACAGGGAGGTTATGGAGGGGTACAGGTTCAGGGCATATTTGTGTGCAGTTCTGCAGTGGTACGTTCCAGTGAGCCAGGGAGGTTATGGTCGGGTACAGGTTCAGGGCATATTTGTGTGGAGTTCTGCATTGGTACTTTCCAGTGAGAATGGGAGGTTATGGAGGGGTACCGGTTCATGGCATATTTGTGTGGAGTTCTGCAGTGGGACGATCCAATGAGACAGGGAGCTTATGGACCGGTACAGTTTCAGGGCATATTTGTGTGGAATTCTGCATTGGTACGTTCCAGTGAGACAGGGAGGTTATGGAGGGGTACAGGTTCAGGGCATATTTGTGTGGTGTTCTGCAATGGTACGTTCCAGTGTGACAGGGAGATTATGCACGGTACAGGATCAGGGCATATTTGAGTGGAGTTCGGCATTGGTGCGTTCCAGTGAGACAGGGTGGTTATGGAGGGTACAGGTTCAGGGCATATTTGTGTGGAGTTCTGCGTTGGTACGTTCCAGTGAGACAAGGAGATTATGGGCGGGTACACATTCAGGGCATATTTGTGTGGTGTTCTGCAATGGTACGTTCCAGTGAGACAGGGAAGTTATGGAGGGTACCGGTTCAGGGCATATTTGTGTGGAGTTCTGCATTGGTACGTTCCAGTGAGACAGGGTGTTTATGGAGGGTTACAGGTTCAGGGCATATTTGTGTGGAGTTCTGCATTGGTACGTTCCAGTGAGACAGGGAGGTTATGCACGGTACAGGATCAGGGCATATTTGAGTGGAGTTCGGCATTGGTGCGTTCCAGTGAGACAGGGAGGTTATGGAGGGTACCGGTTCAGGGCATATTTGTGTGGAGTTCTGCATTGGTACGTTCCAGTGAGACAGGGTGTTTATGGAGGGTTACAGGTTCAGGGCATATTTGTGTGGAGTTCTGCATTGGTACGTTCCAGTGAGACAGTGAGGTTATGGAGGGGTACAGGTTCAGGGCATATTTGTGTGTTGTTCTGCAATGGTACGTTCCAGTGAGACAGGGAGGTTATGCACGGTACAGGATCAGGGCATATTTGTGTGGAGTTCTGCGTTGGTACGTTCCAGTGAGACAAGGAGCTTATGGGCGGGTACACATTCAGGGCATATTTGTGTGGTGTTCTGCAATGGTACGTTCCAGTGAGACTGGGAGGTTATGGAGGGGTACAGGTTCAGGGCATATTTGAGTGTAGTTCTGCATTTGTACGTTCCAGTGAGTCAGGGAGGTTATGGAGTGTACAGGTTCAGGGCACATTTGTCTGGAGTTCTGTATTGCTACGTTCCAGTGAGACAGGGAGGTTACGGAGGGTACAGGTTCAGGGCATATTTGTGTGCAGTTCTGCAGTGGTACGTTCCAGTGAGACAGGGAGGTTATGGTCGGGTACAGGTTCAGGGCATATTTGTGTGGAGTTCTGCATTGGTACTTTCCAGTGAGACAGGGATGTTATGGAGGGGTACAGATTCAGGGCATATTTGTGTGGAGTTCTGCATTGGTACGTTCCAGTGAGATAGGGAGGTTATGGAGGGATACAGGTTCAGGGCATATTTGTGTGTAGTTCTGCATTGGTACGTTCCAGTGAGACAGGGAGGTTATGGAGAGTACAGGTTCAGGGCATATTTGTGTGGAGTTCTGTAGTGGTACATTCCAGTGAGACAGGGAGATTATGGTCGGGTACAGGTTCAGGGCATATTTGTGCGTAGTTCTGCATTGGTGCATTCCAGTAAGACAAGGAGGTTATGGGCGGGTACACTTTCAGGGCATATTTGTGTGGTGTTCTGCAATGGTACGTTCCAGTGAGACAGAAGGTTATGGAGGGCTACAGGTTCAGGGCATATTTGAGTGGAGTTCGGCACTGGTGCGTTCCAGTGAGACAGGGAAGTTATGGAGGGGTACAGGTTCAGGGCATATTTGTGTGTAGTTCTGCATTGGTACGTTCCACTGAGACAGGGAGGTTATGGAGGGGTGCAGGTTCAGGGCATACTTGTGTGGAGTTCTGCATTGGTACGTTCCAGTGAGACAGGGAGGTTATGGAGGGGTACAGGTTCAGGGCAAATTTGTGTGGAGTTCTGCATTGGTGCGTTCCAGTGAGACAATGAGGTTATTGGCGTGTACACGTTCAGGGCATATTTGTGTGGAATTCTGCATTGGTACGTTCCAGTGAGACAGGGAGGTTATGCACGGTACAGGATCAGGGCATATTTGAGTGGAGTTCTGCATTGGTACGTTCCAGTGAGACAGGGAGGTTATTGAGAAGTACAGGTTCAGGGCAAATTTGTGTGGAGTTCTGCATTGGTGCGTTCCAGTGAGACAAGGAGGTTATGGGCTGGTACACGTTCAGGGCATATTTGTGTGGAATTCTGCATTGGTACGTTCCAGTGAGACAGGGAGGTTATGGAGGGTACCGGTTCAGGGCATATTTGTGTGGAGTTCTGCATTGGTACGTTCCAGTGAGACAGGGAGGTTATGCACGGTACAGGATCAGGGCATATTTGAGTGGAGTTCGGCATTGGTGCGTTCCAGAGAGACAGGGTGGTTATGGAGGGTACAGGTTCAGGGCATATTTGTGTGGAGTTCTGCGTTGGTACGTTCCAGTGAGACAAGGAGATTATGGGCGGGTACACATTCAGGGCATATTTGTGTGGTGTTCTGCAATGGTACGTTCCAGTGAGACAGGGAGGTTATGGAGGGTACCGGTTCAGGGCATATTTGTGTGGAGTTCTGCATTGGTACGTTCCAGTGAGACAGGGTGTTTATGGAGGGTTACAGGTTCAGGGCATATTTGTGTGGAGTTCTGCATTGGTACGTTCCAGTGAGACAGGGAGGTTATGCACGGTACAGGATCAGGGCATATTTGAGTGGAGTTCGGCATTGGTGCGTTCCAGTGAGACAGGGAGGTTATGGAGGGTACCGGTTCAGGGCATATTTGTGTGGAGTTCTGCATTGGTACGTTCCAGTGAGACAGGGTGTTTATGGAGGGTTACAGGTTCAGGGCATATTTGTGTGGAGTTCTGCATTGGTACGTTCCAGTGAGACAGTGAGGTTATGGAGGGGTACAGGTTCAGAGCATATTTGTGTGTTGTTCTGCAATGGTACGTTCCAGTGAGACAGGGAGGTTATGCACGGTACAGGATCAGGGCATATTTGTGTGGAGTTCTGCGTTGGTACGTTCCAGTGAGACAGGGAGGTTATGGTCGGGTACAGGTTCAGGGCATATTTGTGTGGAGTTCTGCATTGGTACTTTCCAGTGAGACAGGGATGTTATGGAGGGGTACAGATTCAGGGCATATTTGTGTGGAGTTCTGCATTGGTACGTTCCAGTGAGATAGGGAGGTTATGGAGGGATACAGGTTCAGGGCATATTTGTGTGTAGTTCTGCATTGGTACGTTCCAGTGAGACAGGGAGGTTATGGAGAGTACAGGTTCAGGGCATATTTGTGTGGAGTTCTGCAGTGGTACATTCCAGTGAGACAGGGAGATTATGGTCGGGTACAGGTTCAGGGCATATTTGTGCGTAGTTCTGCATTGGTGCATTCCAGTAAGACAAGGAGGTTATGGGCGGGTACACTTTCAGGGCATATTTGTGTGGTGTTCTGCAATGGTACGTTCCAGTGAGACAGAAGGTTATGGAGGGCTACAGGTTCAGGGCATATTTGAGTGGAGTTCGGCATTGGTGCGTTCCAGTGAGACAGGGAAGTTATGGAGGGGTACAGGTTCAGGGCATATTTGTGTGTAGTTCTGCATTGGTACGTTCCACTGAGACAGGGAGGTTATGGAGGGGTGCAGGTTCAGGGCATACTTGTGTGGAGTTCTGCATTGGTACGTTCCAGTGAGACAGGGAGGTTATGGAGGGGTACAGGTTCAGGGCAAATTTGTGTGGAGTTCTGCATTGGTGCGTTCCAGTGAGACAATGAGGTTATTGGCGTGTACACGTTCAGGGCATATTTGTGTGGAATTCTGCATTGGTACGTTCCAGTGAGACAGGGAGGTTATGCACGGTACAGGATCAGGGCATATTTGAGTGGAGTTCTGCATTGGTACGTTCCAGTGAGACAGGGAGGTTATTGAGAAGTACAGGTTCAGGGCAAATTTGTGTGGAGTTCTGCATTGGTGCGTTCCAGTGAGACAAGGAGGTTATGGGCTGGTACACGTTCAGGGCATATTTGTGTGGAATTCTGCATTGGTACGTTCCAGTGAGACAGGGAGGTTATGGAGGGTACCGGTTCAGGGCATATTTGTGTGGAGTTCTGCATTGGTACGTTCCAGTGAGACAGGGAGGTTATGCACGGTACAGGATCAGGGCATATTTGAGTGGAGTTCGGCATTGGTGCGTTCCAGAGAGACAGGGTGGTTATGGAGGGTACAGGTTCAGGGCATATTTGTGTGGAGTTCTGCGTTGGTACGTTCCAGTGAGACAAGGAGATTATGGGCGGGTACACATTCAGGGCATATTTGTGTGGTGTTCTGCAATGGTACGTTCCAGTGAGACAGGGAGGTTATGGAGGGTACCGGTTCAGGGCATATTTGTGTGGAGTTCTGCATTGGTACGTTCCAGTGAGCCAGGGTGTTTATGGAGGGTTACAGGTTCAGGGCATATTTGTGTGGAGTTCTGCATTGGTACGTTCCAGTGAGACAGGGAGGTTATGCACGGTACAGGATCAGGGCATATTTGAGTGGAGTTCGGCATTGGTGCGTTCCAGTGAGACAGGGAGGTTATGGAGGGTACCGGTTCAGGGCATATTTGTGTGGAGTTCTGCATTGGTACGTTCCAGTGAGACAGGGTGTTTATGGAGGGTTACAGGTTCAGGGCATATTTGTGTGGAGTTCTGCATTGGTACGTTCCAGTGAGACAGTGAGGTTATGGAGGGGTACAGGTTCAGAGCATATTTGTGTGTTGTTCTGCAATGGTACGTTCCAGTGAGACAGGGAGGTTATGCACGGTACAGGATCAGGGCATATTTGTGTGGAGTTCTGCGTTGGTACGTTCCAGTGAGACAAGGAGCTTATGGGCGGGTACACATTCAGGGCATATTTGTGTGGTGTTCTGCAATGGTACGTTCCAGTGAGACTGGGAGGTTATGGAGGGGTACAGGTTCAGGGCATATTTGAGTGTAGTTCTGCATTTGTACGTTCCAGTGAGTCAGGGAGGTTATGGAGTGTACAGGTTCAGGGCACATTTGTCTGGAGTTCTGTATTGCTACGTTCCAGTGAGACAGGGAGGTTACGGAGGGTACAGGTTCAGGGCATATTTGTGTGCAGTTCTGCAGTGGTACGTTCCAGTGAGACAGGGAGGTTATGGTCGGGTACAGGTTCAGGGCATATTTGTGTGGAGTTCTGCATTGGTACTTTCCAGTGAGACAGGGATGTTATGGAGGGGTACAGATTCAGGGCATATTTGTGTGGAGTTCTGCATTGGTACGTTCCAGTGAGATAGGGAGGTTATGGAGGGGTACAGGTTCAGGGCATATTTGTGTGTAGTTCTGCATTGGTACGTTCCAGTGAGACAGGGAGGTTATGGAGAGTACAGGTTCAGGGCATATTTGTGTGGAGTTCTGCAGTGGTACATTCCAGTGAGACAGGGAGATTATGGTCGGGTACAGGTTCAGGGCATATTTGTGCGTAGTTCTGCATTGGTACGTTCCAGTGAGATAGGGAGGTTATGGAGGGGTACAGGTTCAGGGCAAATTTGTGTGGAGTTCTGCAGTGGTGCATTCCAGTAAGACAAGGAGGTTATGGGCGGGTACACTTTCAGGGCTTATTTGTGTGGTGTTCTGCAATGGTACGTTCCAGTGAGACAGAAGGTTATGGAGGGGTACAGGTTCAGGGCATATTTGAGTGGAGTTCGGCATTGGTGCGTTGCAGTGAGACAGGGAAGTTATGGAGGGGTATAGGTTCAGGCCATATTTGTGTGGAGTTCTGCATTCGTACGTTCCAGTGAGACAGGGAGGTTATGGAGGTGTACAGGTTCAGGGCATACTTGTGTGGAGTTCTGCATTGGTACATTCCAGTGAGACAAGGAGGTTATGGGCGGGTAACTTTCAGGGCATATCTGTGTGGTGTTCTGCAATGGTACGTTCCAGTGAGACAGAAGGTTATGGAGGGGTACAGGTTCAGGGCATATTTGAGTGGAGTTCGGCATTGGTGCGTTCCAGTGAGACAGGGAAGTTATGGAGGGGTACAGGTTCAGGGCATATTTGTGTGGAGTTCTGCATTGGTACGTTCCAGTGAGACAGGGAGGTTATGGAGGTGTGCAGGTTCAGGGCATACTTGTGTGGAGTTCTGCATTGGTACGTTCCAGTGAGACAGGGAGGTTATGGAGGGGTACAGGTTCAGGGCAAAGTTGTGTGGAGTTCTGCATTGGTGCGTTCCAGTGAGACAAGGAGGTTATTGGCGGGTACACGTTCAGGGCATATTTGTGTGGAATTCTGCATTGGTACGTTCCAGTGAGACAGGGAGGTTATGCACGGTACAGGATCAGGGCATATTTGAGTGGAGTTCTGCATTGGTACGTTCCAGTGAGACAGGGAGGTTATTGAGAAGTACAGGTTCAGGGCAAATTTGTGTGGAGTTCTGCATTGGTGCGTTCCAGTGAGACAGGGAGGTTATGGTCGGGTACAGGATCAGGGCATATTTGAGTGGAGTTCGGCATTGGTGTGTTCCAGTGAGACAGGGAGGTTATGGAGGGGTACAGGTTCAGGGCATATTTGTGTGGAGTTCTGCATTTGTACGTTCCAGTGAGTCAGGGAGGTTATGGAGTGTACAGGTTCAGGGCACATTTGTCTGGAGTTCTGCATTGGTACGTTCCAGTGAGACAGGGAGGTTACGGAGGGTACAGGTTCAGGGCATATTTGTGTGCAGTTCTGCAGTGGTACGTTCCAGTGAGACAGGGAGGTTATGGTCGGGTACAGGTTCAGGTCATATTTGTGTGGAGTTCTGCATTGGTACTTTCCAGT
Source organism: Hemitrygon akajei (assembly GCF_048418815.1). NCBI lineage: Eukaryota > Metazoa > Chordata > Chondrichthyes > Myliobatiformes > Dasyatidae > Hemitrygon > Hemitrygon akajei. Next base: position 1,206,491 of record NW_027331980.1, on the reverse strand, counting down.
GAGACTGGGATGTTATGGAGGGGTACAGGTTCAGGGCATATTTGTGTGGAGTTCTGCATTATTGCGTTCCAGTGAGATAGGGAGGTAATGGAGGGGTACAGGTTCAGGGCATATTTGTGTGGAGTTCTGCATTATTGCGTTCCAGTGAGACAAGGAGGTTATTGGCGGGTACACGTTCAGGGCATATTTGTGTGGAATTCTGCATTGGTACGTTCCAGTGAGACAGGGAGTTTATGCACGGTACAGGATCAGGGCATATTTGAGTGGAGTTCTGCATTGGTACGTTCCAGTGAGACAGTGAGGTTATTGAGAAGTACAGGTTCAGGGCAAATTTGTGTGGAGTTCTGCATTGGTGCGTTCCAGTGAGACAAGGAGGTTATGGGCTGGTACACGTTCAGGGCATATTTGTGCGGAATTCTGCATTGGTACGTTCCAGTGAGACAGGGAGGTTATGGAGGGTACCGGTTCAGGGCATATTTGTGTGGAGTTCTGCATTGGTACGTTCCAGTGAGACAGGGAGGTTATGGAGGGTTACAGGTTCAGGGCATATTTGTGTGGAGTTCTGCATTGGTACGTTCCAGTGAGACAGGGAGGTTATGTAGGTGTACAGGTTCAGGGCACATTTGTGTGGAGTTCTGCATTGGTACGTTCCAGTGAGACAGGGACGTTATGGAGGGTACAGGTTCAGGGCATATTTGTGTGGAGTTCTGCATTGGTACGTTCCAGTGAGACCGGGAGGTTATGGTCGGGTACAGGATCAGGGCATATTTGAGTGGAGTTCGGCATTGGTGTGTTCCAGTGAGACAGGGAGGTTATGGAGGGGTACAGGTTCAGGGCATATTTGTGTGGAGTTCTGCATTCGTACGTTCCAGTGAGACAGGGAGGTTATGGTCGGGTACAGGTTCAGGGCATATTTGTGTGGAGTTCTGCATTGGTACTTTCCAGTGAGACATGGAGGTTATGGAGGGTACCGGTTCATGGCATATTTGTGTGGAGTTCTGCAGTGGGACGTTCCAGTGAGACAGGGAGTTTATGGTCGGGTACAGGATCAGGGCACATTTGAGTGGAGTTCGGCATTGGTGCGTTCCAGTGAGACAGGGAGGTTATGGAGGGGTACAGGTTCATGGCATATTTGTGTGCAGTTCTGCAGTGGTACGTTCCAGTGAGCCAGGGAGGTTATGGTCGGGTACAGGTTCAGGGCATATTTGTGTGGAGTTCTGCATTGGTACTTTCCAGTGAGAATGGGAGGTTATGGAGGGGTACCGGTTCATGGCATATTTGTGTGGAGTTCTGCAGTGGGACGATCCAATGAGACAGGGAGCTTATGGACCGGTACAGTTTCAGGGCATATTTGTGTGGAATTCTGCATTGGTACGTTCCAGTGAGACAGGGAGGTTATGGAGGGGTACAGGTTCAGGGCATATTTGTGTGGTGTTCTGCAATGGTACGTTCCAGTGTGACAGGGAGATTATGCACGGTACAGGATCAGGGCATATTTGAGTGGAGTTCGGCATTGGTGCGTTCCAGTGAGACAGGGAGGTTATGGAGGGGTACAGGTTCAGGGCATACTTGTGTGGAGTTCTGCATTGGTACGTTCCAGTGAGACAGGGAGGTTATGGAGGGGTACAGGTTCAGGGCAAATTTGTGTGGAGTTCTGCATTGGTGCGTTCCAGTGAGACAAGGAGGTTATGGGCGAGTACACGTTCAGGGCATATTTGTGTGGAATTCTGCATTGGTGCGTTCCAGTGAGACAGGGAGGTTATGGAGGGTACCGGTTCAGGGCATATTTGTGTGGAGTTCTGCATTGGTACGTTCCAGTGAGACAGGGAGGTTATGGAGGGTACAGGTTCAGGGCATATTTGTGTGGAGTTCTGCGTTGGTACGTTCCAGTGAGACAAGGAGCTTATGGGCGGGTACACATTCAGGGCATATTTGTGTGGTGTTCTGCAATGGTACGTTCCAGTGAGACTGGGAGGTTATGGAGGGGTACAGGTTCAGGGCATATTTGAGTGTAGTTCTGCATTTGTACGTTCCAGTGAGTCAGGGAGGTTATGGAGTGTACAGGTTCAGGGCACATTTGTCTGGAGTTCTGCATTGGTACGTTCCAGAGAGACAGGGAGGTTATGGAGGGTACAGGTTCAGGGCATATTTGTGTGCAGTTCTCCAGTGGTACGTTCCAGTGAGACAGGGAGGTTATGGAGGGTACCGGTTCAGGGCATATTTGTGTGGAGTTCTGCATTGGTACGTCCCAGTGAGACAGGGTGTTTATGGAGGGTTACAGTTTCAGGGCATATTTGTGTGGAGTTCTGCATTGGTACGTTCCAGTGAGACAGGGAGGTTATGCACGGTACAGGATCAGGGCATATTTGAGTGGAGTTCTGCATTGGTACGTTCCAGTGAGACAGGGAGGTTATGCACGGTACAGGATCAGGGCATATTTGAGTGGAGTTCGGCATATTTGTGTGGAGTTCTGCATTGGTACGTTCCAGTGAGACAGGGTGTTTATGGAGGGTTACAGGTTCAGGGCATATTTGTGTGGAGTTCTGCATTGGTACGTTCCAGTGAGACAGTGAGGTTATGGAGGGGTACAGGTTCAGGGCATATTTGTGTGTTCTTCTGCAATGGTACGTTCCACTGAGACAGGGAGGTTATGCACGGTACAGGATCAGGGCATATTTGAGTGGAGTTCGGCATTGGTGCGTTCCAGTGAGACAGGGTGGTTATGGAGGGTACAGGTTCAGGGCATATTTGTGTGGAGTTCTGCGTTGGTACGTTCCAGTGAGACAAGGAGCTTATGGGCGGGTACACATTCAGGGCATATTTGTGTGGTGTTCTGCAATGGTACGTTCCAGTGAGACTGGGAGGTTATGGAGGGGTACAGGTTCAGGGCATATTTGAGTGTAGTTCTGCATTTGTACGTTCCAGTGAGTCAGGGAGGTTATGGAGTGTACAGGTTCAGGGCACATTTGTCTGGAGTTCTGCATTGGTACATTCCAGTGAGACAGGGAGGTTACGGAGGGTACAGGTTCAGGGCATATTTGTGTGCAGTTCTGCAGTGGTACGTTCCAGTGAGACAGGGAGGTTATGGTCGGGTACAGGTTCAGGGCATATTTGTGTGGAGTTCTGCATTGGTACTTTCCAGTGAGACTGGGATGTTATGGAGGGGTACAGGTTCAGGGCATATTTGTGTGGAGTTCTGCATTGGTACGTTCCAGTGAGATAGGGAGGTAATGGAGGGGTACAGGTTCAGGGCATATTTGTGTGCAGTTCTGCATTGGTACGTTCCAGTGAGACAGGGAGGTTATGGAGAGTACAGGTTCAGGGCATATTTGTGTGGAGTTCTGCAGTGGTACATTCCAGTGAGACAGAAGGTTATGGAGGGGTACAGGTTCAGGGCATATTTGAGTGGAGTTCGGCATTGGTGCGTTCCAGTGAGACAGGGAGGTTATGGAGAGTACAGGTTCAGGGCATATTTGTGTGGAGTTCTGCAGTGGTACATTCCAGTGAGACAGAAGGTTATGGAGGGGTACAGGTTCAGGGCATATTTGAGTGGAGTTCGGCATTGGTGCGTTGCAGTGAGACAGGGAAGTTATGGAGGGGTATAGGTTCAGGCCATATTTGTGTGGAGTTCTGCAATGGTATGTTCCAGTGAGACAGAAGGTTATGGAGGGGTACTGGTTCAGGGCAAATTTGTGTGGAGTTCTGCATTGGTGCGTTCCAGTGAGACAAGGAGGTTATGGAGTGTACAGGTTCAGGGCACATTTGTCTGGAGTTCTGTATTGCTACGTTCCAGTGAGACAGGGAGGTTACGGAGGGTACAGGTTCAGGGCATATTTGTGTGCAGTTCTGCAGTGGTACGTTCCAGTGAGACAGGGAGGTTATGGTCGGGTACAGGTTCAGGGCATATTTGTGTGGAGTTCTGCATTGGTACTTTCCAGTGAGACAGGGATGTTATGGAGGGGTACAGATTCAGGGCATATTTGTGTGGAGTTCTGCATTGGTACGTTCCAGTGAGATAGGGAGGTTATGGAGGGATACAGGTTCAGGGCATATTTGTGTGTAGTTCTGCATTGGTACGTTCCAGTGAGACAGGGAGATTATGGTCGGGTACAGGTTCAGGGCATATTTGTGCGTAGTTCTGCATTGGTGCATTCCAGTAAGACAAGGAGGTTATGGGCGGGTACACTTTCAGGGCATATTTGTGTGGTGTTCTGCAATGGTACGTTCCAGTGAGACAGAAGGTTATGGAGGGCTACAGGTTCAGGGCATATTTGAGTGGAGTTCGGCATTGGTGCGTTCAAGTGAGACAGGGAAGTTATGGAGGGGTACAGGTTCAGGGCATATTTGTGTGGAGTTCTGCATTGGTACGTTCCACTGAGACAGGGAGGTTATGGAGGGGTGCAGGTTCAGGGCATACTTGTGTGGAGTTCTGCATTGGTACGTTCCAGTGAGACAGGGAGGTTATGGAGGTGTACAGGTTCAGGGCAAATTTGTGTGGAGTTCTGCATTGGTGCGTTCCAGTGAGACAAGGAGGTTATTGGCGGGTACACGTTCAGGGCATATTTGTGTGGAATTCTGCATTGGTACGTTCCAGTGAGACAGGGAGGTTATGCACGGTACAGGATCAGGGCATATTTGAGTGGAGTTCTGCATTGGTACGTTCCAGTGAGACAGGGAGGTTATTGAGAAGTACAGGTTCAGGGCAAATTTGTGTGGAGTTCTGCATTGGTGCGTTCCAGTGAGACAAGGAGGTTATGGGCTGGTACACGTTCAGGGCATATTTGTGTGGAATTCTGCATTGGTACGTTCCAGTGAGACAGGGAGGTTATGGAGGGTACCGGTTCAAGGCATATTTGTGTGGAGTTCTGCATTGGTACGTTCCAGTGAGACAGGGAGGTTATGCACGGTGCAGGATCAGGGCATATTTGAGTGGAGTTCGGCATTGGTGCGTTCCAGTGAGACAGGGTGGTTATGGAGGGTGCAGGTTCAGGGCATATTTGTGTGGAGTTCTGCGTTGGTACGTTCCAGTGAGACAAGGAGATTATGGGCGGGTACACATTCAGGGCATATTTGTGTGGTGTTCTGCAATGGTACGTTCCAGTGAGACAGGGAGGTTATGGAGGGTACCGGTTCAGGGCATATTTGTGTGGAGTTCTGCATTGGTACGTTCCAGTGAGACAGGGTGTTTATGGAGGGTTACAGGTTCAGGGCATATTTGTGTGGAGTTCTGCATTGGTACGTTCCAGTGAGACAGGGAGGTTATGCACGGTACAGGATCAGGGCATATTTGAGTGGAGTTCGGCATTGGTGCGTTCCAGTGAGACAGGGAGGTTATGGAGGGTACCGGTTCAGGGCATATTTGTGTGGAGTTCTGCATTGGTACGTTCCAGTGAGACAGTGAGGTTATGGAGGGGTACAGGTTCAGGGCATATTTGTGTGTTGTTCTGCAATGGTACGTTCCAGTGAGACAGGGAGGTTATGCACGGTACAGGATCAGGGCATATTTGTGTGGAGTTCTGCGTTGGTACGTTCCAGTGAGACAAGGAGCTTATGGGCGGGTACACATTCAGGGCATATTTGTGTGGTGTTCTGCAATGGTACGTTCCAGTGAGACTGGGAGGTTATGGAGGGGTACAGGTTCAGGGCATATTTGAGTGTAGTTCTGCATTTGTACGTTCCAGTGAGTCAGGGAGGTTATGGAGTGTACAGGTTCAGGGCACATTTGTCTGGAGTTCTGTATTGCTACGTTCCAGTGAGACAGGGAGGTTACGGAGGGTACAGGTTCAGGGCATATTTGTGTGCAGTTCTGCAGTGGTACGTTCCAGTGAGACAGGGAGGTAATGGTCGGGTACAGGTTCAGGGCATATTTGTGTGGAGTTCTGCATTGGTACTTTCCAGTGAGACAGGGATGTTATGGGCTGGTACACGTTCAGGGCATATTTCTGCGGAATTCTGCATTGGTACGTTCCAGTGAGACAAGGAGGTTATGGAGGGTACCGGTTCAGGGCATATTTGTGTGGAGTTCTGCATTGGTACGTTCCAGTGAGACAGGGAGGTTATGGAGGGTTACAGGTTCAGGGCATATTTGTGTGGAGTTCTGCATTGGTACGTTCCAGTGAGACAGGGAGGTTATGTAGGTGTACAGGTTCAGGGCACATTTGTGTGGAGTTCTGCATTGGTACGTTCCAGTGAGACAGGGACGTTATGGAGGGTACAGGTTCAGGGCATATTTGTGTGGAGTTCTGCATTGGTACGTTCCAGTGAGACCGGGAGGTTATGGTCGGGTACAGGATCAGGGCATATTTGAGTGGAGTTCGGCATTGGTGTGTTCCAGTGAGACAGGGAGGTTATGGAGGGGTACAGGTTCAGGGCATATTTGTGTGGAGTTCTGCATTCGTACGTTCCAGTGAGACAGGGAGGTTATGGTCGGGTACAGGTTCAGGGCATATTTGTGTGGAGTTCTGCATTGGTACTTTCCAGTGAGACATGGAGGTTATGGAGAGTACCGGTTCATGGCATATTTGTATGGAGTTCTGCAGTGGGACGTTCCAGTGAGACAGGGAGTTTATGGTCGGGTACAGGATCAGGGCACATTTGAGTGGAGTTCGGCATTGGTGCGTTCCAGTGAGACAGGGAGGTTATGGAGGGGTACAGGTTCAGGGCATATTTGTGTGTAGTTCTGCATTGGTACGTTCCAGTGAGACAGGGAGGTTATGGAGGTGTGCAGGTTCAGGGCATACTTGTGTGGAGTTCTGCATTGGTACGTTCTAGTGAGACAGGGAGGTTATGGAGGGGTACAGGTTCAGGGCAAATTTGTGTGGAGTTCTGCATTATTGCGTTCCAGTGAGACAAGGAGGTTATTGGCGGGTACACGTTCAGGGCATATTTGTGTGGAATTCTGCATTGGTACGTTCCAGTGAGACAGGGAGGTTATGGAGGGGTACAGGTTCAGGGCATATTTGTGTGCAGTTCTGCAGTGGTACGTTCCAGTGAGCCAGGGAGGTTATGGTCGGGTACAGGTTCAGGGCATATTTGTGTGGAGTTCTGCATTGGTACTTTCCAGTGAGAATGGGAGGTTATGGAGGGGTACCGGTTCATGGCATATTTGTGTGGAGTTCTGCAGTGGGACGATCCAATGAGACAGGGAGCTTATGGACCGGTACAGTTTCAGGGCATATTTGTGTGGAATTCTGCATTGGTACGTTCCAGTGAGACAGGGAGGTTATGGAGGGGTACAGGTTCAGGGCATATTTGTGTGGTGTTCTGCAATGGTACGTTCCAGTGTGACAGGGAGATTATGCACGGTACAGGATCAGGGCATATTTGAGTGGAGTTCGGCATTGGTGCGTTCCAGTGAGACAGGGAGGTTATGGAGGGGTACAGGTTCAGGGCATACTTGTGTGGAGTTCTGCATTGGTACGTTCCAGTGAGACAGGGAGGTTATGGAGGGGTACAGGTTCAGGGCAAATTTGTGTGGAGTTCTGCATTGGTGCGTTCCAGTGAGACAAGGAGGTTATGGGCGGGTACACGTTCAGGGCATATTTGTGTGGAATTCTGCATTGGTGCGTTCCAGTGAGACAGGGAGGTTATGGAGGGTACCGGTTCAGGGCATATTTGTGTGGAGTTCTGCATTGGTACGTTCCAGTGAGACAGGGAGGTTATGGAGGGTACAGGTTCAGGGCATATTTGTGTGGAGTTCTGCGTTGGTACGTTCCAGTGAAACAAGGAGCTTATGGGCGGGTACACATTCAGGGCATATTTGTGTGGTGTTCTGCAATGGTACGTTTCAGTGAGACTGGGAGGTTATGGAGGGGTACAGGTTCAGGGCATATTTGAGTGTAGTTCTGCATTTGTACGTTCCAGTGAGTCAGGGAGGTTATGGAGTGTACAGGTTCAGGGCACATTTGTCTGGAGTTCTGCATTGGTACGTTCCAGAGAGACAGGGAGGTTATGGAGGGTACAGGTTCAGGGCATATTTGTGTGCAGTTCTCCAGTGGTACGTTCCAGTGAGACAGGGAGGTTATGGAGGGTACCGGTTCAGGGCATATTTGTGTGGAGTTCTGCATTGGTACGTTCCAGTGAGACAGGGTGTTTATGGAGGGTTACAGGTTCAGGGCATATTTGTGTGGAGTTCTGCATTGGTACGTTCCAGTGAGACAGGGAGGTTATGCACGGTACAGGATCAGGGCATATTTGAGTGGAGTTCGGCATTGGTGCGTTCCAGTGAGACAGGGAGGTTATGGAGGGTACCGGTTCAGGGCATATTTGTGTGGAGTTCTGCATTGGTACGTTCCAGTGAGACAGGGTGTTTATGGAGGGTTACAGGTTCAGGGCATATTTGTGTGGAGTTCTGCATTGGTACGTTCCAGTGAGACAGTGAGGTTATGGAGGGGTACAGGTTCAGGGCATATTTGTGTGTTGTTCTGCAATGGTACGTTCCACTGAGACAGGGAGGTTATGCACGGTACAGGATCAGGGCATATTTGAGTGGAGTTCGGCATTGGTGCGTTCCAGTGAGACAGGGTGGTTATGGAGGGTACAGGTTCAGGGCATATTTGTGTGGAGTTCTGCGTTGGTACGTTCCAGTGAGACAAGGAGCTTATGGGCGGGTACACATTCAGGGCATATTTGTGTGGTGTTCTGCAATGGTACGTTCCAGTGAGACTGGGAGGTTATGGAGGGGTACAGGTTCAGGGCATATTTGAGTGTAGTTCTGCATTTGTACGTTCCAGTGAGTCAGGGAGGTTATGGAGTGTACAGGTTCAGGGCACATTTGTCTGGAGTTCTGCATTGGTACGTTCCAGTGAGACAGGGAGGTTACGGAGTGTACAGGTTCAGGGCATATTTGTGTGCAGTTCTGCAGTGGTACGTTCCAGTGAGACAGGGAGGTTATGGTCGGGTACAGGTTCAGGGCATATTTGTGTGGAGTTCTGCATTGGTACTTTCCAGTGAGACTGGGATGTTATGGAGGGGTACAGGTTCAGGGCATATTTGTGTGGAGTTCTGCATTGGTACGTTCCAGTGAGATAGGGAGGTAATGGAGGGGTACAGGTTCAGGGCATATTTGTGTGCAGTTCTGCATTGGTACGTTCCAGTGAGACAGGGAGGTTATGGAGAGTACAGGTTCAGGGCATATTTGTGTGGAGTTCTGCAGTGGTACATTCCAGTGAGACAGAAGGTTATGGAGGGGTACAGGTGCAGGGCATATTTGAGTGGAGTTCGGCATTGGTGCGTTGCAGTGAGACAGGGAAGTTATGGAGGGGTATAGGTTCAGGCCATATTTGTGTGGAGTTCTGCAATGGTATGTTCCAGTGAGACAGAAGGTTATGGAGGGGTACTGGTTCAGGGCATATTTGAGTGGAGTTCGGCATTGTTGCGTTCCAGTGAGACAGGGAAGTTATGGAGGGGTACAGGTTCAGGGCATATTTGTGTGGAGTTCTGCATTGGTACGTTCCAGTGAGACAGGGAGGTTATGGAGGGGTGCAGGTTCAGGGCATACTTGTGTGGAGTTCTGCATTGGTACGTTCTAGTGAGACAGGGATGTTATGGAGGGGTACAGGTTCAGGGCAAATTTGTGTGGAGTTCTGCATTATTGCGTTCCAGTGAGACAAGGAGGTTATTGGCGGGTACACGTTCAGGGCATATTTGTGTGGAATTCTGCATTGGTACGTTCCAGTGAGACAGGGAGTTTATGCACGGTACAGGATCAGGGCATATTTGAGTGGAGTTCTGCATTGGTACGTTCCAGTGAGACAGGGAGGTTATTGAGAAGTACAGGTTCAGGGCAAATTTGTGTGGAGTTCTGCATTGGTGCGTTCCAGTGAGACAAGGAGGTTATGGGCTGGTACACGTTCAGGGCATATTTCTGCGGAATTCTGCATTGGTAAGTTCCAGTGAGACAGGGAGGTTATGGAGGTGTACAGGTTCAGTGCACATTTGTGTGGAGTTCTGCATTGGTACGTTCCAGTGAGACAGGGAGGATATGGAGGGGTACAGGTTCAGGGCATACTTGTGTGGAGTTCTGCATTGGTACGTTCCAGTGAGACAGGGAGGTTATGGAGGGGTACAGGTTCAGGGCAAATTTGTGTGGAGTTCTGCATTGGTGCGTTCCAGTGAGACAAGGAGGTTATGGGCGGGTACACGTTCAGGGCATATTTGTGTGGAATTCTGCATTGGTGCGTTCCAGTGAGACAGGGAGGTTATGGAGGGTACCGGTTCAGGGCATATTTGTGTGGAGTTCTGCATTGGTACGTTACAGTGAGACAGGGAGGTTATGGAGGGTACAGGTTCAGGGCATATTTGTGTGGAGTTCTGCGTTGGTACGTTCCAGTGAGACAAGGAGCTTATGGGCGGGTACACATTCAGGGCATATTTGTGTGGTGTTCTGCAATGGTACGTTCCAGTGAGACTGGGAGGTTATGGAGGGGTACAGGTTCAGGGCATATTTGAGTGTAGTTCTGCATTTGTACGTTCCAGAGAGTCAGGGAGGTTATGGAGTGTACAGGATCAGGGCACATTTGTCTGGAGTTCTGCATTGGTACGTTCCAGAGAGACAGGGAGGTTATGGAGGGTACAGGTTCAGGGCGTATATGTGTGCAGTTCTCCAGTGGTACGTTCCAGTGAGACAGGGAGGTTATGGTCGGGTACAGGTTCAGGGCATATTTGTGTGGAGTTCTGCATTGGTACTTTCCAGTGAGACAGGTATGTTATGGAGGGGTACAGGTTCAGGGCATATTTGTGTGGAGTTCTGCATTGGTACTTTCCAGTGAGACAGGTATGTTATGGAGGGGTACAGGTTCAGGGCATATTTGTGTGGAGTTCTGCATTGGTACGTTCCAGTGAGATAGGGAGGTTATGGAGGGGTACAGGTTCAGGGCATATTTGTGTGTAGTTCTGCATTGGTACGTTCCAGTGAGACAGGGAGGTTATGGAGGGGTACAGGTTCAGGGCATATTTGTGTGTAGTTCTGCATTGGTACGTTCCAGTGTTGACAGGGAGGTTATGGAGGGTACAGGTTCAGGGCATATTTGTGTGCAGTTCTGCAGTGGTACGTTCCAGTGAGCCACGGAGGTTATGGTCGGTTACAGGTTCAGGGCATATTTGTGTGGAGTTCTGCATTGGTACTTTCCAGTGAGAATAGGAGGTTATGGAGGGGTACCGGTTCATGGCATATTTGTGTGGAGTTCTGCAGTGGGACGATCCAATGAGACAGGGAGCTTATGGACCGGTACAGTTTCAGGGCATATTTGTGTGGAATTCTGCATTGGTACGTTCCAGTGAGACAGGGAGGTTATGGAGGGGTACAGGTTCAGGGCATATTTGTGTGGTGTTCTGCAATGGTACGTTCTAGTGTGACAGGGAGATTATGCACGGTACAGGATCAGGGCATATTTGAGTGGAGTTCGGCATTGGTGCGTTCCAGTGAGACAGGGAGGTTATGGAGGGGTACAGGTTCAGGGCAAATTTGTGTGGAGTTCTGCATTGGTGCGTTCCAGTGAGACAAGGAGGTTATGGGCGGGTACACGTTCAGGGCATATTTGTGTGCAGTTCTGCAGTGGTACGTTCCAGTGAGCCAGGGAGGTTATGGTCGGGTACAGGTTCAGGGAATATTTGTGTGGAGTTCTGCATTGGTACTTTCCAGTGAGAATGGGAGGTTATGGAGGGGTACCGGTTCATGGCATATTTGTGTGGAGTTCTGCAGTGGGACGATCCAATGAGACAGGGAGCTTATGGACCGGTACAGTTTCAGGGCATATTTGTGTGGAATTCTGCATTGGTACGTTCCAGTGAGACAGGGAGGTTATGGAGGGGTACAGGGTCAGGGCATATTTGTGTGGTGTTCTGCAATGGTACGTTCCAGTGTGACAGGGAGATTATGCACGGTACAGGATCAGGGCATATTTGAGTGGAGTTCGGCATTGGTGCGTTCCAGTGAGACAGGGAGGTCATGTAGGGGTACAGGTTCAGGGCATACTTGTGTGGAGTTCTGCATTGGTACGTTCCAGTGAGACAGGGAGGTTATGGAGGGGTACAAGTTCAGGGCAAATTTGTGTGGAGTTCTGCATTGGTGCGTTCCAGTGAGACAAGGAGGTTATGGGCGGGTACACGTTCAGGGCATATTTGTGTGGAATTCTGCATTGGTGCGTTCCAGTGAGACAGGGAGGTTATGGAGGGTACCGGTTCAGGGCATATTTGTGTGGAGTTCTGCATTGGTACGTTCCAGTGAGACAGGGAGGTTATGGAGGGGTACAGGTTCAGGGCATACTTGAGTGGAGTTCTGCATTGGTACGTTCCAGTGAGACAGGGAGGTTATGGAGGGGTACAGGTTCAGGGCAAATTTGTGTGGAGTTCTGCATTGGTGCGTTCCAGTGAGACAAGGAGGTTATGGGCGGGTACACGTTCAGGGCATATTTGTGTGGAATTCTGCATTGGTGCGTTCCAGTGAGACAGGGAGGTTATGGAGGGTACCGGTTCAGGGCATATTTGTGTGGAGTTCTGCATTGGTACGTTCCAGTGAGACAGGGAGGTTATGGAGGGTACAGGTTCAGGGCATATTTGTGTGGAGTTCTGCGTTGGTACGTTCCAGTGAGACAAGGAGCTTATGGGCGGGTACACATTCAGGGCATATTTGTGTGGTGTTCTGCAATGGTACGTTCCAGTGAGACTGGGAGGTTATGGAGGGGTACAGGTTCAGGGCATATTTGAGTGTAGTTCTGCATTTGTACGTTCCAGTGAGTCAGGGAGGTTATGGAGTGTACAGGTTCAGGGCACATTTGTCTGGAGTTCTGCATTGGTACGTTCCAGTGAGACAGGGAGGTTACGGAGGGTACAGGTTCAGGGCATATTTGTGTGCAGTTCTGCAGTGGTACGTTCCAGTGAGACAGGGATGTTATGGAGGGGTACAGGTTCAGGGCATATTTGTGTGGAGTTCTGCATTGGTACGTTCCAGTGAGATAGGGAGGTAATGGAGGGGTACAGGTTCAGGGCATATTTGTGTGCAGTTCTGCATTGGTACGTTCCAGTGAGACAGGGAGGTTATGGAGTTTACAGGTTCAGGGCATATTTGTGTGGATTTCTGCAGTGGTACATTCCAGTGAGACAGGGAGATTATGGTCGGGTACAGGTTCAGGGCATATTTGTGCGTAGTTCTGCATTGGTACGTTCCAGTGAGACGGGGAGGTTATGGAGGGGTACAGGTTCATGGCAAATTTGTGTGGAGTTCTGCATTGGTGCATACCAGTAAGACAAGGAGGTTATGGACGGGTACACTTTCAGGGCATATCTGTGTGGTGTTCTGCAATGGTACGTTCCAGTGAGACAGAAGGTTATGGAGGGGTACAGGTTCAGGGCATATTTGAGTGGAGTTCGGCATTGGTGCGTTGCAGTGAGACAGGGAAGTTATGGAGGGGTATAGGTTCAGGCCATATTTGTGTGTAGTTCTGCATTGGTACGTTCCAGTGAGACAGGGAGGTTATGGAGGGGTACAGGTTCAGGGCATACTTGTGTGGAGTTCTGCATTGGTACATTCCAGTGAGACAAGGAGGTTATGGGCGGGTAACTTTCAGGGCATATCTGTGTGGTGTTCTGCAATGGTATGTTCCAGTGAGACAGAAGGTTATGGAGGGGTACTGGTTCAGGGCATATTTGAGTGGAGTTCGGCATTGGTGCGTTCCAGTGAGACAGGGAAGTTATGGAGGGGTACAGGTTCAGGGTATATTTGTGTGGAGTTCTGCATTGGTACGTTCCAGTGAGACAGGGAGGTTATGGAGGGGTGCAGGTTCAGGGCATACTTGTGTGGAGTTCTGCATTGGTACGTTCTAGTGAGACAGGGAGGTTATGGAGGGGTACAGGTTCAGGGCAATTTTGTGTGGAGTTCTGCATTATTGCGTTCCAGTGAGACAAGGAGGTTATTGGCGGGTACACGTTCAGGGCATATTTGTGTGGAATTCTGCATTGGTACGTTCCAGTGAGACAGGGAGTTTATGCACGGTACAGGATCAGGGCATACTTGAGTGGAGTTCTGCATTGGTACGTTCCAGTGAGACAGGGAGGTTATGGAGGGGTACAGGTTCAGGGCAAATTTGTGTGGAGTTCTGCATTGGTGCGTTCCAGTGAGACAAGGAGGTTATGGGCGGGTACACGTTCAGGGCATATTTGTGTGGAATTCTGCATTGGTGCGTTCCAGTGAGACAGGGAGGTTATGGAGGGTACCGGTTCAGGGCATATTTGTGTGGAGTTCTGCATTGGTACGTTCCAGTGAGACAGGGAGGTTATGGAGGGTACAGGTTCAGGGCATATTTGTGTGGAGTTCTGCGTTGGTACGTTCCAGTGAGACAAGGAGCTTATGGGCGGGTACACATTCAGGGCATATTTGTGTGGTGTTCTGCAATGGTACGTTCCAGTGAGACTGGGAGGTTATGGAGGGGTACAGGTTCAGGGCATATTTGAGTGTAGTTCTGCATTTGTACGTTCCAGTGAGTCAGGGAGGTTATGGAGTGTACAGGTTCAGGGCACATTTGTCTGGAGTTCTGCATTGGTACGTTCCAGTGAGACAGGGAGGTTACGGAGGGTACAGGTTCAGGGCATATTTGTGTGCAGTTCTGCAGTGGTACGTTCCAGTGAGACAGGGAGGTTATGGTCGGGTACAGGTTCAGGGCATATTTGTGTGGAGTTCTGCATTGGTACTTTCCAGTGAGACAGGGATGTTATGGAGGGGTACAGGTTCAGGGCATATTTGTGTGGAGTTCTGCATTGGTACGTTCCAGTGAGATAGGGAGGTAATGGAGGGGTACAGGTTCAGGGCATATTTGTGTGCAGTTCTGCATTGGTACGTTCCAGTGAGACAGGGAGGTTATGGAGAGTACAGGTTCAGGGCATATTTGTGTGGAGTTCTGCAGTGGTACATTCCAGTGAGACAGGGAGATTATGGTCGGGTACAGGTTCAGGGCATATTTGTGCGTAGTTCTGCATTGGTACGTTCCAGTGAGACGGGGAGGTTATGGAGGGGTACAGGTTCATGGCAAATTTGTGTGGAGTTCTGCATTGGTGCATTCCAGTAAGACAAGGAGGTTATGGACGGGTACACTTTCAGGGCATATCTGTGTGGTGTTCTGCAATGGTACGTTCCAGTGAGACAGAAGGTTATGGAGGGGTACAGGTTCAGGGCATATTTGAGTGGAGTTCGGCATTGGTGCGTTGCAGTGAGACAGGGAAGTTATGGAGGGGTATAGGTTCAGGCCATATTTGTGTGTAGTTATGCATTGGTACGTTCCAGTGAGACAGGGAGGTTATGGAGGGGTACAGGTTCAGGGCATACTTGTGTGGAGTTCTGCATTGGTACATTCCAGTGAGACAAGGAGGTTATGGGCGGGTAACTTTCAGGGCATATCTGTGTGGTGTTCTGCAATGGTATGTTCCAGTGAGACAGAAGGTTATGGAGGGGTACTGGTTCAGGGCATATTTGAGTGGAGTTCGGCATTGGTGCGTTCCAGTGAGACAGGGAAGTTATGGAGGGGTACAGGTTCAGGGTATATTTGTGTGGAGTTCTGCATTGGTACGTTCCAGTGAGACAGGGAGGTTATGGAGGGGTGCAGGTTCAGGGCATACTTGTGTGGAGTTCTGCATTGGTACGTTCTAGTGAGACAGGGAGGTTATGGAGGGGTACAGGTTCAGGGCAAATTTGTGTGGAGTTCTGCATTATTGCGTTCCAGTGAGACAAGGAGGTTATTGGCGGGTACACGTTCAGGGCATATTTGTGTGGAATTCTGCATTGGTACGTTCCAGTGAGACAGGGAGTTTATGCACGGTACAGGATCAGGGCATATTTGAGTGGAGTTCTGCATTGGTACGTTCCAGTGAGACAGGGAGGTTATTGAGAAGTACAGGTTCAGGGCAAATTTGTGTGGAGTTCTGCATTGGTGCGTTCCAGTGAGACAAGGAGGTTATGGGCTGGTACACGTTCAGGGCATATTTGTGTGGAATTCTGCATTGGTACGTTCCAGTGAGACAGGGAGGTTATGGAGGTTACCGGTTCAGGGCATATTTGTGTGGAGTTCTGCATTGGTACGTTCCAGTGAGACAGGGAGGTTATGGAGGGTTACAGGTTCAGGGCATATTTGTGTGGAGTTCTGCATTGGTACGTTCCAGTGAGACAGGGAGGTTATGTAGGTGTACAGGTTCAGGGCACATTTGTGTGGAGTTCTGCATTGGTACGTTCCAGTGAGACAGGGACGTTATGGAGGGTACAGGTTCAGGGCATATTTGTGTGGAGTTCTGCATTGGTACGTTCCAGTGAGACCGGGAGGTTATGGTCGGGTACAGGATCAGGGCATATTTGAGTGGAGTTCGGCATTGGTGTGTTCCAGTGAGACAGGGAGGTTATGGAGGGGTACAGGTTCAGGGCATATTTGTGTGGAGTTCTGCATTCGTACGTTCCAGTGAGACAGGGAGGTTATGGTCGGGTACAGGTTCAGGGCATATTTGTGTGGAGTTCTGCATTGGTACTTTCCAGTGAGACATGGAGGTTATGGAGGGTACCGGTTCATGGCATATTTGTGTGGAGTTCTGCAGTGGGACGTTCCAGTGAAACAGGGAGTTTATGGTCGGGTACAGGATCAGGGCACATTTGAGTGGAGTTCGGCATTGGTGCGTTCCAGTGAGACAGGGAGGTTATGGAGGGGTACAGGTTCAGGGCATATTTGTGTGTAGTTCTGCATTGGTACGTTGCAGTGAGACAGGGAGGTTATGGAGGGGTGCAGGTTCAGGGCATACTTGTGTGGAGTTCTGCATTGGTACGTTCTAGTGAGACAGGGAGGTTATGGAGGGGTACAGGTTCAGGGCAAATTTGTGTGGAGTTCTGCATTATTGCGTTCCAGTAGACAAGGAGGTGATTGGCGGGTACACGTTCAGGGCATATTTGTGTGGAGTTCTGCATTGGTACGTTCCAGTCAGACAGGGAGGTTATGCACGGTACAGGATCAGGGCATATTTGAGTGGAGTTCTGCATTGGTACGTTCCAGTGAGACAGGGAGGTTATTGAGAAGTACAGGTTCAGGGCAAATTTGTGTGGAGTTCTGCATTGGTGCGTTCCAGTGAGACAAGGAGGTTATGGGCTGGTACATGTTCAGGGCATATTTGTGTGGAATTCTGCATTGGTACGTTCCAGTGAGACAGGGAGGTTATGGAGGGTACCGGTTCAGGGCATATTTGTGTGGAGTTCTGCATTGGTACGTTCCAGTGAGACAGGGAGGTTATGGAGGGTTACAGGTTCAGGGCATATTTGTGTGGAGTTCTGCATTGGTACGTTCCAGTGAGACAGGGAGGTTATGTAGGTGTACAGGTTCAGGGCACATTTGTGTGGAGTTCTGCATTGGTACGTTCCAGTGAGACAGGGACGTTATGGAGGGAACAGGTTCAGGGCATATTTGTGTGGAGTTCTGCATTGGTACGTTCCAGTGAGACAGGGAGGTTATGGTCGGGTACAGGATCAGGGCATATTTGAGTGGAGTTCGGCATTGGTGTGTTCCAGTGAGACAGGGAGGTTATGGAGGGGTACAGGTTCAGGGCATATTTGTGTGGAGTTCTGCATTCGTACGTTCCAGTGAGACAGGGAGGTTATGGTCGGGTAGAGGTTCAGGGCATATTTGTGTGGAGTTCTGCATTGGTACTTTCCAGTGAGACATGGAGGTTATGGAGGGTACCGGTTCATGGCATATTTGTGTGGAGTTCTGCAGTGGGACGTTCCAGTGAGACAGGGAGTTTATGGTCGGGTACAGGATCAGGGCACATTTGAGTGGAGTTCGGCATTGGTGCGTTCCAGTGAGACAGGGAGGTTATGGAGGAGTACAGGTTCAGGGCATATTTGTGTGTAGTTCTGCATTGGTACGTTCCAGTGAGCCAGGGAGGTTATGGTCGGGTACAGGTTCAGGGCATATTTGTGTGGAGTTCTGCATTGGTACTTTCCAGTGAGAATGGGAGGTTATGGAGGGGTACCGGTTCATGGCATATTTGTGTGGAGTTCTGCAGTGGGACGATCCAATGAGACAGGGAGCTTATGGACCGGTACAGTTTCAGGGCATATTTGTGTGGAATTCTGCATTGGTACGTTCCAGTGAGACAGGGAGGTTATGGAGGGGTACAGGTTCAGGGCATATTTGTGTGGTGTTCTGCAATGGTACGTTCCAGTGTGACAGGGAGATTATGCACGGTACAGGATCAGGGCATATTTGAGTGGAGTTCGGCATTGGTGCGTTCCAGTGAGACAGGGAGGATATGGAGGGGTACAGGTTCAGGGCATACTTGTGTGGAGTTCTGCATTGGTACGTTCCAGTGAGACAGGGAGGTTATGGAGGGGTACAGGTTCAGGGCAAATTTGTGTGGAGTTCTGCATTGGTGCGTTCCAGTGAGACAAGGAGGTTATGGGCGGGTACACGTTCAGGGCATATTTGTGTGGAATTCTGCATTGGTGCGTTCCAGTGAGACAGGGAGGTTATGGAGGGTACCGGTTCAGGGCATATTTGTGTGGAGTTCTGCATTGGTACGTTACAGTGAGACAGGGAGGTTATGGAGGGTACAGGTTCAGGGCATATTTGTGTGGAGTTCTGCGTTGGTACGTTCCAGTGAGACAAGGAGCTTATGGGCGGGTACACATTCAGGGCATATTTGTGTGGTGTTCTGCAATGGTACGTTCCAGTGAGACTGGGAGGTTATGGAGGGGTACAGGTTCAGGGCATATTTGAGTGTAGTTCTGCATTTGTACGTTCCAGAGAGTCAGGGAGGTTATGGAGTGTACAGGATCAGGGCACATTTGTCTGGAGTTCTGCATTGGTACGTTCCAGAGAGACAGGGAGGTTATGGAGGGTACAGGTTCAGGGCATATTTGTGTGCAGTTCTGCAGTGGTACGTTCCAGTGAGACAGGGAGGTTATGGTCGGGTACAGGTTCAGGGCATATTTGTGTGGAGTTCTGCATTGGTACTTTCCAGTGAGACAGGTATGTTATGGAGGGGTACAGGTTCAGGGCATATTTGTGTGGAGTTCTGCATTGGTACGTTCCAGTGAGATAGGGAGGTTATGGAGGGGTACAGGTTCAGGGCATATTTGTGTGTAGTTCTGCATTGGTACGTTCCAGTGAGACAGGGAGGTTATGGAGGGGTACAGGTTCAGGGCATATTTGTGTGTAGTTCTGCATTGGTACGTTCCAGTGTTGACAGGGAGTTTATGGAGGGTACAGGTTCAGGGCATATTTGTGTGCAGTTCTGCAGTGGTACGTTCCAGTGAGCCACGGAGGTTATGGTCGGGTACAGGTTCAGGGCATATTTGTGTGGAGTTCTGCATTGGTACTTTCCAGTGAGAATAGGAGGTTATGGAGGGGTACCGGTTCATGGCATATTTGTGTGGAGTTCTGCAGTGGGACGATCCAATGAGACAGGGAGCTTATGGACCGGTACAGTTTCAGGGCATATTTGTGTGGAATTCTGCATTGGTACGTTCCAGTGAGACAGGGAGGTTATGGAGGGGTACAGGTTCAGGGCATATTTGTGTGGTGTTCTGCAATGGTACGTTCTAGTGTGACAGGGAGATTATGCACGGTACAGGATCAGGGCATATTTGAGTGGAGTTCGGCATTGGTGCGTTCCAGTGAGACAGGGAGGTTATGGAGGGGTACAGGTTCAGGGCAAATTTGTGTGGAGTTCTGCATTGGTGCGTTCCAGTGAGACAAGGAGGTTATGGGCGGGTACACGTTCAGGGCATATTTGTGTGCAGTTCTGCAGTGGTACGTTCCAGTGAGCCAGGGAGGTTATGGTCGGGTACAGGTTCAGGGAATATTTGTGTGGAGTTCTGCATTGGTACTTTCCAGTGAGAATGGGAGGTTATGGAGGGGTACCGGTTCATGGCATATTTGTGTGGAGTTCTGCAGTGGGACGATCCAATGAGACAGGGAGCTTATGGACCGGTACAGTTTCAGGGCATATTTGTGTGGAATTCTGCATTGGTACGTTCCAGTGAGACAGGGAGGTTATGGAGGGGTACAGGGTCAGGGCATATTTGTGTGGTGTTCTGCAATGGTACGTTCCAGTGTGACAGGGAGATTATGCACGGTACAGGATCAGGGCATATTTGAGTGGAGTTCGGCATTGGTGCGTTCCAGTGAGACAGGGAGGTCATGTAGGGGTACAGGTTCAGGGCATACTTGTGTGGAGTTCTGCATTGGTACGTTCCAGTGAGACAGGGAGGTTATGGAGGGGTACAAGTTCAGGGCAAATTTGTGTGGAGTTCTGCATTGGTGCGTTCCAGTGAGACAAGGAGGTTATGGGCGGGTACACGTTCAGGGCATATTTGTGTGGAATTCTGCATTGGTGCGTTCCAGTGAGACAGGGAGGTTATGGAGGGTACCGGTTCAGGGCATATTTGTGTGGAGTTCTGCATTGGTACGTTCCAGTGAGACAGGGAGGTTATGGAGGGTACAGGTTCAGGGCATATTTGTGTGGAGTTCTGCGTTGGTACGTTCCAGTGAGACAAGGAGCTTATGGGCGGGTACACATTCAGGGCATATTTGTGTGGTGTTCTGCAATGGTACGTTCCAGTGAGAGTGGGAGGTTATGGAGGGGTACAGGTTCAGGGCATATTTGATTGTAGTTCTGCATTTGTACGTTCCAGTGAGTCAGGGAGGTTATGGAGTGTACAGGATCAGGGCACATTTGTCTGGAGTTCTGCATTGGTACGTTCCAGAGAGACAGGGAGGTTATGGAGGGTACAGGTTCAGGGCATATTTGTGTGCAGTTCTCCAGTGGTACGTTCCAGTGAGACAGGGAGGTTATGGTCGGGTACAGGTTCAGGGCATATTTGTGTGGAGTTCTGCATTGGTACTTTCCAGTGAGACAGGTATGTTATGGAGGGGTACAGGTTCAGGGCATATTTGTGTGGAGTTCTGCATTGGTACGTTCCAGTGAGATAGGGAGGTTATGGAGGGGTACAGGTTCAGGGCATATTTGTGTGTAGTTCTGCATTGGTACGTTCCAGTGTTGACAGGGAGGTTATGGAGGGTACAGGTTCAGGGCATATTTGTGTGCAGTTCTGCAGTGGTACGTTCCAGTGAGCCAGGGAGGTTATGGTCGGGTACAGGTTCAGGGCATATTTGTGTGGAGTTCTGCATTGGTACTTTCCAGTGAGAATGGGAGGTTATGAAGGGGTACCGGTTCATGGCATATTTGTGTGGAGTTCTGCAGTGGGACGATCCAATGAGACAGGGAGCTTATGGACCGGTACAGTTTCAGGGCATATTTGTGTGGAATTCTGCATTGGTACGTTCCAGTGAGACAGGGAGGTTATGGAGGGGTACAGGTTCAGGGCATACTTGAGTGGAGTTCTGCATTGGTACGTTCCAGTGAGACAGGGAGGTTATGGAGGGGTACAGGTTCAGGGCAAATTTGTGTGGAGTTCTGCATTGGTGCGTTCCAGTGAGACAAGGAGGTTATGGGCGGGTACACGTTCAGGGCATATTTGTGTGGAATTCTGCATTGGTGCGTTCCAGTGAGACAGGGAGGTTATGGAGGGTACCGGTTCAGGGCATAATTGTGTGGAGTTCTGCATTGGTACGTTCCAGTGAGACAGGGAGGTTATGGAGGGTACAGGTTCAGGGCATATTTGTGTGGAGTTCTGCGTTGGTACGTTCCAGTGAGACAAGGAGCTTATGGGCGGGTACACATTCAGGGCATATTTGTGTGGTGTTCTGCAATGGTACGTTCCAGTGAGACTGGGAGGTTATGGAGGGGTACTGGTTCAGGGCATATTTGAATGTAGTTCTGCATTTGTACGTTCCAGTGAGTCAGGGAGGTTATGGAGTGTACAGGTTCAGGGCACATTTGTCTGGAGTTCTGCATTGGTACGTTCCAGAGAGACAGGGAGGTCATGGAGGGTACAGGTTCAGGGTATATTTGTGTGCAGTTCTCCAGTGGTACGTTCCAGTGAGGCAGGGAGGTTATGGTCGGGTACAGGTTCAGGGCATATTTGTGTGGAGTTCTGCATTGGTACTTTCCAGTGAGACAGGGATGTTATGGAGGGGTACAGGTTCAGGGCATATTTGTGTGGAGTTCTGCATTGGTACGTTCCAGTGAGATAGGGAGGTTATGGAGGGGTACAGGTTCAGGGCATATTTGTGTGTAGTTCTGCATTGGTACGTTCCAGTGAGACAGGGAGGTTATGGAGGGTACAGGTTCAGGGCATATTTGTGTGGAGTTCTGCAGTGGTACATTCCAGTGAGACAGGGAGATTATGGTCGGGTACAGGTTCAGGGCATATTTGTGCGTTGTTCAGCATTGGTACGTTCCAGTGAGACAGGGAGGTTATGGAGGGGTACAGGTTCAGTGCAAATTTGTGTGGAGTTCTGCATTGGTGCATTCCAGTAAGACAAGGAGGTTAAGGGCGGGTACACTTTCAGGGCATATTTGTGTGGTGTTCTGCAATGGTACGTTCCAGTGAGACAGAAGGTTATGGAGGGGTACCGGTTCATGGCATATTTGTGTGGAGTTCTGCAGTGGGACGATCCAATGAGACAGGGAGCTTATGGACCGGTACAGTTTCAGGGCATATTTGTGTGGAATTCTGCATTGGTACGTTCCAGTGAGACAGGGAGGTTATGGAGGGGTACAGGTTCAGGGCATATTTGTGTGGTGTTCTGCAATGGTACGTTCCAGTGTGACAGGGAGATTATGCACGGTACAGGATCAGGGCATATTTGAGTGGAGTTCGGCATTGGTGCGTTCCAGTGAGACAGGGAGGTTATGGAGGGGTACAGGTTCAGGGCATATTTGTGTGGAGTTCTGCATTGGTACTTTCCAGTGAGACAGGTATGTTATGGAGGGGTACAGGTTCAGGGCATATTTGTGTGGAGTTCTGCATTGGTACGTTCCAGTGAGATAGGGAGGTTATGGAGGGGTACAGGTTCAGAGCATATTTGTGTGTAGTTCTGCATTGGTACGTTCCAGTGTAGACAGGGAGGTTATGGAGGGTACAGGTTCAGGGCATATTTGTGTGCAGTTCTGCAGTGGTACGTTCCAGTGAGCCAGGGAGGTTATGGTCGGGTACAGGTTCAGGGCATATTTGTGTGGAGTTCTGCATTGGTACTTTCCAGTGAGAATGGGAGGTTATGGAGGGGTACCGGTTCATGGCATATTTGTGTGGAGTTCTGCAGTGGGACGATCCAATGAGACAGGGAGCTTATGGACCGGTACAGTTTCAGGGCATATTTGTGTGGAATTCTGCATTGGTACGTTCCAGTGAGACAGGGAGGTTATGGAGGGGTACAGGTTCAGGGCATATTTGTGTGGTGTTCTGCAATGGTACGTTCCAGTGTGACAGGGAGATTATGCACGGTACAGGATCAGGGCATATTTGAGTGGAGTTCGGCATTGGTGCGTTCCAGTGAGACAGGGAGGTTATGGAGGGGTACAGGTTCAGGGCATACTTGAGTGGAGTTCTGCATTGGTACGTTCCAGTGAGACAGGGAGGTTATGGAGGGGTACAGGTTCAGGGCAAATTTGTGTGGAGTTCTGCATTGGTGCGTTCCAGTGAGACAAGGAGGTTATGGGCGGGTACACGTTCAGGGCATATTTGTGTGGAATTCTGCATTGGTGCGTTCCAGTGAGACAGGGAGGTTATGGCGGGGACCGGTTCAGGGCATATTTGTGTGGAGTTCTGCATTGGTACGTTCCAGTGAGCCAGGGAGGTTATGGAGGGTACAGGTTCAGGGCATATTTGTGTGGAGTTCTGCATTGGTACTTTCCAGTGAGAATGGGAGGTTATGGAGGGGTACCGGTTCATGGCATATTTGTGTGGAGTTCTGCAGTGGGACGATCCAATGAGACAGGGAGCTTATGGACCGGTACAGTTTCAGGGCATATTTGTGTGGAATTCTGCATTGGTACGTTCCAGTGAGACAGGGAGGTTATGGAGGGGTACAGGTTCAAGGCATATTTGTGTGGTGTTCTGCAATGGTACGTTCCAGTGTGACAGGGAGATTATGCACGGTACAGGATCAGGGCATATTTGAGTGGAGTTCGGCATTGGTGCGTTCCAGTGAGACAGGGAGGATATGGAGGGGTACAGGTTCAGGGCATACTTGTGTGGAGTTCTGCATTGGTACGTTCCAGTGAGACAGGGAGGTTATGGAGGGGTACAGGTTCAGGGCAAATTTGTGTGGAGTTCTGCATTGGTGCGTTCCAGTGAGACAAGGAGGTTATGGGCGGGTACACGTTCAGGGCATATTTGTGTGGAATTCTGCATTGGTGCGTTCCAGTGAGACAGGGAGGTTATGGAGGGTACCGGTTCAGGGCATATTTGTGTGGAGTTCTGCATTGGTACGTTACAGTGAGACAGGGAGGTTATGGAGGGTACAGGTTCAGGGCATATTTGTGTGGAGTTCTGCGTTGGTACGTTCCAGTGAGACAAGGAGCTTATGGGCGGGTACACATTCAGGGCATATTTGTGTGGTGTTCTGCAATGGTACGTTCCAGTGAGACTGGGAGGTTATGGAGGGGTACAGGTTCAGGGCATATTTGAGTGTAGTTCTGCATTTGTACGTTCCAGAGAGTCAGGGAGGTTATGGAGTGTACAGGATCAGGGCACATTTGTCTGGAGTTCTGCATTGGTACGTTCCAGAGAGACAGGGAGGTTATGGAGGGTACAGGTTCAGGGCGTATATGTGTGCAGTTCTCCAGTGGTACGTTCCAGTGAGACAGGGAGGTTATGGTCGGGTACAGGTTCAGGGCATATTTGTGTGGAGTTCTGCATTGGTACTTTCCAGTGAGACAGGTATGTTATGGAGGGGTACAGGTTCAGGGCATATTTGTGTGGAGTTCTGCATTGGTACTTTCCAGTGAGACAGGTATGTTATGGAGGGGTACAGGTTCAGGGCATATTTGTGTGGAGTTCTGCATTGGTACGTTCCAGTGAGATAGGGAGGTTATGGAGGGGTACAGGTTCAGGGCATATTTGTGTGTAGTTCTGCATTGGTACGTTCCAGTGAGACAGGGAGGTTATGGAGGGGTACAGGTTCAGGGCATATTTGTGTGTAGTTCTGCATTGGTACGTTCCAGTGTTGACAGGGAGGTTATGGAGGGTACAGGTTCAGGGCATATTTGTGTGCAGTTCTGCAGTGGTACGTTCCAGTGAGCCACGGAGGTTATGGTCGGGTACAGGTTCAGGGCATATTTGTGTGGAGTTCTGCATTGGTACTTTCCAGTGAGAATAGGAGGTTATGGAGGGGTACCGGTTCATGGCATATTTGTGTGGAGTTCTGCAGTGGGACGATCCAATGAGACAGGGAGCTTATGGACCGGTACAGTTTCAGGGCATATTTGTGTGGAATTCTGCATTGGTACGTTCCAGTGAGACAGGGAGGTTATGGAGGGGTACAGGTTCAGGGCATATTTGTGTGGTGTTCTGCAATGGTACGTTCTAGTGTGACAGGGAGATTATGCACGGTACAGGATCAGGGCATATTTGAGTGGAGTTCGGCATTGGTGCGTTCCAGTGAGACAGGGAGGTTATGGAGGGGTACAGGTTCAGGGCAAATTTGTGTGGAGTTCTGCATTGGTGCGTTCCAGTGAGACAAGGAGGTTATGGGCGGGTACACGTTCAGGGCATATTTGTGTGCAGTTCTGCAGTGGTACGTTCCAGTGAGCCAGGGAGGTTATGGTCGGGTACAGGTTCAGGGAATATTTGTGTGGAGTTCTGCACTGGTACTTTCCAGTGAGAATGGGAGGTTATGGAGGGGTACCGGTTCATGGCATATTTGTGTGGAGTTCTGCAGTGGGACGATCCAATGAGACAGGGAGCTTATGGACCGGTACAGTTTCAGGGCATATTTGTGTGGAATTCTGCATTGGTACGTTCCAGTGAGACAGGGAGGTTATGGAGGGGTACAGGGTCAGGGCATATTTGTGTGGTGTTCTGCAATGGTACGTTCCAGTGTGACAGGGAGATTATGCACGGTACAGGATCAGGGCATATTTGAGTGGAGTTCGGCATTGGTGCGTTCCAGTGAGACAGGGAGGTCATGTAGGGGTACAGGTTCAGGGCATACTTGTGTGGAGTTCTGCATTGGTACGTTCCAGTGAGACAGGGAGGTTATGGAGGGGTACAAGTTCAGGGCAAATTTGTGTGGAGTTCTGCATTGGTGCGTTCCAGTGAGACAAGGAGGTTATGGGCGGGTACACGTTCAGGGCATATTTGTGTGGAATTCTGCATTGGTGCGTTCCAGTGAGACAGGGAGGTTATGGAGGGTACCGGTTCAGGGCATATTTGTGTGGAGTTCTGCATTGGTACGTTCCAGTGAGACAGGGAGGTTATGGAGGGTACAGGTTCAGGGCATATTTGTGTGGAGTTCTGCGTTGGTACGTTCCAGTGAGACAAGGAGCTTATGGGCGGGTACACATTCAGGGCATATTTGTGTGGTGTTCTGCAATGGTACGTTCCAGTGAGACTGGGAGGTTATGGAGGGGTACAGGTTCAGGGCATATTTGATTGTAGTTCTGCATTTGTACGTTCCAGTGAGTCAGGGAGGTTATGGAGTGTACAGGATCAGGGCACATTTGTCTGGAGTTCTGCATTGGTACGTTCCAGAGAGACAGGGAGGTTATGGAGGGTACAGGTTCAGGGCATATTTGTGTGCAGTTCTCCAGTGGTACGTTCCAGTGAGACAGGGAGGTTATGGTCGGGTACAGGTTCAGGGCATATTTGTGTGGAGTTCTGCATTGGTACTTTCCAGTGAGACAGGTATGTTATGGAGGGGTACAGGTTCAGGGCATATTTGTGTGGAGTTCTGCATTGGTACGTTCCAGTGAGATAGGAAGGTTATGGAGGGGTACAGGTTCAGGGCATATTTGTGTGTAGTTCTGCATTGGTACGTTCCAGTGTTGACAGGGAGGTTATGGAGGGTACAGGTTCAGGGCATATTTGTGTGCAGTTCTGCAGTGGTACGTTCCAGTGAGCCAGGGAGGTTATGGTCGGGTACAGGTTCAGGGCATATTTGTGTGGAATTCTGCATTGGTACGTTCCAGTGAGACAGGGAGGTTATGGAGGGGTACAGGTTCAGGGCATACTTGAGTGGAGTTCTGCATTGGTACGTTCCAGTGAGACAGGGAGGTTATGGAGGGGTACAGGTTCAGGGCATATTTGTGTGGAATTCTGCATTGGTGCGTTCCAGTGAGACAGGGAGGTTATGGAGGGTACCGGTTCAGGGCATAATTGTGTGGAGTTCTGCATTGGTACGTTCCAGTGAGACAGGGAGGTTATGGAGGGTACAGGTTCAGGGCATATTTGTGTGGAGTTCTGCGTTGGTACGTTCCAGTGAGACAAGGAGCTTATGGGCGGGTACACATTCAGGGCATATTTGTGTGGTGTTCTGCAATAGTACGTTCCAGTGAGACTGGGAGGTTATGGAGGGGTACTGGTTCAGGGCATATTTGAATGTAGTTCTGCATTTGTACGTTCCAGTGAGTCAGGGAGGTTATGGAGTGTACAGGTTCAGGGCACATTTGTCTGGAGTTCTGCATTGGTACGTTCCAGAGAGACAGGGAGGTTATGGAGGGTACAGGTTCAGGGCATATTTGTGTGCAGTTCTCCAGTGGTACGTTCCAGTGAGGCAGGGAGGTTATGGTCGGGTACAGGTTCAGGGCATATTTGTGTGGAGTTCTGCATTGGTACTTTCCAGTGAGACAGGGATGTTATGGAGGGGTACAGGTTCAGGGCATATTTGTGTGGAGTTCTGCATTGGTACGTTCCAGTGAGATAGGGAGGTTATGGAGGGGTACAGGTTCAGGGCATATTTGTGTGTAGTTCTGCATTGGTACGTTCCAGTGAGACAGGGAGGTTATGGAGGGTACAGGTTCAGGGCATATTTGTGTGGAGTTCTGCAGTGGTACATTCCAGTGAGACAGGGAGATTATGGTCGGGTACAGGTTCAGGGCATATTTGTGCGTTGTTCAGCATTGGCACGTTCCAGTGAGACAGGGAGGTTATGGAGGGGTACAGGTTCAGTGCAAATTTGTGTGGAGTTCTGCATTGGTGCATTCCAGTAAGACAAGGAGGTTAAGGGCGGGTACACTTTCAGGGCATATTTGTGTGGTGTTCTGCAATGGTACGTTCCAGTGAGACAGAAGGTTATGGAGGGGTACCGGTTCATGGCATATTTGTGTGGAGTTCCGCAGTGGGACGATCCAATGAGACAGGGAGCTTATGGACCGGTACAGTTTCAGGGCATATTTGTGTGGAATTCTGCATTGGTACGTTCTAGTGAGACAGGGAGGTTATGGAGGGGTACAGGTTCAGGGCATATTTGTGTGGTGTTCTGCAATGGTACGTTCCAGTGTGACAGGGAGATTATGCACGGTACAGGATCAGGGCATATTTGAGTGGAGTTCGGCATTGGTGCGTTCCAGTGAGACAGGGAGGTTATGGAGGGGTACAGGTTCAGGGCATATTTGTGTGGAGTTCTGCATTGGTACTTTCCAGTGAGACAGGTATGTTATGGAGGGGTACAGGTTCAGGGCATATTTGTGTGGAGTTCTGCATTGGTACGTTCCAGTGAGATAGGGAGGTTATGGAGGGGTACAGGTTCAGAGCATATTTGTGTGTAGTTCTGCATTGGTACGTTCCAGTGTAGACAGGGAGGTTATGGAGGGTACAGGTTCAGGGCATATTTGTGTGCAGTTCTGCAGTGGTACGTTCCAGTGAGCCAGGGAGGTTATGGTCGGGTACAGGTTCAGGGCATATTTGTGTGGAGTTCTGCATTGGTACTTTCCAGTGAGAATGGGAGGTTATGGAGGGGTACCGGTTCATGGCATATTTGTGTGGAGTTCTGCAGTGGGACGATCCAATGAGACAGGGAGCTTATGGACCGGTACAGTTTCAGGGCATATTTGTGTGGAATTCTGCATTGGTACGTTCCAGTGAGACAGGGAGGTTATGGAGGGGTACAGGTTCAGGGCATATTTGTGTGGTGTTCTGCAATGGTACGTTCCAGTGTGACAGGGAGATTATGCACGGTACAGGATCAGGGCATATTTGAGTGGAGTTCGGCATTGGTGCGTTCCAGTGAGACAGGGAGGTTATGGAGGGGTACAGGTTCAGGGCATACTTGAGTGGAGTTCTGCATTGGTACGTTCCAGTGAGACAGGGAGGTTATGGAGGGGTACAGGTTCAGGGCAAATTTGTGTGGAGTTCTGCATTGGTGCGTTCCAGTGAGACAAGGAGGTTATGGGCGGGTACACGTTCAGGGCATATTTGTGTGGAATTCTGCATTGGTGCGTTCCAGTGAGACAGGGAGGTTATGGCGGGGACCGGTTCAGGGCATATTTGTGTGGAGTTCTGCATTGGTACGTTCCAGTGAGCCAGGGAGGTTATGGAGGGTACAGGTTCAGGGCATATTTGTGTGGAGTTCTGCATTGGTACTTTCCAGTGAGAATGGGAGGTTATGGAGGGGTACCGGTTCATGGCATATTTGTGTGGAGTTCTGCAGTGGGACGATCCAATGAGACAGGGAGCTTATGGACCGGTACAGTTTCAGGGCATATTTGTGTGGAATTCTGCATTGGTACGTTCCAGTGAGACAGGGAGGTTATGGAGGGGTACAGGTTCAGGGCATATTTGTGTGGTGTTCTGCAATGGTACGTTCCAGTGTGACAGGGAGATTATGCACGGTACAGGATCAGGGCATATTTGAGTGGAGTTCGGCATTGGTGCGTTCCAGTGAGACAGGGAGGTTATGGAGGGGTACAGGTTCAGGGCATACTTGAGTGGAGTTCTGCATTGGTACGTTCCAGTGAGACAGGGAGGTTATGGAGGGGTACAGGTTCAGGGCAAATTTGTGTGGAGTTCTGCATTGGTGCGTTCCAGTGAGACAAGGAGGTTATGGGCGGGTACACGTTCAGGGCATATTTGTGTGGAATTCTGCATTGGTGCGTTCCAGTGAGACAGGGAGGTTATGGCGGGGACCGGTTCAGGGCATATTTGTGTGGAGTTCTGCATTGGTACGTTCCAGTGAGACAGGGAGGTTATGGAGGGTACAGGTTCAGGGCATATTTGTGTGGAGTTCTGCGTTGGTACGTTGCAGTGAGACAAGGAGCTTATGGGCGGGTACACATTCAGGGCATATTTGTGTGGTGTTCTGCAATGGTACGTTCCAGAGAGACAGGGAGGTTATGGAGGGTACAGGTTCAGGGCATATTTGTGTGCAGTTCTCCAGTGGTACGTTCCAGTGAGGCAGGGAGGTTATGGTCGGGTACAGGTTCAGGGCATATTTGTGTGGAGTTCTGCATTGGTACTTTCCAGTGAGACAGGGATGTTATGGAGGGGTACAGGTTCAGGGCATATTTGTGTGGAGTTCTGCATTGGTACGTTCCAGTGAGATAGGGAGGTTATGGAGGGGTACAGGATCAGGGCATATTTGTGTGTAGTTCTGCATTGGTACGTTCCAGTGAGACAGGGAGGTTAAAGAGGGTACAGGTTCAGGGCATATTTGTGTGGAGTTCTGCAGTGGTACATTCCAGTGAGACAGGGAGATTATGGTCGGGTACAGGTTCAGGGCATATTTGTGCGTAGTTCAGCATTGGTACGTTCCAGTGAGACAGGGAGGTTATGGAGGGGTACAGGTTCAGTGCAAATTTGTGTGGAGTTCTGCATTGGTGCATTCCAGTAAGACAAGGAGGTTAAGGGCGGGTACACTTTCAGGGCATATTTGTGTGGTGTTCTGCAATGGTACGTTCCAGTGAGACAGAAGGTTATGGAGGGGTACCGGTTCATGGCATATTTGTGTGGAGTTCTCCAGTGGTACGTTCCAGTGAGGCAGGGAGGTTATGGTCGGGTACAGGTTCAGGGCATATTTGTGTGGAGTTCTGCATTGGTACTTTCCAGTGAGACAGGGATGTTATGGAGGGGTACAGGTTCAGGGCATATTTGTGTGGAGTTCTGCAGTGGGACGATCCAATGAGACAGGGAGCTTATGGACCGGTACAGTTTCAGGGCATATTTGTGTGGAATTCTGCATTGGTACGTTCCAGTGAGACAGGGAGGTTATGGAGGGGTACAGGTTCAGGGCATATTTGTGTGGTGTTCTGCAATGGTACGTTCCAGTGTGACAGGGAGATTATGCACGGTACAGGATCAGGGCATATTTGAGTGGAGTTCGGCATTGGTGCGTTCCAGTGAGACAGGGAGGTTATGGAGGGGTACAGGTTCAGGGCATACTTGAGTGGAGTTCTGCATTGGTACGTTCCAGTGAGACAGGGAGGTTATGGAGGGGTACAGGTTCAGGGCAAATTTGTGTGGAGTTCTGCATTGGTGCGTTCCAGTGAGACAAGGAGGTTATGGGCGGGTACACGTTCAGGGCATATTTGTGTGGAATTCTGCATTGGTGCGTTCCAGTGAGACAGGGAGGTTATGGCGGGGACCGGTTCAGGGCATATTTGTGTGGAGTTCTGCATTGGTACGTTCCAGTGAGCCAGGGAGGTTATGGAGGGTACAGGTTCAGGGCATATTTGTGTGGAGTTCTGCATTGGTACTTTCCAGTGAGAATGGGAGGTTATGGAGGGGTACCGGTTCATGGCATATTTGTGTGGAGTTCTGCAGTGGGACGATCCAATGAGACAGGGAGCTTATGGACCGGTACAGTTTCAGGGCATATTTGTGTGGAATTCTGCATTGGTACGTTCCAGTGAGACAGGGAGGTTATGGAGGGGTACAGGTTCAGGGCATATTTGTGTGGTGTTCTGCAATGGTACGTTCCAGTGTGACAGGGAGATTATGCACGGTACAGGATCAGGGCATATTTGAGTGGAGTTCGGCATTGGTGCGTTCCAGTGAGACAGGGAGGTTATGGAGGGGTACAGGTTCAGGGCATACTTGAGTGGAGTTCTGCATTGGTACGTTCCAGTGAGACAGGGAGGTTATGGAGGGGTACAGGTTCAGGGCAAATTTGTGTGGAGTTCTGCATTGGTGCGTTCCAGTGAGACAAGGAGGTTATGGGCGGGTACACGTTCAGGGCATATTTGTGTGGAATTCTGCATTGGTGCGTTCCAGTGAGACAGGGAGGTTATGGCGGGGACCGGTTCAGGGCATATTTGTGTGGAGTTCTGCATTGGTACGTTCCAGTGAGACAGGGAGGTTATGGAGGGTACAGGTTCAGGGCATATTTGTGTGGAGTTCTGCGTTGGTACGTTGCAGTGAGACAAGGAGCTTATGGGCGGGTACACATTCAGGGCATATTTGTGTGGTGTTCTGCAATGGTACGTTCCAGAGAGACAGGGAGGTTATGGAGGGTACAGGTTCAGGGCATATTTGTGTGCAGTTCTCCAGTGGTACGTTCCAGTGAGGCAGGGAGGTTATGGTCGGGTACAGGTTCAGGGCATATTTGTGTGGAGTTCTGCATTGGTACTTTCCAGTGAGACAGGGATGTTATGGAGGGGTACAGGTTCAGGGCATATTTGTGTGGAGTTCTGCATTGGTACGTTCCAGTGAGATAGGGAGGTTATGGAGGGGTACAGGATCAGGGCATATTTGTGTGTAGTTCTGCATTGGTACGTTCCAGTGAGACAGGGAGGTTAAGGAGGGTACAGGTTCAGGGCATATTTGTGTGGAGTTCTGCAGTGGTACATTCCAGTGAGACAGGGAGATTATGGTCGGGTACAGGTTCAGGGCATATTTGTGCGTAGTTCAGCATTGGTACGTTCCAGTGAGACAGGGAGGTTATGGAGGGGTACAGGTTCAGTGCAAATTTGTGTGGAGTTCTGCATTGGTGCATTCCAGTAAGACAAGGAGGTTAAGGGCGGGTACACTTTCAGGGCATATTTGTGTGGTGTTCTGCAATGGTACGTTCCAGTGAGACAGAAGGTTATGGAGGGGTACCGGTTCATGGCATATTTGTGTGGAGTTCTGCAGTGGGACGATCCAATGAGACAGGGAGCTTATGGACCGGTACAGTTTCAGGGCATATTTGTGTGGAATTCTGCATTGGTACGATCCAGTGAGACAGGGAGGTTATGGAGGGGTACAGGTTCAGGGCATATTTGTGTGGTGTTCTGCAATGGTACGTTCCAGTGTGACAGGGAGATTATGCACGGTACAGGATCAGGGCATATTTGAGTGGAGTTCGGCATTGGTGCGTTCCAGTGAGACAGGGAGGTTATGGAGGGGTACAGGTACAGGGCATACTTGTGTGGAGTTCTGCATTGGTACGTTCCAGTGAGACAGGGAGGTTATGGAGGGGTACAGGTTCAGGGCAAATTTGTGTGGAGTTCTGCATTGGTGCGTTCCAGTGAGACAAGGAGGTTATGGGCGGGTACACGTTCAGGGCATATTTGTGTGGAATTCTGCATTGGTGCGTTCCAGTGAGACAGGGAGGTTATGGAGGGTACCGGTTCAGGGCATATTTGTGTGGAGTTCTGCATTGGTACGTTCCAGTGAGACAGGGAGGTTATGGAGTGTACAGGATCAGGGCACATTTGTCTGGAGTTCTGCATTGGTACGTTCCAGAGAGACAGGGAGGATATGGAGGGTACAGGTTCAGGGCATATTTGTGTGCAGTTCTCCAGTGGTACGTTCCAGTGAGACAGGGAGGTTATGGTCGGGTACAGGTTCAGGGCATATTTGTCTGGCGTTCTGCATTGGTACTTTCAGTGAGACAGGTATGTTATGGAGGGGTACAGGTTCAGGGCATATTTGTGTGGAGTTCTGCATTGGTACTTTCCAGTGAGACAGGTATGTTATGGAGGGGTACAGGTTCAGGGCATATTTGTGTGGAGTTCTGCATTGGTACGTTCCAGTGAGATAGGGAGGTTATGGAGGGGTACAGGTTCAGGGCATATTTGTGTGTAGTTCTGCATTGGTACGTTCCAGTGAGACAGGGAGGTTATGGAGGGGTACAGGTTCAGGGCATATTTGTGTGTAGTTCTGCATTGGTACGTTCCGGTGTTGACAGGGAGGGTATGGAGGGTACAGGTTCAGGGCATATTTGTGTGCAGTTCTGCAGTGGTACGTTCCAGTGAGACAGGGAGGTTATGGTCGGGTACAGGTTCAGGGCATATTTGTGTGGAGTTCTGCATTGGTACTTTCCAGTGAGAATGGGAGGTTATGGAGGGGTAACGGTTCATGGCATATTTGTGTGGAGTTCTGCAGTGGGACGATCCAATGAGACAGGGAGCTTATGGACCGGTACAGTTTCAGGGCATATTTGTGTGGAATTCTGCATTGGTACGTTCCAGTGAGACAGGGAGGTTATGGAGGGGAACAGGTTCAGGGCATATTTGTGTGGTGTTCTGCAATGGTACGTTCCAGTGTGACAGGGAGATTATGCACGGTACAGGATCAGGGCATATTTGAGTGGAGTTCGGCATTGGTGCGTTCCAGTGAGACAGGGAGGTTATGGAGGGGTACAGGTTCAGGGCATACTTGTGTGGAGTTCTGCATTGGTACGTTCCAGTGAGACAGGGAGGTTATGGAGGGGTACAGGTTCAGGGCAAATTTGTGTGGAGTTCTGCATTGGTGCGTTCCAGTGAGACAAGGAGGTTATGGGCGGGTACACGTTCAGGGCATATTTGTGTGCAGTTCTGCAGTGGTACGTTCCAGTGAGCCAGGGAGGTTTTGGTCGGGTACAGGTTCAGGGCATATTTGTGTGGAGTTCTGCATTGGTACTTTCCAGTGAGAATGGGAGGTTATGGAGGGGTACCGGTTCATGGCATATTTGTGTGGAGTTCTGCAGTGGGACGATCCAATGAGACAGGGAGCTTATGGACCGGTACAGTTTCAGGGCATATTTGTGTGGAATTCTGCATTGGTACGTTCCAGTGAGACAGGGAGGTTATGGAGGGGTACAGGTTCAGGGCATATTTGTGTGGTGTTCTGCAATGGTACGTTCCAGTGTGACAGGGAGATTATGCACGGTACAGGATCAGGGCATATTTGAGTGGAGTTCGGCATTGGTGCGTTCCAGTGAGACAGGGAGGTCATGGAGGGGTACAGGTTCAGGGCATACTTGTGTGGAGTTCTGCATTGGTACGTTCCAGTGAGACAGGGAGGTTATGGAGGGGTACAGGTTCAGGGCAAATTTGTGTGGAGTTCTGCATTGGTGCGTTCCAGTGAGACAAGGAGGTTATGGGCGGGTACACGTTCAGGGCTTATTTGTGTGGAATTCTGCATTGGTGCGTTCCAGTGAGACAGGGAGGTTATGGAGGGTACCGGTTCAGGGCATATTTGTGTGGAGTTCTGCATTGGTACGTTCCAGTGAGACAGGGAGGTTATGGAGGGTACAGGTTCAGGGCATATTTGTGTGGAGTTCTGCGTTGGTACGTTCCAGTGAGACAAGGAGCTTATGGGCGGGTACACATTCAGGGCATATTTGTGTGGTGTTCTGCAATGGTACGTTCCAGTGAGACTGGGAGGTTATGGAGGGGTACAGGTTCAGGGCATATTTGAGTGTAGTTCTGCATTTGTACGTTCCAGAGAGTCAGGGAGGTTATGGAGTGTACAGGATCAGGGCACATTTGTCTGGAGTTCTGCATTGGTACGTTCCAGAGAGACAGGGAGGTTATGGAGGGTACAGGTTCAGGGCATATTTGTGTGCAGTTCTCCAGTGGTACGTTCCAGTGAGACAGGGAGGTTATGGTCGGGTACAGGTTCAGGGCATATTTGTGTGGAGTTCTGCATTGGTACTTTCCAGTGAGACAGGGAGGTTATGGAGGGGAACAGGTTCAGGGCAAATTTGTGTGGAGTTCTGCATTGGTGCGTTCCAGTGAGACAAGGAGGTTATTGGCGGGTACACGTTCAGGGCATATTTGTGAGGTGATCTGCATTGGTGCGTTCCAGTGAGACAAGGAGGTTATGGGCGGGTAACTTTCAGGGCATATCTGTGTGGTGTTCTGCAATGGTACGTTCCAGTGAGACAGAAGGTTATGGAGTGGTACAGGTTCAGGGCATATTTGAGTGGAGTTCGGCATTGGTGCGTTCCAGTGAGACAGGGAAGTTATGGAGGGGTACAGGTTCAGGGCATATTTGTGTTGAGTTCTGCATTGGTACGTTTCAGTGAGACAGGGAGGTTATGGAGGGGTGCAGGTTCAGGGCATACTTGTGTGGAGTTCTGCATTGGTACGTTCCAGTGAGACAGGGAGGTTATGGAGGGGTACAGGTTCAGGGCAAATTTGTGTGGAGTTCTGCATTGGTGCGTTCCAGTGAGACAAGGAGGTTATTGGCGGGTACACGTTCAGGGCATATTTGTGTGGAATTCTGCATTGGTACGTTCCAGTGTGACAGGGAGGTTATGGAGGGTACAGGTTCAGGGCATATTTGTGTGCAGTTCTGCAGTGGTACGTTCCCGTGAGACAGGGAGGTTATGGTCGGGTACAGGTTCAGGGCACATTTGTCTGGAGTTCTGCATTGGTACATTCCAGTGAGACAGGGAGGTTATGGAGGGTACAGGTTCAGGGCATATTTGTGTGCAGTTCTGCAGTGGTACGATCCAGTGAGACAGGGAGGTTATGGTCGGGTACAGGTTCAGGGCATATTTGTGTGGAGTTCTGCATTGGTACGTTCCAGTGAGATAGGGAGGTTATGGAGGGGTACAGGTTCAGGGCATATTTGTGTGTAGTTCTGCATTGGTACGTTCCAGTGAGACAGGGAGGTTATGGAGGGTACAGGTTCAGGGCATATTTGTGTGGAGTTCTGCAGTGGTACATTCCAGTGAGACAGGGAGATTATGGTCGGGTACAGGTTCAGGGCATATTTGTGCGTAGTTCTGCATTGGTACGTTCCAGTGAGACAGGGAGGTTATGGAGGGTACAGGTTCAGGGCATATTTGTGTGGAGTTCTGCAGTGGGACGATCCAATGAGACAGGGAGCTTATGGACCGGTACATTTTCAGGGCATATTTGTGTGGAATTCTGTATTGGTACGTTCCAGTGAGACAGGGAGGTTATGGAGGGGTACAGGTTCAGGGCATATTTGTGTGGTGTTCTGCAATGGTACGTTCCAGTGTGACAGGGAGATTATGCACGGTACAGGATCAGGGCATATTTGAGTGGAGTTCGGCATTGGTGCGTTCCAGTGAGACAGGGAGGTTATGGAGGGGTACAGGTTCAGGGCATACTTGTGTGGAGTTCTGCATTGGTACGTTCCAGTGAGACAGGGAGGTTATGGAGGGGTACAGGTTCAGGGCAAATTTGTGTGGAGTTCTGCATTGGTGCGTTCCAGTGAGACAAGGAGGTTATGGGCGGGTACACGTTCAGGGCATATTTGTGTGCAGTTCTGCAGTGGTACGTTCCAGTGAGCCAGGGAGGTTATGGTCGGGTACAGGTTCAGGGCATATTTGTGTGGAGTTCTGCATTGGTACTTTCCAGTGAGAATGGGAGGTTATGGAGGGGTACCGGTTCATGGCATATTTGTGTGGAGTTCTGCAGTGGGACGATCCAATGAGACAGGGAGCTTATGGACCGGTACAGTTTCAGGGCATATTTGTGTGGAATTCTGCATTGGTACGTTCCAGTGAGACAGGGAGGTTATGGAGGGGTACAGGTTCAGGGCATATTTGTGTGGTGTTCTGCAATGGTGCGTTCCAGTGAGACAGGGAGGTTATGGAGGGGTACAGGTTCAGGGCATATTTGTGTGGAGTTCTGCATTGGTACGTTCCAGTGAGATAGGGAGGTTATGGAGGGGTACAGGTTCAGGGCATATTTGTGTGTAGTTCTGCATTGGTACGTTCCAGTGAGACAGGGAGGTTATGGAGGGTACAGGTTCAGGGCATATTTGTGTGGAGTTCTGCAGTGGTACATTCCAGTGAGACAGGGAGATTATGGTCGGGTACAGGTTCAGGGCATATTTGTGCGTAGTTATGCATTGGTACGTTCCAGTGAGA
Organism: Hemitrygon akajei; assembly: GCF_048418815.1. NCBI lineage: Eukaryota > Metazoa > Chordata > Chondrichthyes > Myliobatiformes > Dasyatidae > Hemitrygon > Hemitrygon akajei. The sequence goes on along the minus strand of NW_027331980.1, from coordinate 1,168,596 downwards.
CAGGGAGGTTATGGAGGGTACAGGTTCAGGGCATATTTGTGTGGAGTTCTGCAGTGGGACGATCCAATGAGACAGGGAGCTTATGGACCGGTACATTTTCAGGGCATATTTGTGTGGAATTCTGTATTGGTACGTTCCAGTGAGACAGGGAGGTTATGGAGGGGTACCGGTTCATGGCATATTTGTGTGGAGTTCTGCAATGGTGCGTTCCAGTGAGACAGGGAGGTTATGGAGGGGTACACTTTCAGGGCATATTTGTGTGGAATTCTGCATTGGTACGTTCCAGTGAGACAGGGAGGTTATGGAGGGTACCGGTTCAGGGCATATTTGTGTGGAGTTCTGCATTGGTACGTTCCAGTGAGACAGGGAGATTATGGAGGGTTACAGGTTCAGGGCATATTTGTGAGGAGTTCTGCATTGGTACGTTCCAGTGAGACAGTGAGGTTATGGAAGGTACAGGTTCAGGGCATATTTGTGTGGTGTTCTGCAATGGTACGTTCCAGTGAGACAGGGAGGTTATGCACGGTACAGGATCAGGGCATATTTGAGTGGAGTTCGGCATTGGTGCGTTCCAGTGAGACAGGGAGGTTATGGTCGGGTACAGGTTCAGGGCATATTTGTGTGGAGTTCTGCATTGGTACGTTCCAGTGAGACAGGGAGGTTATGGTCGGGTACAGGTTCAGGGCATATTTGTGTGGAGTTCTGCGTTGGTACGTTCCAGTGAGACAAGGAGCTTATGGGCGGGTACACGTTCAGGGCATATTTGTGTGGTGTTCTGCAATGGTACGTTCCAGTGAGACTGGGAGGTTATGGAGGGGTACAGGTTCAGGGCATATTTGAGTGTAGTTCTGCATTTGTACGTTCCAGTTAGTCAGGGAGGTTATGGAGTGTACAGGTTTAGGGTACATTTGTCTGGAGTTCAGCATTGGTACGTTCCAGTGAGACAGGCAGGTTATGGAGGGTACAGGTTCAGGGCATATTTGTGTGCAGTTCTGCAGTGGTACGTTCCAGTGAGACAGGGAGGTTATGGTCGGGTACAGGTTCAGGGCATATTTGTGTGGAGCTCTGCATTGGTACTTTCTAGTGAGGCAGGGAAGTTATGGAGGGGTACAGGTTCAGGGCATATTTGTGTGGAGTTCTGCATTGGTACGTTCCAGTGGGATAGGGAGGTTATGGAGGGGTACAGGTTCAGGGCATATTTGTGTGTAGTTCTGCATTGGTAGGTTCCAGTGAGACAGGGAGGTTATGCAGGGTACAGGTTCAGGGCATATTTGTGCGTAGTTCTGCATTGGTACGTTCCAGTGAGACAGGGAGGTTATGGAGGGGTACAGGTTCAGGGCAAATATGTGTGGAGTTCTGCATTGGTGCGTTCCAGTGAGACAAGGAGGTTACGGGAGGGTAAATTTCAGGGCATATTTCTGTAGTGTTCTGCAATGGTACGTTCCAGTGAGACAGAAGGTTATGGAGGGGTACAGGTTCAGGGCATATTTGAGTGGAGTTCGGCATTGGTGCGTTCCAGTGAGACAGGGAAGTTATGGAGGGGTACAGGTTCAGGGCATATTTGTGTGGAGTTCTGCATTGGTACGTTCCAGTGAGACAGGGAGGTTATGGAGGGGTACAGGTTCAGGGCATACCTGTGTGGAGTTCTGCATTGGTACGTTCCAGTGAGACAGGGAGGTTATGGAGGGGTACAGGTTCAGGGCATATTTGTGTGGAGTTCTGCATTGGTGCGTTCCAGTGAGACAAGGAGGTAATGGAGGTGTACAGGTTCAGGGCATATTTGTGTGGAGTTCTGCATTGGTACGTTCCAGTGAGACAGGGACGTTATGGAGGGTACAGGTTCAGGGCATATTTGTGCGGAGTTCTGCATTGGTACGTTCCAGTGAGACAGGGAGTTTATGGTCGGGTACAGGTTCAGGGCAAATTTGTGTGGAGTTCTGCATTGGTGCGTTCCAGTGAGACAAGTAGGTTATGGGCGGGTAACTTTCAGGGCATATTTGTGTGGTGTTCTGCAATGGTACGTTCCAGTGAGACAGAAGGTTATTGAGGGGTACAGGTTCAGGGCAAATTTGTGTGGAGTTCTGCATTGGTGCGTTCCAGTCAGACAGGGAGGTTATGGGCGTGTACACTTTCAGGGCATATTTGAGTGGAGTTCGGCATTGGTGCGTTCCAGTGAGACAGGGAAGTTATGGAGGGGTACAGGTTCAGGGCATATTTGTGTTGAGTTCTGCATTGGTACGTTTCAGTGAGACAGGGAGGTTATGGAGGGGTGCAGGTTCAGGGCATACTTGTGTGGAGTTCTGCATTGGTACGTTCCAGTGAGACAGGGAGGTTATGGAGGGGTACAGGTTCAGGGCAAATTTGTGTGGAGTTCTGCATTGGTGCGTTCCAGTGAGACAAGGAGGTTATTGGCGGGTACACGTTCAGGGCATATTTGTGTGGAATTCTGCATTGGTACGTTCCAGTGTGACAGGGAGGTTATGGAGGGTACAGGTTCAGGGCATATTTGTGTGCAGTTCTGCAGTGGTACGTTCCCGTGAGACAGGGAGGTTATGGTCGGGTACAGGTTCAGGGCACATTTGTCTGGAGTTCTGCATTGGTACATTCCAGTGAGACAGGGAGGTTATGGAGGGTACAGGTTCAGGGCATATTTGTGTGCAGTTCTGCAGTGGTACGATCCAGTGAGACAGGGATGTTATGGTCGGGTACAGGTTCAGGGCATATTTGTGTGGAGTTCTGCATTGGTACGTTCCAGTGAGATAGGGAGGTTATGGATGGGTACAGGTTCAGGGCATATTTGTGTGTAGTTCTGCATTGGTACGTTCCAGTGAGACAGGGAGGTTATGGAGGGTACAGGTTCAGGGCATATTTGTGTGGAGTTCTGCAGTGGTACATTCCAGTGAGACAGGGAGATTATGGTCGGGTACAGGTTCAGGGCATATTTGTGCGTAGTTCTGCATTGGTACGTTCCAGTGAGACAGGGAGGTTATGGAGGGTACAGGTTCAGGGCATATTTGTGTGGAGTTCTGCAGTGGGACGATCCAATGAGACAGGGAGCTTATGGACCGGTACATTTTCAGGGCATATTTGTGTGGAATTCTGTATTGGTACGTTCCAGTGAGACAGGGAGGTTATGGAGGGGTACAGGTTCAGGGCATATTTGTGTGGTGTTCTGCAATGGTACGTTCCAGTGTGACAGGGAGATTATGCACGGTACAGGATCAGGGCATATTTGAGTGGAGTTCGGCATTGGTGCGTTCCAGTGAGACAGGGAGGTTATGGAGGGGTACAGGTTCAGGGCATACTTGTGTGGAGTTCTGCATTGGTACGTTCCAGTGAGACAGGGAGGTTATGGAGGGGTACAGGTTCAGGGCAAATTTGTGTGGAGTTCTGCATTGGTGCGTTCCAGTGAGACAAGGAGGTTATGGGCGGGTACACGTTCAGGGCATATTTGTGTGCAGTTCTGCAGTGGTACGTTCCAGTGAGCCAGGGAGGTTATGGTCGGGTACAGGTTCAGGGCATATTTGTGTGGAGTTCTGCATTGGTACTTTCCAGTGAGAATGGGAGGTTATGGAGGGGTACCGGTTCATGGCATATTTGTGTGGAGTTCTGCAGTGGGACGATCCAATGAGACAGGGAGATTATGGTCGGGTACAGGTTCAGGGCATATTTGTGTGGTGTTCTGCAATGGTGCGTTCCAGTGAGACAGGGAGGTTATGGAGGGGTACAGGTTCAGGGCATATTTGTGTTGAGTTCTGCATTGGTACGTTCCAGTGAGATAGGGAGGTTATGGAGGGGTACAGGTTCAGGGCATATTTGTGTGGAGTTCTGCATTGGTACGTTCCAGTGAGACAGGGAGGTTATGGAGGGTACAGGTTCAGGGCATATTTGTGTGGAGTTCTGCAGTGGTACATTCCAGTGAGACAGGGAGATTATGGTCGGGTACAGGTTCAGGGCATATTTGTGCGTAGTTCTGCATTGGTACGTTCCAGTGAGACAGGGAGGTTATGGAGGGTACAGGTTCAGGGCATATTTGTGTGGAGTTCTGCAGTGGGACGATCCAATGAGACAGGGAGCTTATGGACCGGTACATTTTCAGGGCATATTTGTGTGCAGTTCTGCAGTGGTACGTTCCAGTGAGCCAGGGAGGTTATGGTCGGGTACAGGTTCAGGGCATATTTGTGTGGAGTTCTGCATTGGTACTTTCCAGTGAGAATGGGAGGTTATGGAGGGGTACCGGTTCATGGCATATTTGTGTGGAGTTCTGCAGTGGGACGATCCAATGAGACAGGGAGATTATGGTCGGGTACAGGTTCAGGGCATATTTGTGTGGTGTTCTGCAATGGTGCGTTCCAGTGAGACAGGGAGGTTATGGAGGGGTACAGGTTCAGGGCATATTTGTGTTGAGTTCTGCATTGGTACGTTTCAGTGAGACAGGGAGGTTATGGAGGGGTGCAGGTTCAGGGCATACTTGTGTGGAGTTCTGCATTGGTACGTTCCAGTGAGACAGGGAGGTTATGGAGGGGTACAGGTTCAGGGCAAATTTGTGTGGAGTTCTGCATTGGTGCGTTCCAGTGAGACAAGGAGGTTATTGGCGGGTACACGTTCAGGGCATATTTGTGTGGAATTCTGCATTGGTACGTTCCAGTGTGACAGGGAGGTTATGGAGGGTACAGGTTCAGGGCATATTTGTGTGCAGTTCTGCAGTGGTACGTTCCCGTGAGACAGGGAGGTTATGGTCGGGTACAGGTTCAGGGCACATTTGTCTGGAGTTCTGCATTGGTACATTCCAGTGAGACAGGGAGGTTATGGAGGGTACAGGTTCAGGGCATATTTGTGTGCAGTTCTGCAGTGGTACGATCCAGTGAGACAGGGATGTTATGGTCGGGTACAGGTTCAGGGCATATTTGTGTGGAGTTCTGCATTGGTACGTTCCAGTGAGATAGGGAGGTTATGGAGGGGTACAGGTTCAGGGCATATTTGTGTGTAGTTCTGCATTGGTGCGTTCCAGTGAGACAAGTAGGTTATGGGCGGGTAACTTTCAGGGCATATTTGTGTGGTGTTCTGCAATGGTACGTTCCAGTGAGACAGAAGGTTATTGAGGGGTACAGGTTCAGGGCAAATTTGTGTGGAGTTCTGCATTGGTGCGTTCCAGTCAGACAGGGAGGTTATGGGCGTGTACACTTTCAGGGCATATTTGAGTGGAGTTCGGCATTGGTGCGTTCCAGTGAGACAGGGAAGTTATGGAGGGGTACAGGTTCAGGGCATATTTGTGTTGAGTTCTGCATTGGTACGTTTCAGTGAGACAGGGAGGTTATGGAGGGGTGCAGGTTCAGGGCATACTTGTGTGGAGTTCTGCATTGGTACGTTCCAGTGAGACAGGGAGGTTATGGAGGGGTACAGGTTCAGGGCAAATTTGTGTGGAGTTCTGCATTGGTGCGTTCCAGTGAGACAAGGAGGTTATTGGCGGGTACACGTTCAGGGCATATTTGTGTGGAATTCTGCATTGGTACGTTCCAGTGTGACAGGGAGGTTATGGAGGGTACAGGTTCAGGGCATATTTGTGTGTAGTTCTGCATTGGTAGGTTCCAGTGAGACAGGGAGGTTATGCAGGGTACAGGTTCAGGGCATATTTGTGCGTAGTTCTGCATTGGTACGTTCCAGTGAGACAGGGAGGTTATGGAGGGGTACAGGTTCAGGGCAAATATGTGTGGAGTTCTGCATTGGTGCGTTCCAGTGAGACAAGGAGGTTACGGGAGGGTAAATTTCAGGGCATATTTCTGTAGTGTTCTGCAATGGTACGTTCCAGTGAGACAGAAGGTTATGGAGGGGTACAGGTTCAGGGCATATTTGAGTGGAGTTCGGCATTGGTGCGTTCCAGTGAGACAGGGAAGTTATGGAGGGGTACAGGTTCAGGGCATATTTGTGTGGAGTTCTGCATTGGTACGTTCCAGTGAGACAGGGAGGTTATGGAGGGGTACAGGTTCAGGGCATACCTGTGTGGAGTTCTGCATTGGTACGTTCCAGTGAGACAGGGAGGTTATGGAGGGGTACAGGTTCAGGGCATATTTGTGTGGAGTTCTGCATTGGTGCGTTCCAGTGAGACAAGGAGGTAATGGAGGTGTACAGGTTCAGGGCATATTTGTGTGGAGTTCTGCATTGGTACGTTCCAGTGAGACAGGGACGTTATGGAGGGTACAGGTTCAGGGCATATTTGTGCGGAGTTCTGCATTGGTACGTTCCAGTGAGACAGGGAGTTTATGGTCGGGTACAGGTTCAGGGCAAATTTGTGTGGAGTTCTGCATTGGTGCGTTCCAGTGAGACAAGTAGGTTATGGGCGGGTAACTTTCAGGGCATATTTGTGTGGTGTTCTGCAATGGTACGTTCCAGTGAGACAGAAGGTTATTGAGGGGTACAGGTTCAGGGCAAATTTGTGTGGAGTTCTGCATTGGTGCGTTCCAGTCAGACAGGGAGGTTATGGGCGTGTACACTTTCAGGGCATATTTGTGTGGAATTCTGCATTGGTACGTTCCAGTGAGACAGGGAGGTTATGGAGAGTACCGGTTCAGGGCATATTTGTGTGGAGTTCTGCATTGGTACGTTCCAGTGAGACAGGGAGATTATGGAGGGTTACAGGTTCAGGGCATATTTGTGAGGAGTTCTGCATTGGTACGTTCCAGTGAGACAGTGAGGTTATGGAAGGTACAGGTTCAGGGCATATTTGTGTGGTGTTCTGCAATGGTACGTTCCAGTGAGACAGGGAGGTTATGCACGGTACAGGATCAGGGCATATTTGAGTGGAGTTCGGCATTGGTGCGTTCCAGTGAGACAGGGAGGTTATGGTCGGGTACAGGTTCAGGGCATATTTGTGTGGAGTTCTGCGTTGGTACGTTCCAGTGAGACAAGGAGCTTATGGGCGGGTACACGTTCAGGGCATATTTGTGTGGTGTTCTGCAATGGTACGTTCCAGTGAGACTGGGAGGTTATGGAGGGGTACAGGTTCAGGGCATATTTGAGTGTAGTTCTGCATTTGTACGTTCCAGTTAGTCAGGGAGGTTATGGAGTGTACAGGTTTAGGGTACATTTGTCTGGAGTTCTGCATTGGTACGTTCCAGTGAGACAGGCAGGTTATGGAGGGTACAGGTTCAGGGCATATTTGTGTGCAGTTCTGCAGTGGTACGTTCCAGTGAGACAGGGAGGTTATGGTCGGGTACAGGTTCAGGGCATATTTGTGTGGAGTTCTGCATTGGTACTTTCTAGTGAGGCAGGGAAGTTATGCAGGGGTACAGGTTCAGGGCATATTTGTGTGGAGTTCTGCATTGGTACGTTCCAGTGAGATAGGGAGGTTATGGAGGGGTACAGGTTCAGGGCATATTTGTGTGTAGTTCTGCATTGGTACGTTCCAGTGAGACAGGGAGGTTATGGAGGGTACAGGTTCAGGGCATATTTGTGCGTAGTTCTGCATTGGTACGTTCCAGTGAGACAGGGAGGTTATGGAGGGATACAGGTTCAGGGCAAATATGTGTGGAGTTCTGCATTGGTGCGTTCCAGTGAGACAAGGAGGTTACGGGATGGTAACTTTCAGGGCATATTTCTGTAGTGTTCTGCAATGGTACGTTCCAGTGAGACAGAAGGTTATGGAGGGGTACAGGTTCAGGGCATATTTGAGTGGAGTTCGGCATTGGTGCGTTCCAGTGAGACAGGGAAGTTATGGAGGGGTACAGGTTCAGGGCATATTTGTGTGGAGTTCTGCATTGGTACGTTCCAGTGAGACAGGGAGGTTATGGAGGGGTACAGGTTCAGGGCATACTTGTGTGGAGTTCTGCATTGGTACGTTCCAGTGAGACAGGGAGGTTATGGAGGGGTACAGGTTCAGGGCATATTTGTGTGGAGTTCTGCATTGGTGCGTTCCAGTGAGACAAGGAGGTTATGGAGGTGTACAGGTTCAGGGCATATTTGTGTGGAGTTCTGCATTGGTACGTTCCAGTGAGACAGGGACGTTATGGAGGGTACAGGTTCAGGGCATATTTGTGCGGAGTTCTGCATTGGTACGTTCCAGTGAGACAGGGAGGTTATGGTCGGGTACAGGTTCAGGGCAAATTTGTGTGGAGTTCTGCATTGGTGCGTTCCAGTGAGACAAGTAGGTTATGGGCGGGTAACTTTCAGGGCATATTTGTGTGGTGTTCTGCAATGGTACGTTCCAGTGAGACAGAAGGTTATGGAGGGGTACAGGTTCAGGGCATATTTGAGTGGAGTTCGGCATTGGTGCGTTCCAGTGAGACAGGGAAGTTATGGAGGGGTACAGGTTCAGGGCATATTTGTGTGGAGTGCTGCATTGGTACGTTCCAGTGAGACAGGGAGGTTATGGAGGGGTACAGGTTCAGGGCATACTTGTGTGGAGTTCTGCATTGGTACGTTCCAGTGAGACAGGGAGGTTATGGAGGGGTACAGGTTCAGGGCATATTTGTGTGGATTTCTGCATTGGTACGTTCCAGTGAGACAGGGACGTTATGGAGGGTACAGGTTCAGGGCATATTTGTGCGGAGTTCTGCATTGGTACGTTCCAGTGAGACAGGGAGGTTATGGTCGGGTACAGGATCAGGGCATATTTGAGTGGAGTTCGGCATTGGTGTGTTCCAGTGAGACAGGGAGGTTATGGAGGGGTACAGGTTCAGGGCATATTTGTGTTGAATTCTGCATTGGTACGTTCCATTGAGACAGGGAGGTTATGGAGGGGTACAGGTTCAGGGCATATTTGTGTGTAGTTCTGCATTGGTACGTTCCAGTGAGACAGGGAGGTTATGGAGGGTACAGGTTCACGGCATATTTGTATGGAGTTCTGCAGTGGTACGTTCCAGTGAGACAGGGAGGTTATGGTCGGGTACAGGTTCAGGGCATATTTGTGTCGAGTTCTGCATTGGTACTTTCCAGTGAGACAGGGAGGTTATGGAGGGTACCGGTTCATGGCATATTTGTGTGGAGTTCTGCAGTGGGACGTTCCAGTGAGACAGGGAGTTTATGGTCGGGTACAGGATCAGGGCACAATTGAGTGGAGTTCGGCATTGGTGCGTTCCAGTGAGACAGGGAGGTTATGGAGGAGTACAGGTTCAGGGCATATTTGTGTGTAGTTCTGCATTGGTACGTTCCAGTGAGACAGGGAGGTTATGGAGGGGCACAGGTTCAGGGCATATTTGTGTGGAATTCTGCATTGGTACATTCCAGTGAGAGAGGGAGGTTATGCACGGTACAGGATTAGGGCATATTTGAGTGGAGTTCTGCATTGGTACGTTCCAGTGAGACAGGGAAGTTATTGAGCGGTTCAGGTTCAGGGCAAATTTGTGTGGAGTTCTGCATTGGTGCGTTCCAGTGAGACAGGGAGGTTATGGGCGGGTACACTTTCAGGGCATATTTGTGTGGAATTCTGCATTGGTACGTTCCAGTGAGACAGGGAGGTTATGGAGGGTTACAGGTTCAGGGCATATTTGTGTGGAGTTCTGCATTGGTACGTTCCAGTGAGACAGTGAGGTTATGGAGGGGTACAGGTTCAGGGCATATTTGAGTGTAGTTCTGCATTTGTACGTTCCAGTGAGTCAGGGAGGTTATGGAGTGTACAGGTTCAGGGCACATTTGTCTGGAGTTCTGCATTGGTACGTTCCAGTGAGACAGGCAGGTTATGGAGGGTACAGGTTCAGGGCATATTTGTGTGCAGTTCTGCAGTGGTACGTTCCAGTGAGACAGGGAGGTTATTGTCGGGTACAGGTTCAGGGCATATTTGTGTGGAGTTCTGCATTGGTACTTTCCAGTGAGGCAGGGAAGTTATGGAGGTGTACAGGTTCAGGGCATATTTGTGTGGAGTTCTGCATTGGTACGTTCCAGTGAGATAGGGAGGTTATGGAGGGGTACAGGTTCAGGGCATATTTGTGTGTAGTTCTGCATTGGTACGTTCCAGTGAGACAGGGAGGTTATGGAGGGTACAGGTTCAGGGCATATTGGTGCGTAGTTCTGCATTGGTACGTTCCAGTGAGACAGGGAGGTTATGGAGGGGTACAGGTTCAGGGCAAATTTGTGTGGGGTTCTGCATTGGTGCGTTCCAGTAAGACAAGGAGGTTATGGGCGGGTACACTCTCAGGGCATATTTGTGTGGTGTTCTGCAATGGTACGTTCCAGTGAGACAGAAGGTTATGGAGGGGTACAGGTTCAGGGCATATTTGAGTGGAGTTCGGCAGTGGTGCGTTCCAGTGAGACAGGGAAGTTATGGAGGGGTACAGGTTCAGGGCATATTTGTGTGGAGTTCTGCATTGGTACGTTCCAGTGAGACAGGGAGGTTATGGAGGGGTACAGGTTCAGGGCATACTTGTGTGGAGTTCTGCATTGGTACGTTCCAGTGAGACAGGGAGGTTATGGAGGGGTACAGGTTCAGGGCATATTTGTGTGGAGTTTTGCATTGGTGCGTTCCAGTGAGACAAGGAGGTTATGGAGGTGTACAGGTTCAGGACATATTTGTGTGGAGTTCTGCATTGGTACGTTCCAGTGAGACAGGGACGTTATGGAGGGTACAGGTTCAGGGCATATTTGAGTGGAGTTCGGCATTGGTGTGTTCCAGTGAGACAGGGAGGTTATGGAGGGGTACAGGTTCAGGCCATAATTGTGTGGAGTTCTGCATTGGTACGTTCCAGTGAGACAGGGAGGTTATGGAGGGGTACAGGTTCAGGGCAAATTTGTGTGGAGTTCTGCATTGGTGCGTTCCAGTAAGACAAGGAGGTTATGGGCGGGTACACTTTCAGGGCATATTTGTGTGGTGTTCTGCAATGGTACGTTCCAGTGAGACAGGGAGGTTATGGAGAGGTACAGGTTCAGGGCATACTTGTGTGGAGTTCTGCATTGGTACATTCCAGTGAGACAGGGAGGTTATGGAGGGGTACAGTTTCAGGGCAAATTTGTGTGGTGTTCTGCATTGGTGCGTTCCAGTGAGACAAGGAGGTTATGGGCGGGTAACTTTCAGGGCATATTTGTGTGGTGTTCTGCAATGGTACGTTCCAGTGAGACAGAAGGTTATGGAGGGGTACAGGGTCAGGGCATATTTGAGTGGAGTTCGGCATTGGTGCGTTCCAGTGAGACAGGGAAGTTATGGAGGGGTACAGGTTCAGGGCATACTTGTGTGGAGTTCTGCATTGGTACGTTCCAGTGAGACAGGGAGGTTATGGAGGGGTACAGGTTCAGGGCATATTTGTGTGGATTTCTGCATTGGTACGTTCCAGTGAGACAGGGACGTTATGGAGGGTACAGGTTCAGGGCATATTTGTGCGGAGTTCTGCATTGGTACGTTCCAGTGAGACAGGGAGGTTATGGTCGGGTACAGGATCAGGGCATATTTGAGTGGAGTTCGGCATTGGTGTGTTCCAGTGAGACAGGGAGGTTATGGAGGGGTACAGGTTCAGGGCATATTTGTGTTGAATTCTGCATTGGTACGTTCCATTGAGACAGGGAGGTTATGGAGGGGTACAGGTTCAGGGCATATTTGTGTGTAGTTCTGCATTGGTACGTTCCAGTGAGACAGGGAGGTTATGGAGGGTACAGGTTCACGGCATATTTGTATGGAGTTCTGCAGTGGTACGTTCCAGTGAGACAGGGAGGTTATGGTCGGGTACAGGTTCAGGGCATATTTGTGTCGAGTTCTGCATTGGTACTTTCCAGTGAGACAGGGAGGTTATGGAGGGTACCGGTTCATGGCATATTTGTGTGGAGTTCTGCAGTGGGACGTTCCAGTGAGACAGGGAGTTTATGGTCGGGTACAGGATCAGGGCACAATTGAGTGGAGTTCGGCATTGGTGCGTTCCAGTGAGACAGGGAGGTTATGGAGGAGTACAGGTTCAGGGCATATTTGTGTGTAGTTCTGCATTGGTACGTTCCAGGTAGACAGGGAGGTTATGGAGGGGCACAGGTTCAGGGCATATTTGTGTGGTGTTCTGCAATGGTACGTTCCAGTGTGACAGGGAGATTATGCACGGTACTGGATCAGGGCATATTTGAGTGGAGTTCGGCATTGGTGCGTTCCAGTGAGACAGGGAGGTTATGGAGGGGTACAGGTTCAGGGCATACTTGTGTGGAGTTCTGCATTGGTACGTTCCAGTGAGACAGGGAGGTTATGGAGGGGTACAGGTTCAGGGCAAATTTGTGTGGAGTTCTGCATTGGTGCGTTCCAGTGAGACAAGGAGGTTATGCACGGTACAGGATTAGGGCATATTTGAGTGGAGTTCTGCATTGGTACGTTCCAGTGAGACAGGGAAGTTATTGAGCGGTTCAGGTTCAGGGCAAATTTGTGTGGAGTTCTGCATTGGTGCGTTCCAGTGAGACAGGGAGGTTATGGGCGGGTACACTTTCAGGGCATATTTGTGTGGAATTCTGCATTGGTACGTTCCAGTGAGACAGGGAGGTTATGGAGGGTTACAGGTTCAGGGCATATTTGTGTGGAGTTCTGCATTGGTACGTTCCAGTGAGACAGTGAGGTTATGGAGGGGTACAGGTTCAGGGCATATTTGAGTGTAGTTCTGCATTTGTACGTTCCAGTGAGTCAGGGAGGTTATGGAGTGTACAGGTTCAGGGCACATTTGTCTGGAGTTCTGCATTGGTACGTTCCAGTGAGACAGGCAGGTTATGGAGGGTACAGGTTCAGGGCATATTTGTGTGCAGTTCTGCAGTGGTACGTTCCAGTGAGACAGGGAGGTTATTGTCGGGTACAGGTTCAGGGCATATTTGTGTGGAGTTCTGCATTGGTACTTTCCAGTGAGGCAGGGAAGTTATGGAGGTGTACAGGTTCAGGGCATATTTGTGTGGAGTTCTGCATTGGTACGTTCCAGTGAGATAGGGAGGTTATGGAGGGGTACAGGTTCAGGGAATATTTGTGTGTAGTTCTGCATTGGTACGTTCCAGTGAGACAGGGAGGTTATGGAGGGTACAGGTTCAGGGCATATTGGTGCGTAGTTCTGCATTGGTACGTTCCAGTGAGACAGGGAGGTTATGGAGGGGTACAGGTTCAGGGCAAATTTGTGTGGGGTTCTGCATTGGTGCGTTCCAGTAAGACAAGGAGGTTATGGGCGGGTACACTCTCAGGGCATATTTGTGTGGTGTTCTGCAATGGTACGTTCCAGTGAGACAGAAGGTTATGGAGGGGTACAGGTTCAGGGCATATTTGAGTGGAGTTCGGCAGTGGTGCGTTCCAGTGAGACAGGGAAGTTATGGAGGGGTACAGGTTCAGGGCATATTTGTGTGGAGTTCTGCATTGGTACGTTCCAGTGAGACAGGGAGGTTATGGAGGGGTACAGGTTCAGGGCATACTTGTGTGGAGTTCTGCATTGGTACGTTCCAGTGAGACAGGGAGGTTATGGAGGGGTACAGGTTCAGGGCATATTTGTGTGGAGTTTTGCATTGGTGCGTTCCAGTGAGACAAGGAGGTTATGGAGGTGTACAGGTTCAGGACATATTTGTGTGGAGTTCTGCATTGGTACGTTCCAGTGAGACAGGGACGTTATGGAGGGTACAGGTTCAGGGCATATTTGAGTGGAGTTCGGCATTGGTGTGTTCCAGTGAGACAGGGAGGTTATGGAGGGGTACAGGTTCAGGGCATAATTGTGTGGAGTTCTGCATTGGTACGTTCCAGTGAGACAAGGAGGTTATGGGCGGGTAACTTTCAGGGCATATTTGTGTGGTGTTCTGCAATGGTACGTTCCAGTGAGACAGAAGGTTATGGAGGGGTACAGGGTCAGGGCATATTTGAGTGGAGTTCGGCATTGGTGCGTTCCAGTGAGACAGGGAAGTTATGGAGGGGTACAGGTTCAGGGCATATTTGTGTGGAGTTCTGCATTGGTACGTTCCAGTGAGACAGGGAGGTTATGGAGGTGTACAGGTTCAGGGCATACTTGTGTGGAGTTCTGCATTGGTACGTTCCAGTGAGACAGGGAGGTTATGGAGGTGTACAGGTTTAGGGCATATTTGTGTGGAGTTCTGAATTGGTACGTTCCAGTGAGACAGGGAGGTTATGGAGGGTTACAGGTTCAGGGCATATTTGTGAGGAGTTCTGCATTGGTACGTTCCAGTGAGACAGGGAGGTTATGCACGGTACAGGATCAGGGCATATTTGAGTGGAGTTCGGCATTGGTGCGTTCCAGTGAGACAGGGAGGTTATGGTCGGGTACAGGTTCAGGGCATATTTGTGTGGAGTTCTGCATTGGTACGTTCCAGTGAGACAGGGAGCTTATGGAGGGTACAAGTTCAGAGCATATTTGTGTGGAGATCTGAATTGGTACGTTCCAGTGAGACAGGTAGGTTATGGAGGGTTACAGGTTCAGGGTATATTTGTGTGTAGTTCTGCGTTGGTACGTTCCAGTGAGACAGGGAGGTTATGGACGGGTACAGGTTCTGGGCATATTTGTGTGGAGTTCTGCATTGGTACTTTCCAGTGGGACAGGGAGGGTATGGTGGGTACCGGTTCATGGCATATTTTGTGTGGAATTCTGCAGTGGGGACGTTCCAGTGAGACAGGGAGTTTATGGACGTGTACAGTTTCAGGGCATATTTGTGTGGAATTCTGCATTGGAACGTTCCAGTGAGACAGGAGGTTTTGGAGGGGTACAGGTTCAGGGCATATTTCTGTGGTGTTCTGCAATGGTACGTTCCAGTGAGACAGCGAGATTATGCACGGTACAGGTTCAGGGCATATTTGAGTGGAGTTCGGAATTGGTGCGTTCCAGTGAGACAGGGAGGTTATGGAGGGGTACAGGTTCAGGGCATATTTGTGTGGAGTTCTGCATTGGTACGTTCTAGTGAGACAGGGAGATTATGGAGGGTACAGGTTCAGGGCAAATTTGAGTGTAGTTGTGCATTGGGACGTTCCAGTGAGACAGGGAGGTTAAGGTGGAGTACAGGTTCAGGGCATATTTGTGTGGATTTCTGCATTGGTACGTTCCAGTGAGACAGGGAGGTTATAGAGGGGTACAGGTTCAGGGCATATTTGTGTGGAAGTCTGCATTGGTACGTTCCAGTGAGACAGGGAGTTTAAGGTGGAGTGCAGGTTCAGGGCATATTTGTGTGGATTTCTGCATTGGTACGTTCCAGTGAGACAGGGTGGTTATGGAGGGTACAGGTTCTGGGCATATTTGTGTGGAGTTCTGCACTGGTACGTTCCAGTGAGACAGGGAGGTTATGGACGGGTACAGGTTCAGGGCATATTTGTGTAGAGTTCTGCATTGGTACGTTCCAGTGAGACAGGGAAGTTATGGAGGGTTACAGGTTCAGGGCATATTTGTGTGGAATTCTGCATTGGTACGTTCCAGTGAGACAGGGAAGTTATGGAGGGGTACAGATTCAGGGCATATTTGTGTGGAGTTCTGCATTGGTACGTTCCAGTGAGACAGTGAGGTTAAGGTGGAGTACAGGTTCAGGGCATATTTGTGTGGATTTCTGCATTAGTACGTTCCAGTGAGACAGGGAGGTTTTGGAGGGGTACAGGTTCAGGGCAAATTTGTGTGGAGTTCTGCATTGGTACATTCCAGTGAGACAAGGAGGTCTGGGTGGGTACAGGTTCAGGGCATATTTGTGTGGAATTCTGTATTGGTAAGTTCCAGTGGGACAGGGATGTTAATGAGGGTACAGGTTCAGGGCATATTTGTGTGGAGGTCTGCATTGGTACGTTCCTTTGAGACAGGGAGGTTCTGGAGGGGTACAGGTTCAGGGTATATTTGTGTGGAATTCTGAGTTGGTACGTTCCAGTGTGACTGGGAGGTTATGGAGGGGTACAGGTTCAGGGCATATTTTTTTGGAGTTCTGCATTGGTACGTTCAAGTTAGACAGGGAAGTTATGGAGGGTACAGGTTCAGGGCATATTTGTGTGGAGATCTGCAGTGGGACGTTCCATTGAGACATGAGGTTATGGACGGGTACAGGTTCAGGGCACACTTGTGTGGAGTTCTGCATTGGTACGTTCCAGTGAGACAGGGAGGTTATGGAGGGGTACAGGTTCAGGGCATATTTGTGTGGAGTTCTGCATTGGTACGTTCCAGTGAGACAGGGAGGTTATGGAGGGGTACAGGTTCAGGGCAAATTTGTGTGTAGTTCTGCATTGGTACGTTCCAGTGAGACAGGGAGGTTATGGAGGGTACAGGTTCAGGGCATATTTCTGTGGAGTTCTGCAGTGGTACGTTCCACTGAGACAGGGAGGTTATGGACGGGTACAGGTTCAGGGAATATTTGTGTGGAGTTCTGCATTGGTACTTTCCAGTGAGACAGGGAGGTTATGGAGGATACAGGTTCATGGCATATTTGTGTGGAATTCTGCAGTGGGACGTTCCAGTGAGACAGGGAGGTTATGGAGGGTACAGGTTCTGGGCATATTTGTGTGGAGTTCAGCAGTGGTACGTTCCAGTGAGACAAGGAGTTTATGGACGTGTACAGGTTCAGAGCACATTTGTGTGGAATTCTGCATTGGTACGTTCCAGTGAGACAGGAGGTTTTGGAGGGGTACAGGTTCAGGGCATATTTGTGTGGTGTTCTGCAATGGTACGTTCCAGTGAGACAGCGAGGTTATGCACGGTACAGGTTCAGGGCATATTTGTTTGGAGATCTGCTTTGGTACGTTCCAGTGTGACTGGGAGGTTATGGAGGGGTACAGGTTCAGGGCATATTTGTTTGGAGTTCTGCATTGGTACGTTCCAGTGAGACGGAGGTTATGGAAGGTACACGTTCAGGGCATATTTGTGTGGGTTCTACAGTGGGACGTTCCAGTGAGACAGGGAGGTTATGGACGGGTACAGGTTCAGGGCAGATTTGTGTGGAGTTCTGCATTGGTGCGTTCCAGTGAGACAGGGAGGTTATGGAGGGGTACAGGTTCAGGGCATATTTCTGTGGATTTCTGCATTGGTACGTTCCAGTGAGACAGGGAGGTTATGGAGGGTACAGGTTCAGGGCAAATTTGAGTGTATTTCTGCATTGGTACTTTCCAGTGAGACAGGGAGGTTAAGGTGGAGTACAGGTTCAGGGTATATTTGTGTGGATTTCTGCATTAGTACGTTCCAGTGAGACAGGGAGGATATGGAGGTGTACAGGTTCAGGGCAAATTTGTGTGGAGTTCTGCAGTGGTACGTTCCACTGAGACAGGGAGGTTATGGAAGGGTACAGGTTCAGGGCATATTTGTGTGGAGTTCTGCAATGGTACGTTGCAGAGAGACAGTGAGGGTATGGAGGGTACAGGTTCAGGGCATATTTGTGTGGAGTTCTGCATTGCTACGTTCAAGTGACACAGAGAGGTTATGGAGGGGTACAGGTTCAAGGCATATTTGTGTGGAGTTCTGCCATGGTACGTTCCAGTGAGACAGGGAGATTATGGACGGGTACAGGTTCAGGGCATATTTGTGTGGAGTTCTGCATTGGTACTTTCCTGTGAGACAGGGAGGTAATGGAAGGTACACGTTCAGGGCATATTTGTGTGGAGTTCTGCAGTGGGACGTTCCAGTGAGACAGGGAGGTTATGGACGGGTATAGGTTCAGGGCAGATTTGTGTGGAGTTCTGCATTGGTACGTTCCAGTGAGACAGGGAGGTTATGGAGGGGTACAGGTTCAGGGCATATTTCTGTGGAGTTCTGCATTGGTACGTTCCAGTGAGACAGGGAGGTTATAGAGGGGTACAGGTTCAGGGCATATTTGTGTGGAAGTCTGCATTGGTACGTTCCAGTGAGACAGGGAGTTTAAGGTGGAGTGCAGGTTCAGGGCATATTTGTGTGGATTTCTGCATTGGTACGTTCCAGTGAGACAGGGTGGTTATGGAGGGTACAGGTTCTGGGCATATTTGTGTGGAGTTCTGCACTGGTACGTTCCAGTGAGACAGGGAGGTTATGGACGGGTACAGGTTCAGGGCATATTTGTGTAGAGTTCTGCATTGGTACGTTCCAGTGAGACAGGGAAGTTATGGAGGGTTACAGGTTCAGGGCATATTTGTGTGGAATTCTGCATTGGTACGTTCCAGTGAGACAGGGAAGTTATGGAGGGGTACAGATTCAGGGCATATTTGTGTGGAGTTCTGCATTGGTACGTTCCAGTGAGACAGTGAGGTTAAGGTGGAGTACAGGTTCAGGGCATATTTGTGTGGATTTCTGCATTAGTACGTTCCAGTGAGACAGGGAGGTTTTGGAGGGGTACAGGTTCAGGGCAAATTTGTGTGGAGTTCTGCATTGGTACATTCCAGTGAGACAAGGAGGTCTGGGTGGGTACAGGTTCAGGGCATATTTGTGTGGAATTCTGTATTGGTAAGTTCCAGTGGGACAGGGATGTTAATGAGGGTACAGGTTCAGGGCATATTTGTGTGGAGGTCTGCATTGGTACGTTCCTTTGAGACAGGGAGGTTCTGGAGGGGTACAGGTTCAGGGTATATTTGTGTGGAATTCTGAGTTGGTACGTTCCAGTGTGACTGGGAGGTTATGGAGGGGTACAGGTTCAGGGCATATTTTTTTGGAGTTCTGCATTGGTACGTTCAAGTTAGACAGGGAAGTTATGGAGGGTACAGGTTCAGGGCATATTTGTGTGGAGATCTGCAGTGGGACGTTCCATTGAGACATGAGGTTATGGACGGGTACAGGTTCAGGGCACACTTGTGTGGAGTTCTGCATTGGTACGTTCCAGTGAGACAGGGAGGTTATGGAGGGGTACAGGTTCAGGGCATATTTGTGTGGAGTTCTGCATTGGTACGTTCCAGTGAGACAGGGAGGTTATGGAGGGGTACAGGTTCAGGGCAAATTTGTGTGTAGTTCTGCATTGGTACGTTCCAGTGAGACAGGGAGGTTATGGAGGGTACAGGTTCAGGGCATATTTCTGTGGAGTTCTGCAGTGGTACGTTCCACTGAGACAGGGAGGTTATGGACGGGTACAGGTTCAGGGAATATTTGTGTGGAGTTCTGCATTGGTACTTTCCAGTGAGACAGGGAGGTTATGGAGGATACAGGTTCATGGCATATTTGTGTGGAATTCTGCAGTGGGACGTTCCAGTGAGACAGGGAGGTTATGGAGGGTACAGGTTCTGGGCATATTTGTGTGGAGTTCAGCAGTGGTACGTTCCAGTGAGACAAGGAGTTTATGGACGTGTACAGTTTCAGAGCACATTTGTGTGGAATTCTGCATTGGTACGTTCCAGTGAGACAGGAGGTTTTGGAGGGGTACAGGTTCAGGGCATATTTGTGTGGTGTTCTGCAATGGTACGTTCCAGTGAGACAGCGAGGTTATGCACGGTACAGGTTCAGGGCATCTTTGTTTGGAGATCTGCTTTGGTACGTTCCAGTGTGACTGGGAGGTTATGGAGGGGTACAGGTTCAGGGCATATTTGTTTGGATTTCTGCATTGGTACGTTCCAGTGAGACAGGGAGGTTATGGAGGGTACAGGTTCAGGGCAAATTTGAGTGTATTTCTGCATTGGTACTTTCCAGTGAGACAGGGAGGTTAAGGTGGAGTACAGGTTCAGGGTATATTTGTGTGGATTTCTGCATTAGTACGTTCCAGTGAGACAGGGAGGATATGGAGGTGTACAGGTTCAGGGCAAATTTGTGTGGAGTTCTGCAGTGGTACGTTCCACTGAGACAGGGAGGTTATGGAAGGGTACAGGTTCAGGGCATATTTGTGTGGAGTTCTGCAATGGTACGTTGCAGAGAGACAGTGAGGGTATGGAGGGTACAGGTTCAGGGCATATTTGTGTGGAGTTCTGCGTTGGGACGTTCCAGTGAGACAGGGAGGTTATGGACGGGTACAGGTTCAGGGCATATTTGTGTGGAGTTCTGCATTGCTACGTTCAAGTGACACAGAGAGGTTATGGAGGGGTACAGGTTCAAGGCATATTTGTGTGGAGTTCTGCCATGGTACGTTCCAGTGAGACAGGGAGATTATGGACGGGTACAGGTTCAGGGCATATTTGTGTGGAGTTCTGCATTGGTACTTTCCTGTGAGACAGGGAGGTAATGGAAGGTACACGTTCAGGGCATATTTGTGTGGAGTTCTGCAGTGGGACGTTCCAGTGAGACAGGGAGGTTATGGACGGGTATAGGTTCAGGGCAGATTTGTGTGGAGTTCTGCATTGGTACGTTCCAGTGAGACAGGGAGGTTATGGAGGGGTACAGGTTCAGGGCATATTTCTGTGGAGTTCTGCATTGGTACGTTCCAGTGAGACAGGGAGGTTATGGTGGGTACAGGTTCAGGGCAAATTTCAGTGTATTTCTGCATTGGTACTTTCCAGTGAGACAGGGAGGTTAAGGTGGAGTATAGGTTCAGGGTATATTTGTGTGGATTTCTGCATTAGTACGTTCCTGTGAGACAGGGAGGTTATGGAGGTGTACAGGTTCAGGGCAAATTTGTGTGGAGTTCTGCATTGGTACATTCTTGTGAGATAAGGAGGTTCTGGGTGGGTACAGGTTCAGGGCATATTTGTTTGGAATTCTGCATAGGTAAGTTCCAGTGAGACAGGGAGGTTATGGAGGGTACAGGTTCAGGGCATATTTGTGTGGAGGTCTGCATTGGTACGTTCCAGTGAGACAGGGAGGTTATGGAGGGGTACAGGTTCAGGGTATATTTGTGTGGAGTTCTGCGTTGGTACGTTCCAGTGTGACTGGGAGGTTATGGAGGGATACAGGTTCAGGGCATATTTGTGTGGAGTTCTGCAGTGGGACGTTCCAGTGAGACAGGGAGTTTATGGACGTGTACAGTTTCAGGGCATATTTGTGTGGAATTCTGCATTGGTACGTTCCAGTGAGACAGGAGGTATTGGAGGGGTACAGGTTCAGGGCATATTTGTGTGGTGTTCTGCAATGGTACGTTCCAGTGAGACAGCGAGGTTATGCACGGTACAGGTTCAGGGCATATTTGAGTGGAGTTCGGAATTGGTGCGTTCCAGTGAGACAGGGAGGTTATGGAGGGGTACAGGTTCAGGGCATATTTGTGTGGAGTTCTGCATTGGTACGTTCTAGTGAGACAGGGAGATTATGGAGGGTACAGGTTCAGGGCAAATTTGAGTGTAGTTGTGCATTGGGACGTTCCAGTGAGACAGGGAGGTTAAGGTGGAGTACAGGTTCAGGGCATATTTGTGTGGATTTCTGCATTGGTACGTTCCAGTGAGACAGGGAGGTTATAGAGGGGTACAGGTTCAGGGCATATTTGTGTGGAAGTCTGCATTGGTACGTTCCAGTGAGACAGGGAGTTTAAGGTGGAGTGCAGGTTCAGGGCATATTTGTGTGGATTTCTGCATTGGTACGTTCCAGTGAGACAGGGAGGTTATGGAGGGTACAGGTTCTGGGCATATTTGTGTGGAGTTCTGCACTGGTACGTTCCAGTGAGACAGGGAGGTTATGGACGGGTACAGGTTCAGGGCATATTTGTGTAGAGTTCTGCATTGGTACGTTCCAGTGAGACAGGGAAGTTATGGAGGGTTACAGGTTCAGGGCATATTTGTGTGGAATTCTGCATTGGTACGTTCCAGTGAGACAGGGAAGTTATGGAGGGGTACAGATTCAGGGCATATTTGTGTGGAGTTCTGCATTGGTACGTTCCAGTGAGACAGGGAGGTTAAGGTGGAGTACAGGTTCAGGGCATATTTGTGTGGATTTCTGCATTGGTACGTTCAAGTTAGACAGGGAAGTTATGGAGGGTACAGGTTCAGGGCATATTTGTGTGGAGATCTGCAGTGGGACGTTCCATTGAGACATGAGGTTATGGACGGGTACAGGTTCAGGGCACACTTGTGTGGAGTTCTGCATTGGTACGTTCCAGTGAGACAGGGAGGTTATGGAGGGGTACAGGTTCAGGGCATATTTGTGTGGAGTTCTGCATTGGTACGTTCCAGTGAGACAGGGAGGTTATGGAGGGGTACAGGTTCAGGGCAAATTTGTGTGTAGTTCTGCATTGGTACGTTCCAGTGAGACAGGGAGGTTATGGAGGGTACAGGTTCAGGGCATATTTCTGTGGAGTTCTGCAGTGGTACGTTCCACTGAGACAGGGAGGTTATGGACGGGTACAGGTTCAGGGAATATTTGTGTGGAGTTCTGCATTGGTACTTTCCAGTGAGACAGGGAGGTTATGGAGGATACAGGTTCATGGCATATTTGTGTGGAATTCTGCAGTGGGACGTTCCAGTGAGACAGGGAGGTTATGGAGGGTACAGGTTCTGGGCATATTTGTGTGGAGTTCAGCAGTGGTACGTTCCAGTGAGACAAGGAGTTTATGGACGTGTACAGTTTCAGAGCACATTTGTGTGGAATTCTGCATTGGTACGTTCCAGTGAGACAGGAGGTTTTGGAGGGGTACAGGTTCAGGGCATATTTGTGTGGTGTTCTGCAATGGTACGTTCCAGTGAGACAGCGAGGTTATGCACGGTACAGGTTCAGGGCATATTTGTTTGGAGATCTGCTTTGGTACGTTCCAGTGTGACTGGGAGGTTATGGAGGGGTACAGGTTCAGGGCATATTTGTTTGGAGTTCTGCATTGGTACGTTCCAGTGAGACGGAGGTTATGGAAGGTACACGTTCAGGGCATATTTGTGTGGGTTCTACAGTGGGACGTTCCAGTGAGACAGGGAGGTTATGGACGGGTACAGGTTCAGGGCAGATTTGTGTGGAGTTCTGCATTGGTGCGTTCCAGTGAGACAGGGAGGTTATGGAGGGGTACAGGTTCAGGGCATATTTCTGTGGATTTCTGCATTGGTACGTTCCAGTGAGACAGGGAGGTTATGGAGGGTACAGGTTCAGGGCAAATTTGAGTGTATTTCTGCATTGGTACTTTCCAGTGAGACAGGGAGGTTAAGGTGGAGTACAGGTTCAGGGTATATTTGTGTGGATTTCTGCATTAGTACGTTCCAGTGAGACAGGGAGGATATGGAGGTGTACAGGTTCAGGGCAAATTTGTGTGGAGTTCTGCAGTGGTACGTTCCACTGAGACAGGGAGGTTATGGAAGGGTACAGGTTCAGGGCATATTTGTGTGGAGTTCTGCAATGGTACGTTGCAGAGAGACAGTGAGGGTATGGAGGGTACAGGTTCAGGGCATATTTGTGTGGAGTTCTGCGTTGGGACGTTCCAGTGAGACAGGGAGGTTATGGACGGGTACAGGTTCAGGGCATATTTGTGTGGAGTTCTGCATTGCTACGTTCAAGTGACACAGAGAGGTTATGGAGGGGTACAGGTTCAAGGCATATTTGTGTGGAGTTCTGCCATGGTACGTTCCAGTGAGACAGGGAGATTATGGACGGGTACAGGTTCAGGGCATATTTGTGTGGAGTTCTGCATTGGTACTTTCCTGTGAGACAGGGAGGTAATGGAAGGTACACGTTCAGGGCATATTTGTGTGGAGTTCTGCAGTGGGACGTTCCAGTGAGACAGGGAGGTTATGGACGGGTATAGGTTCAGGGCAGATTTGTGTGGAGTTCTGCATTGGTACGTTCCAGTGAGACAGGGAGGTTATGGAGGGGTACAGGTTCAGGGCATATTTCTGTGGAGTTCTGCATTGGTACGTTCCAGTGAGACAGGGAGGTTATGGTGGGTACAGGTTCAGGGCAAATTTCAGTGTATTTCTGCATTGGTACTTTCCAGTGAGACAGGGAGGTTAAGGTGGAGTATAGGTTCAGGGTATATTTGTGTGGATTTCTGCATTAGTACGTTCCTGTGAGACAGGGAGGTTATGGAGGTGTACAGGTTCAGGGCAAATTTGTGTGGAGTTCTGCATTGGTACATTCTTGTGAGATAAGGAGGTTCTGGGTGGGTACAGGTTCAGGGCATATTTGTTTGGAATTCTGCATAGGTAAGTTCCAGTGAGACAGGGAGGTTATGGAGGGTACAGGTTCAGGGCATATTTGTGTGGAGGTCTGCATTGGTACGTTCCAGTGAGACAGGGAGGTTATGGAGGGGTACAGGTTCAGGGTATATTTGTTTGGAGTTCTGCGTTGGTACGTTCCAGTGTGACTGGGAGGTTATGGAGGGATACAGGTTCAGGGCATATTTGTGTGGAGTTCTGCAGTGGGACGTTCCAGTGAGACAGGGAGTTTATGGACGTGTACAGTTTCAGGGCATATTTGTGTGGAATTCTGCATTGGTACGTTCCAGTGAGACAGGAGGTATTGGAGGGGTACAGGTTCAGGGCATATTTGTGTGGTGTTCTGCAATGGTACGTTCCAGTGAGACAGCGAGGTTATGCACGGTACAGGTTCAGGGCATATTTGAGTGGAGTTCGGAATTGGTGCGTTCCAGTGAGACAGGGAGGTTATGGAGGGGTACAGGTTCAGGGCATATTTGTGTGGAGTTCTGCATTGGTACGTTCTAGTGAGACAGGGAGATTATGTAGGGTACAGGTTCAGGGCAAATTTGAGTGTAGTTGTGCATTGGGACGTTCCAGTGAGACAGGGAGGTTAGGGTGGAGTACAGGTTCAGGGCATATTTGTGTGGATTTCTGCATTGGTACGTTCCAGTGAGACAGGGAGGTTATAGAGGGGTACAGGTTCAGGGCATATTTGTGTGGAAGTCTGCATTGGTACGTTCCAGTGAGACAGGGAGTTTAAGGTGGAGTGCAGGTTCAGGGCATATTTGTGTGGATTTCTGCATTGGTACGTTCCAGTGAGACAGGGAGGTTATGGAGGGTACAGGTTCTGGGCATATTTGTGTGGAGTTCTGCACTGGTACGTTCCAGTGAGACAGGGAGGTTATGGACGGGTACAGGTTCAGGGCATATTTGTGTAGAGTTCTGCATTGGTACGTTCCAGTGAGACAGGGAAGTTATGGAGGGTTACAGGTTCAGGGCATATTTGTGTGGAATTCTGCATTGGTACGTTCCAGTGAGACAGGGAAGTTATGGAGGGGTACAGATTCAGGGCATATTTGTGTGGAGTTCTGCATTGGTACGTTCCAGTGAGACAGGGAGGTTAAGGTGGAGTACAGGTTCAGGGCATATTTGTGTGGATTTCTGCATTAGTACGTTCCAGTGAGACAGGGAGGTTTTGGAGGGGTACAGGTTCAGGGCAAATTTGTGTGGAGTTCTGCATTGGTACATTCCAGTGAGACAAGGAGGTCTGGGTGGGTACAGGTTCAGGGCATATTTGTGTGGAATTCTGTATTGGTAAGTTCCAGTGGGACAGGGATGTTAATGAGGGTACAGGTTCAGGGCATATTTGTGTGGAGGTCTGCATTGGTACGTTCCTTTGAGACAGGGAGGTTCTGGAGGGGTACAGGTTCAGGGTATATTTGTGTGGAATTCTGAGTTGGTACGTTCCAGTGTGACTGGGAGGTTATGGAGGGGTACAGGTTCAGGGCATATTTTTTTGGAGTTCTGCATTGGTACGTTCAAGTTAGACAGGGAAGTTATGGAGGGTACAGGTTCAGGGCATATTTGTGTGGAGATCTGCAGTGGGACGTTCCATTGAGACATGAGGTTATGGACGGGTACAGGTTCAGGGCACACTTGTGTGGAGTTCTGCATTGGTACGTTCCAGTGAGACAGGGAGGTTATGGAGGGGTACAGGTTCAGGGCATATTTGTGTGGAGTTCTGCATTGGTACGTTCCAGTGAGACAGGGAGGTTATGGAGGGGTACAGGTTCAGGGCAAATTTGTGTGTAGTTCTGCATTGGTACGTTCCAGTGAGACAGGGAGGTTATGGAGGGTACAGGTTCAGGGCATATTTCTGTGGAGTTCTGCAGTGGTACGTTCCACTGAGACAGGGAGGTTATGGACGGGTACAGGTTCAGGGAATATTTGTGTGGAGTTCTGCATTGGTACTTTCCAGTGAGACAGGGAGGTTATGGAGGATACAGGTTCATGGCATATTTGTGTGGAATTCTGCAGTGGGACGTTCCAGTGAGACAGGGAGGTTATGGAGGGTACAGGTTCTGGGCATATTTGTGTGGAGTTCAGCAGTGGTACGTTCCAGTGAGACAAGGAGTTTATGGACGTGTACAGGTTCAGAGCACATTTGTGTGGAATTCTGCATTGGTACGTTCCAGTGAGACAGGAGGTTTTGGAGGGGTACAGGTTCAGGGCATATTTGTGTGGTGTTCTGCAATGGTACGTTCCAGTGAGACAGCGAGGTTATGCACGGTACAGGTTCAGGGCATATTTGTTTGGAGATCTGCTTTGGTACGTTCCAGTGTGACTGGGAGGTTATGGAGGGGTACAGGTTCAGGGCATATTTGTTTGGAGTTCTGCATTGGTACGTTCCAGTGAGACGGAGGTTATGGAAGGTACACGTTCAGGGCATATTTGTGTGGGTTCTACAGTGGGACGTTCCAGTGAGACAGGGAGGTTATGGACGGGTACAGGTTCAGGGCAGATTTGTGTGGAGTTCTGCATTGGTGCGTTCCAGTGAGACAGGGAGGTTATGGAGGGGTACAGGTTCAGGGCATATTTCTGTGGATTTCTGCATTGGTACGTTCCAGTGAGACAGGGAGGTTATGGAGGGTACAGGTTCAGGGCAAATTTGAGTGTATTTCTGCATTGGTACTTTCCAGTGAGACAGGGAGGTTAAGGTGGAGTACAGGTTCAGGGTATATTTGTGTGGATTTCTGCATTAGTACGTTCCAGTGAGACAGGGAGGATATGGAGGTGTACAGGTTCAGGGCAAATTTGTGTGGAGTTCTGCAGTGGTACGTTCCACTGAGACAGGGAGGTTATGGAAGGGTACAGGTTCAGGGCATATTTGTGTGGAGTTCTGCAATGGTACGTTGCAGAGAGACAGTGAGGGTATGGAGGGTACAGGTTCAGGGCATATTTGTGTGGAGTTCTGCGTTGGGACGTTCCAGTGAGACAGGGAGGTTATGGACGGGTACAGGTTCAGGGCATATTTGTGTGGAGTTCTGCATTGCTACGTTCAAGTGACACAGAGAGGTTATGGAGGGGTACAGGTTCAAGGCATATTTGTGTGGAGTTCTGCCATGGTACGTTCCAGTGAGACAGGGAGATTATGGACGGGTACAGGTTCAGGGCATATTTGTGTGGAGTTCTGCATTGGTACTTTCCTGTGAGACAGGGAGGTAATGGAAGGTACACGTTCAGGGCATATTTGTGTGGAGTTCTGCAGTGGGACGTTCCAGTGAGACAGGGAGGTTATGGACGGGTATAGGTTCAGGGCAGATTTGTGTGGAGTTCTGCATTGGTACGTTCCAGTGAGACAGGGAGGTTATGGAGGGGTACAGGTTCAGGGCATATTTCTGTGGAGTTCTGCATTGGTACGTTCCAGTGAGACAGGGAGGTTATGGTGGGTACAGGTTCAGGGCAAATTTCAGTGTATTTCTGCATTGGTACTTTCCAGTGAGACAGGGAGGTTAAGGTGGAGTATAGGTTCAGGGTATATTTGTGTGGATTTCTGCATTAGTACGTTCCTGTGAGACAGGGAGGTTATGGAGGTGTACAGGTTCAGGGCAAATTTGTGTGGAGTTCTGCATTGGTACATTCTTGTGAGATAAGGAGGTTCTGGGTGGGTACAGGTTCAGGGCATATTTGTTTGGAATTCTGCATAGGTAAGTTCCAGTGAGACAGGGAGGTTATGGAGGGTACAGGTTCAGGGCATATTTGTGTGGAGGTCTGCATTGGTACGTTCCAGTGAGACAGGGAGGTTATGGAGGGGTACAGGTTCAGGGTATATTTGTGTGGAGTTCTGCGTTGGTACGTTCCAGTGTGACTGGGAGGTTATGGAGGGATACAGGTTCAGGGCATATTTGTGTGGAGTTCTGCAGTGGGACGTTCCAGTGAGACAGGGAGTTTATGGACGTGTACAGTTTCAGGGCATATTTGTGTGGAATTCTGCATTGGTACGTTCCAGTGAGACAGGAGGTATTGGAGGGGTACAGGTTCAGGGCATATTTGTGTGGTGTTCTGCAATGGTACGTTCCAGTGAGACAGCGAGGTTATGCACGGTACAGGTTCAGGGCATATTTGAGTGGAGTTCGGAATTGGTGCGTTCCAGTGAGACAGGGAGGTTATGGAGGGGTACAGGTTCAGGGCATATTTGTGTGGAGTTCTGCATTGGTACGTTCTAGTGAGACAGGGAGATTATGGAGGGTACAGGTTCAGGGCAAATTTGAGTGTAGTTGTGCATTGGGACGTTCCAGTGAGACAGGGAGGTTAAGGTGGAGTACAGGTTCAGGGCATATTTGTGTGGATTTCTGCATTGGTACGTTCCAGTGAGACAGGGAGGTTATAGAGGGGTACAGGTTCAGGGCATATTTGTGTGGAAGTCTGCATTGGTACGTTCCAGTGAGACAGGGAGTTTAAGGTGGAGTGCAGGTTCAGGGCATATTTGTGTGGATTTCTGCATTGGTACGTTCCAGTGAGACAGGGAGGTTATGGAGGGTACAGGTTCTGGGCATATTTGTGTGGAGTTCTGCACTGGTACGTTCCAGTGAGACAGGGAGGTTATGGACGGGTACAGGTTCAGGGCATATTTGTGTAGAGTTCTGCATTGGTACGTTCCAGTGAGACAGGGAAGTTATGGAGGGTTACAGGTTCAGGGCATATTTGTGTGGAATTCTGCATTGGTACGTTCCAGTGAGACAGGGAAGTTATGGAGGGGTACAGATTCAGGGCATATTTGTGTGGAGTTCTGCATTGGTACGTTCCAGTGAGACAGGGAGGTTAAGGTGGAGTACAGGTTCAGGGCATATTTGTGTGGATTTCTGCATTAGTACGTTCCAGTGAGACAGGGAGGTTTTGGAGGGGTACAGGTTCAGGGCAAATTTGTGTGGAGTTCTGCATTGGTACATTCCAGTGAGACAAGGAGGTCTGGGTGGGTACAGGTTCAGGGCATATTTGTGTGGAATTCTGTATTGGTAAGTTCCAGTGGGACAGGGATGTTAATGAGGGTACAGGTTCAGGGCATATTTGTGTGGAGGTCTGCATTGGTACGTTCCTTTGAGACAGGGAGGTTCTGGAGGGGTACAGGTTCAGGGTATATTTGTGTGGAATTCTGAGTTGGTACGTTCCAGTGTGACTGGGAGGTTATGGAGGGGTACAGGTTCAGGGCATATTTTTTTGGAGTTCTGCATTGGTACGTTCAAGTTAGACAGGGAAGTTATGGAGGGTACAGGTTCAGGGCATATTTGTGTGGAGATCTGCAGTGGGACGTTCCATTGAGACATGAGGTTATGGACGGGTACAGGTTCAGGGCACACTTGTGTGGAGTTCTGCATTGGTACGTTCCAGTGAGACAGGGAGGTTATGGAGGGGTACAGGTTCAGGGCATATTTGTGTGGAGTTCTGCATTGGTACGTTCCAGTGAGACAGGGAGGTTATGGAGGGGTACAGGTTCAGGGCAAATTTGTGTGTAGTTCTGCATTGGTACGTTCCAGTGAGACAGGGAGGTTATGGAGGGTACAGGTTCTGGGCATATTTGTGTGGAGTTCAGCAGTGGTACGTTCCAGTGAGACAAGGAGTTTATGGACGTGTACAGGTTCAGAGCACATTTGTGTGGAATTCTGCATTGGTACGTTCCAGTGAGACAGGAGGTTTTGGAGGGGTACAGGTTCAGGGCATATTTGTGTGGTGTTCTGCAATGGTACGTTCCAGTGAGACAGCGAGGTTATGCACGGTACAGGTTCAGGGCATATTTGTTTGGAGATCTGCTTTGGTACGTTCCAGTGTGACTGGGAGGTTATGGAGGGGTACAGGTTCAGGGCATATTTGTTTGGAGTTCTGCATTGGTACGTTCCAGTGAGACAGGGAGGTTATGGAAGGTACACGTTCAGGGCATATTTGTGTGGGTTCTACAGTGGGACGTTCCAGTGAGACAGGGAGGTTATGGACGGGTACAGGTTCAGGGCAGATTTGTGTGGAGTTCTGCATTGGTGCGTTCCAGTGAGACAGGGAGGTTATGGAGGGGTACAGGTTCAGGGCATATTTCTGTGGATTTCTGCATTGGTACGTTCCAGTGAGACAGGGAGGTTATGGAGGGTACAGGTTCAGGGCAAATTTGAGTGTATTTCTGCATTGGTACTTTCCAGTGAGACAGGGAGGTTAAGGTGGAGTACAGGTTCAGGGTATATTTGTGTGGATTTCTGCATTAGTACGTTCCAGTGAGACAGGGAGGATATGGAGGTGTACAGGTTCAGGGCAAATTTGTGTGGAGTTCTGCATTGGTACATTCCAGTGAGACAAGGATGTTATGGGTGGGTACAGGTTCAGGGCATATTTGTTTGGAATTCTGCATAGGTAAGTTCCAGTGAGACAGGGAGGTTATGGAGGGTACAGGTTCAGGGCATATTTGTGTGGAGGTCTGCATTAATACGTTCCAGTGAGACAGGGAGGTTATGGAGGGGTACAGGTGCAGGGTATATTTGTGTGGAGTTCTGCGTTGGTACGTTCCAGTTTGACTGGGAGGTTATGGAGGGATACAGGTTCAGGGCATATTTGTGTGGATTTCTGCAGTGGGACGTTCCAGTGAGACATGAGGTTATGGACGGGTACAGGTTCAGGGCACATTTGTGTGGAGTTCTGCATTGGTACGTTCCAGTGAGACATGGAGGTTATGGAGGGGTACAGGTTCAGGGCAAATTTGTGTGTAGTTCTGCATTGGTACGTACCAGTGAGACAGGGAGGTTATGGAGGGTACAGGTTCAGGGCATATTTGTGTGGAGTTCTGCAGTGGTACGTTCCACTGAGACAGGGAGGTTATGGAAGGGTACAGGTTCAGGGCATATTTGTGTGGAGTTCTGCAATGGTACGTTGCAGAGAGACAGTGAGGGTATGGAGGGTACAGGTTCAGGGCATATTTGTGTGGAGTTCTGCGTTGGGACGTTCCAGTGAGACAGGGAGGTTATGGACGGGTACAGGTTCAGGGCATATTTGTGTGGAGTTCTGCATTGCTACGTTCAAGTGACACAGAGAGGTTATGGAGGGGTACAGGTTCAAGGCATATTTGTGTGGAGTTCTGCCATGGTACGTTCCAGTGAGACAGGGAGATTATGGACGGGTACAGGTTCAGGGCATATTTGTGTGGAGTTCTGCATTGGTACTTTCCAGTGAGACAGGGAGGTAATGGAAGGTACACGTTCAGGGCATATTTGTGTGGAGTTCTGCAGTGGGACGTTCCAGTGAGACAGGGAGGTAATGGACGGGTATAGGTTCAGGGCAGATTTGTGTGGAGTTCTGCATTGGTACGTTCCAGTGAGACAGGGAGGTTATGGAGGGGTACAGGTTCAGGGCATATTTTTGTGGAGTTCTGCATTGGTACGTTCCAGTGAGACAGGGAGGTTATGGTGGGTACAGGTTCAGGGCAAATTTCAGTGTATTTCTGCATTGGTACTTTCCAGTGAGACAGGGAGGTTAAGGTGGAGTATAGGTTCAGGGTATATTTGTGTGGATTTCTGCATTAGTACGTTCCTGTGAGACAGGGAGGTTATGGAGGTGTACAGGTTCAGGGCAAATTTGTGTGGAGTTCTGCATTGGTACATTCTTGTGAGATAAGGAGGTTCTGGGTGGGTACAGGTTCAGGGCATATTTGTTTGGAATTCTGCATAGGTAAGTTCCAGTGAGACAGGGAGGTTATGGAGGGTACAGGTTCAGGGCATATTTGTGTGGAGGTCTGCATTGGTACGTTCCAGTGAGACAGGGAGGTTATGTAGGGGTACAGGTTCAGGGTATATTTGTGTGGAGTTCTGCGTTGGTACGTTCCAGTGTGACTGGGAGGTTATGGAGGGATACAGGTTCAGGGCATATTTGTGTGGAGTTCTGCAGTGGGACGTTCCAGTGAGACATGAGGTTATGGACGGGTACAGGTTCAGGGCACATTTGTGTGGAGTTCTGCATTGGTACGTTCCAGTGAGACATGGTGGTTATGGAGGGGTACAGGTTCAGGGCATATTTGTGTGGACTTCTGCATTGGTACGTTCCAGTGAGAAAGGGAGGTTATGGAGGGGTACAGGTTCAGGGCAAATTTGTGTGTAGTTCTGCATTGGTACGTACCAGTGAGACAGGGAGGTTATGGAGGGTACAGGTTCAGGGCATATTTGTGTGGAGTTCTGCAGTGGTACGTTCCACTGAGACAGGGAGGTTATGGAAGGGTACAGGTTCAGCGCATATTTGTGTGGAATTCTGCATTGGTAAGTTCCAGTGAGACAGGGAGTTTATGGACGTGTACAGGTTCAGGGCATATTTGTGTGGAATTCTGCATTGGTACGTTCCAGTGAGACAGGAGGTTTTGGAGGGGTACAGGTTCAGGGCATATTTGTGTGATGTTCTGCAATGGTACGTTCCAGTGAGACAGCGAGGTTATGCACGGTACAGGTTCAGGGCATATTTGAGTGGAGTTCGGAATTGGTGCGTTCGAGTGAGACAGGGAGGATATGGAGGGGTACAGTTTCAGGGCATATTTGTGTGGAGTTCTGCATTGGTACGTTCCAGTGAGACAGGGAGATTATGGAGGGTACAGGTTCAGGGCAAATTTGAGTGTAGTTGTGCATTGGTACGTTCCAGTGAGACAGGGAGGTTAAGGTGGGGTACAGGTTCAGGGCATATTTGTGTGGATTTCTGCATTGGTACGTTCCAGTGAGACAGGGAGGTTATGGAGGGGTACAGGTTCAGGGCAAATTTGTGTGGAGTTCTCCATTGGTACGTTCCAGTGAGACAGGGAGGTTATGGAGGGTACAGGTTCTGGGCATATTTGTGTGGAGTTCTGCAGTGGTACGTTCCAGTGAGACAGGGAGGTTATGGACGGGTACAGGT
Source organism: Hemitrygon akajei (assembly GCF_048418815.1). NCBI lineage: Eukaryota > Metazoa > Chordata > Chondrichthyes > Myliobatiformes > Dasyatidae > Hemitrygon > Hemitrygon akajei. Next base: position 1,135,889 of record NW_027331980.1, on the reverse strand, counting down.
TCAGGGCATATTTGTGTGGAGTTCTGCATTGGTACTTTCCAGTGAGCCAGGGAGGTTATGGAGCATACAGGTTCATGGCATATTTGCGTGGAGTTCTGCAGTGGGACGTTCCAGTGAGACAGGCAGGTTATGGACGGGTACAGGTTCAGGGCATATTTGTGTAGAGTTCTGCATTGGTACGTTCCAGTGAGACAGGGAAGTTATGGAGGGGTACAGGTTCAGGGCATATTTGTGTGGAATTCTGCATTGGTACGTTCCAGTGAGACAGGGAAGTTATGGAGGGGTACAGATTCAGGGCATATTTGTGTGGAGTTCTGCATTGGTACGTTCCAGTGAGACAGGGAGGTTAAGGTGGAGTACAGGTTCAGGGCATATTTGTGTGGATTTCTGCATTAGTACGTTCCAGTGAGACAGGGAGGTTATGGAGGGGTACAGGTTCAGGGCAAATTTGTGCGGAGTTCTGCTTTGGTACATTACAGTGAGACAAGGAGGTCTGGGTGGGTACCGGTTCAGGGCATATTTGTGTGGAGTTCTGCGTTGGTACGTTCCAGTTTGACTGGGAGGTTATGGAGGGATACAGGTTCAGGGCATATTTGTGTGGATTTCTGCAGTGGGACGTTCCAGTGAGATATGAGGTTATGGACGGGTACAGGTTCAGGGCACATTTGTGTGGAGTTCTGCATTGGTACGTTCCAGTGAGACATGGAGGTTATGGAGGGGTACAGGTTCAGGGCATATTTGTGTGGACTTCTGCATTGGTACGTTCCAGTGAGAAAGGGAGGTTATGGAGGGGTACAGGTTCAGGGCAAATTTGTGTGTAGTTCTGCATTGGTACGTACCAGTGAGACAGGGAGGTTATGGAGGGTACAGGTTCAGGGCATATTTGTGTGGAGTTCTGCAGTGGTACGTTCCACTGAGACAGGGAGGTTATGGAAGGGTACAGGTTCAGGGCATATTTGTGTGGAGTTCTGCAATGGTACGTTGCAGAGAGACAGTGAGGGTATGGAGGGTACAGGTTCAGGGCATATTTGTGTGGAGTTCTGCGTTGGGACGTTCCAGTGAGACAGGGAGGTTATGGACGGGTACAGGTTCAGGGCATATTTGTGTGGAGTTCTGCATTGCTACGTTCAAGTGACACAGAGAGGTTATGGAGGGGTACAGGTTCAAGGCATATTTGTGTGGAGTTCTGCCATGGTACGTTCCAGTGAGACAGGGAGATTATGGACGGGTACAGGTTCAGGGCATATTTGTGTGGGGTTCTGCATTGGTACTTTCCAGTGAGACAGGGAGGTAATGGAAGGTACACGTTCAGGGCATATTTGTGTGGAGTTCTGCAGTGGGACGTTCCAGTGAGACAGGGAGGTTATGGACGGGTATAGGTTCAGGGCAGATTTGTGTGGAGTTCTGCATTGGTACGTTCCAGTGAGACAGGGAGGTTATGGAGGGGTACAGTTTCAGGGCATATTTGTGTGGAGTTCTGCATTGGTACGTTCCAGTGAGACAGGGAGATTATGGAGGGTACAGGTTCAGGGCAAATTTGAGTGTAGTTGTGCATTGGTACGTTCCAGTGAGACAGGGAGGTTAAGGTGGGGTACAGGTTCAGGGCATATTTGTGTGGATTTCTGCATTGGTACGTTCCAGTGTGACAGGGAGGTTATGGAGGGGTACAGGTTCAGGGCAAATTTGTGTGGAGTTCTCCATTGGTACGTTCCAGTGAGACAGGGAGGTTATGGAGGGTACAGGTTCTGGGCATATTTGTGTGGAGTTCTGCAGTGGTACGTTCCAGTGAGACAGGGAGGTTATGGACGGGTACAGGTTCAGGGCATATTTGTGTGGAGTTCTGCATTGGTACTTTCCAGTGAGCCAGGGAGGTTATGGAGCATACAGGTTCATGGCATATTTGCGTGGAGTTCTGCAGTGGGACGTTCCAGTGAGACAGGCAGGTTATGGACGGGTACAGGTTCAGGGCATATTTGTGTAGAGTTCTGCATTGGTACGTTCCAGTGAGACAGGGAAGTTATGGAGGGGTACAGGTTCAGGGCATATTTGTGTGGAATTCTGCATTGGTACGTTCCAGTGAGACAGGGAAGTTATGGAGGGGTACAGATTCAGGGCATATTTGTGTGGAGTTCTGCATTGGTACGTTCCAGTGAGACAGGGAGGTTAAGGTGGAGTACAGGTTCAGGGCATATTTGTGTGGATTTCTGCATTAGTACGTTCCAGTGAGACAGGGAGGTTATGGAGGGGTACAGGTTCAGGGCAAATTTGTGCGGAGTTCTGCATTGGTACATTCCAGTGAGACAAGGAGGTCTGGGTGGGTACAGGTTCAGGGCATATTTGTGTGGAGTTCTGCGTTGGTACGTTCCAGTTTGACTGGGAGGTTATGGAGGGATACAGGTTCAGGGCATATTTGTGTGGATTTCTGCAGTGGGACGTTCCAGTGAGACATGAGGTTATGGACGGGTACAGGTTCAGGGCACATTTGTGTGGAGTTCTGCATTGGTACGTTCCAGTGAGACATGGAGGTTATGGAGGGGTACAGGTTCAGGGCATATTTGTGTGGACTTCTGCATTGGTACGTTCCAGTGAGAAAGGGAGGTTATGGAGGGGTACAGGTTCAGGGCAAATTTGTGTGTAGTTCTGCATTGGTACGTACCAGTGAGACAGGGAGGTTATGGAGGGTACAGGTTCAGGGCATATTTGTGTGGAGTTCTGCAGTGGTACGTTCCACTGAGACAGGGAGGTTATGGAAGGGTACAGGTTCAGGGCATATTTGTGTGGAGTTCTGCAATGGTACGTTGCAGAGAGACAGTGAGGGTATGGAGGGTACAGGTTCAGGGCATATTTGTGTGGAGTTCTGCGTTGGGACGTTCCAGTGAGACAGGGAGGTTATGGACGGGTACAGGTTCAGGGCATATTTGTGTGGAGTTCTGCATTGCTACGTTCAAGTGACACAGAGAGGTTATGGAGGGGTACAGGTTCAAGGCATATTTGTGTGGAGTTCTGCCATGGTACGTTCCAGTGAGACAGGGAGATTATGGACGGGTACAGGTTCAGGGCATATTTGTGTGGGGTTCTGCATTGGTACTTTCCAGTGAGACAGGGAGGTAATGGAAGGTACACGTTCAGGGCATATTTGTGTGGAGTTCTGCAGTGGGACGTTCCAGTGAGACAGGGAGGTTATGGACGGGTATAGGTTCAGGGCAGATTTGTGTGGAGTTCTGCATTGGTACGTTCCAGTGAGACAGGGAGGTTATGGAGGGGTACAGGTTCAGGGCATATTTGTGTGGAGTTCTGCATTGGTACGTTCCAGTGAGACAGGGAGATTATGGAGGGTACAGGTTCAGGGCAAATTTGAGTGTAGTTGTGCATTGGTACGTTCCAGTGAGACAGGGAGGTTAAGGTGGGGTACAGGTTCAGGGCATATTTGTGTGGATTTCTGCATTGGTACGTTCCAGTGAGACAGGGAGGTTATGGAGGGGTACAGGTTCAGGGCAAATTTGTGTGGAGTTCTCCATTGGTACGTTCCAGTGAGACAGGGAGGTTATGGAGGGTACAGGTTCTGGGCATATTTGTGTGGAGTTCTGCAGTGGTACGTTCCAGTGAGACAGGGAGGTTATGGACGGGTACAGGTTCAGGGCATATTTGTGTGGAGTTCTGCATTGGTACTTTCCAGTGAGCCAGGGAGGTTATGGAGCATACAGGTTCATGGCATATTTGCGTGGAGTTCTGCAGTGGGACGTTCCAGTGAGACAGGCAGGTTATGGACGGGTACAGGTTCAGGGCATATTTGTGTAGAGTTCTGCATTGGTACGTTCCAGTGAGACAGGGAAGTTATGGAGGGGTACAGGTTCAGGGCATATTTGTGTGGAATTCTGCATTGGTACGTTCCAGTGAGACAGGGAAGTTATGGAGGGGTACAGATTCAGGGCATATTTGTGTGGAGTTCTGCATTGGTACGTTCCAGTGAGACAGGGAGGTTAAGGTGGAGTACAGGTTCAGGGCATATTTGTGTGGATTTCTGCATTAGTACGTTCCAGTGAGACAGGGAGGTTATGGAGGGGTACAGGTTCAGGGCAAATTTGTGCGGAGTTCTGCATTGGTACATTCCAGTGAGACAAGGAGGTCTGGGTGGGTACAGGTTCAGGGCATATTTGTGTGGAGTTCTGCGTTGGTACGTTCCAGTTAGACAGGATGTTTTGGAGGGGTACAGGTTCAGGGATATTTGTGTGGTGTTCTGCAATGGTACGTTCCAGTGAGACAGCGAGGTTATGCACGGTACAGGTTCAGGGCATATTTGAGTGGAGTTCGGAATTGGTGCGTTCGAGTGAGACAGGGAGGATATGGTGGGGTACAGGTTCAGGGCATATTTGTGTGGAGTTCTGCATTGGTACGTTCCAGTGAGACAGGGAGATTATGGAGGGTACAGGTTCAGGGCAAATTTGAGTGTAGTTGTGCATTGGTACGTTCCAGTGAGACAGGGAGGTTAAGGTGGGGTACAGGTTCAGGGCATATTTGTGTGGATTTCTGCATTGGTACGTTCCAGTGAGACAGGGAGGTTATGGAGGGGTACAGGTTCAGGGCAAATTTGTGTGGAGTTCTCCATTGGTACGTTCCAGTGAGACAGGGAGGTTATGGAGGGTACAGGTTCTTGGCATATTTGTGTGGAGTTCTGCAGTGGGACGTTCCAGTGAGACAGGGAGTTTATGGACGGGTACAGGTTCAGGGCATATTTGTGTAAAGTTCTGCATTGGTACGTTCCAGTGAGACAGGGAAGTTATGGAGGGGTACAGGTTCAGGGCATATTTGTGTGGAATTCTGCATTGGTACGTACCAGTGAGACAGGGAAGTTATGGAGGGGTACAGGTTCAGGGCAAATTTGTGTGGAGTTCTGCATTGGTACATTCCAGTGAGACAAGGAGGTTCTGGGTGGGTACAGGGTCAGGGCATATTTGTGTGGAATTCTGCATTGGTAAGTTCCAGTGAGACAGGGAGGTTATGGAGGGTACAGGTTCAGGGCATATTTGTGTGGAGGTCTGCATTTGAACGTTCCTTTGAGACAGGGAGTTTATGGAGGGGTACAGGTTCAGGGTTTATTTGTGTGGAGCTCTGCGTTGGTACGTTCCAGTGTGACTGGGAGGTTATGGAGGGGTACAGGTTCAGGGCATATTTGTGTGGAGTTCTGCAGTGGGACGTTCCAGTGAGACAGGGAGTTTATGGACGTGTACAGTTTCAGGGCATATTTGTGTGGAATTCTGCATTGGTACGTTCCAGTGAGACAGGAGGTATTGGAGGGGTACAGGTTCAGGGCATATTTGTGTGGTGTTCTGCAATGGTACGTTCCAGTGAGACAGCGAGGTTATGCACGGTACAGGTTCAGGGCATATTTGAGTGGAGTTCGGAATTGGTGCGTTCCAGTGAGACAGGGAGGTTATGGAGGGGTACAGGTTCAGGGCATATTTGTGTGGAGTTCTGCATTGGTACGTTCTAGTGAGACAGGGAGATTATGGAGGGTACAGGTTCAGGGCAAATTTGAGTGTAGTTGTGCATTGGGACGTTCCAGTGAGACAGGGAGGTTAAGGTGGAGTACAGGTTCAGGGCATATTTGTGTGGATTTCTGCATTGGTACGTTCCAGTGAGACAGGGAGGTTATAGAGGGGTACAGGTTCAGGGCATATTTGTGTGGAAGTCTGCATTGGTACGTTCCAGTGAGACAGGGAGTTTAAGGTGGAGTGCAGGTTCAGGGCATATTTGTGTGGATTTCTGCATTGGTACGTTCCAGTGAGACAGGGAGGTTATGGAGGGTACAGGTTCTGGGCATATTTGTGTGGAGTTCTGCACTGGTACGTTCCAGTGAGACAGGGAGGTTATGGACGGGTACAGGTTCAGGGCATATTTGTGTAGAGTTCTGCATTGGTACGTTCCAGTGAGACAGGGAAGTTATGGAGGGTTACAGGTTCAGGGCATATTTGTGTGGAATTCTGCATTGGTACGTTCCAGTGAGACAGGGAAGTTATGGAGGGGTACAGATTCAGGGCATATTTGTGTGGAGTTCTGCATTGGTACGTTCCAGTGAGACAGGGAGGTTAAGGTGGAGTACAGGTTCAGGGCATATTTGTGTGGATTTCTGCATTGGTACGTTCAAGTTAGACAGGGAAGTTATGGAGGGTACAGGTTCAGGGCATATTTGTGTGGAGATCTGCAGTGGGACGTTCCATTGAGACATGAGGTTATGGACGGGTACAGGTTCAGGGCACACTTGTGTGGAGTTCTGCATTGGTACGTTCCAGTGAGACAGGGAGGTTATGGAGGGGTACAGGTTCAGGGCATATTTGTGTGGAGTTCTGCATTGGTACGTTCCAGTGAGACAGGGAGGTTATGGAGGGGTACAGGTTCAGGGCAAATTTGTGTGTAGTTCTGCATTGGTACGTTCCAGTGAGACAGGGAGGTTATGGAGGGTACAGGTTCAGGGCATATTTCTGTGGAGTTCTGCAGTGGTACGTTCCACTGAGACAGGGAGGTTATGGACGGGTACAGGTTCAGGGAATATTTGTGTGGAGTTCTGCATTGGTACTTTCCAGTGAGACAGGGAGGTTATGGAGGATACAGGTTCATGGCATATTTGTGTGGAATTCTGCAGTGGGACGTTCCAGTGAGACAGGGAGGTTATGGAGGGTACAGGTTCTGGGCATATTTGTGTGGAGTTCAGCAGTGGTACGTTCCAGTGAGACAAGGAGTTTATGGACGTGTACAGTTTCAGAGCACATTTGTGTGGAATTCTGCATTGGTACGTTCCAGTGAGACAGGAGGTTTTGGAGGGGTACAGGTTCAGGGCATATTTGTGTGGTGTTCTGCAATGGTACGTTCCAGTGAGACAGCGAGGTTATGCACGGTACAGGTTCAGGGCATATTTGTTTGGAGATCTGCTTTGGTACGTTCCAGTGTGACTGGGAGGTTATGGAGGGGTACAGGTTCAGGGCATATTTGTTTGGAGTTCTGCATTGGTACGTTCCAGTGAGACGGAGGTTATGGAAGGTACACGTTCAGGGCATATTTGTGTGGGTTCTACAGTGGGACGTTCCAGTGAGACAGGGAGGTTATGGACGGGTACAGGTTCAGGGCAGATTTGTGTGGAGTTCTGCATTGGTGCGTTCCAGTGAGACAGGGAGGTTATGGAGGGGTACAGGTTCAGGGCATATTTCTGTGGATTTCTGCATTGGTACGTTCCAGTGAGACAGGGAGGTTATGGAGGGTACAGGTTCAGGGCAAATTTGAGTGTATTTCTGCATTGGTACTTTCCAGTGAGACAGGGAGGTTAAGGTGGAGTACAGGTTCAGGGTATATTTGTGTGGATTTCTGCATTAGTACGTTCCAGTGAGACAGGGAGGATATGGAGGTGTACAGGTTCAGGGCAAATTTGTGTGGAGTTCTGCAGTGGTACGTTCCACTGAGACAGGGAGGTTATGGAAGGGTACAGGTTCAGGGCATATTTGTGTGGAGTTCTGCAATGGTACGTTGCAGAGAGACAGTGAGGGTATGGAGGGTACAGGTTCAGGGCATATTTGTGTGGAGTTCTGCGTTGGGACGTTCCAGTGAGACAGGGAGGTTATGGACGGGTACAGGTTCAGGGCATATTTGTGTGGAGTTCTGCATTGCTACGTTCAAGTGACACAGAGAGGTTATGGAGGGGTACAGGTTCAAGGCATATTTGTGTGGAGTTCTGCCATGGTACGTTCCAGTGAGACAGGGAGATTATGGACGGGTACAGGTTCAGGGCATATTTGTGTGGAGTTCTGCATTGGTACTTTCCTGTGAGACAGGGAGGTAATGGAAGGTACACGTTCAGGGCATATTTGTGTGGAGTTCTGCAGTGGGACGTTCCAGTGAGACAGGGAGGTTATGGACGGGTATAGGTTCAGGGCAGATTTGTGTGGAGTTCTGCATTGGTACGTTCCAGTGAGACAGGGAGGTTATGGAGGGGTACAGGTTCAGGGCATATTTCTGTGGAGTTCTGCATTGGTACGTTCCAGTGAGACAGGGAGGTTATGGTGGGTACAGGTTCAGGGCAAATTTCAGTGTATTTCTGCATTGGTACTTTCCAGTGAGACAGGGAGGTTAAGGTGGAGTATAGGTTCAGGGTATATTTGTGTGGATTTCTGCATTAGTACGTTCCTGTGAGACAGGGAGGTTATGGAGGTGTACAGGTTCAGGGCAAATTTGTGTGGAGTTCTGCATTGGTACATTCTTGTGAGATAAGGAGGTTCTGGGTGGGTACAGGTTCAGGGCATATTTGTTTGGAATTCTGCATAGGTAAGTTCCAGTGAGACAGGGAGGTTATGGAGGGTACAGGTTCAGGGCATATTTGTGTGGAGGTCTGCATTGGTACGTTCCAGTGAGACAGGGAGGTTATGGAGGGGTACAGGTTCAGGGTATATTTGTTTGGAGTTCTGCGTTGGTACGTTCCAGTGTGACTGGGAGGTTATGGAGGGATACAGGTTCAGGGCATATTTGTGTGGAGTTCTGCAGTGGGACGTTCCAGTGAGACAGGGAGTTTATGGACGTGTACAGTTTCAGGGCATATTTGTGTGGAATTCTGCATTGGTACGTTCCAGTGAGACAGGAGGTATTGGAGGGGTACAGGTTCAGGGCATATTTGTGTGGTGTTCTGCAATGGTACGTTCCAGTGAGACAGCGAGGTTATGCACGGTACAGGTTCAGGGCATATTTGAGTGGAGTTCGGAATTGGTGCGTTCCAGTGAGACAGGGAGGTTATGGAGGGGTACAGGTTCAGGGCATATTTGTGTGGAGTTCTGCATTGGTACGTTCTAGTGAGACAGGGAGATTATGTAGGGTACAGGTTCAGGGCAAATTTGAGTGTAGTTGTGCATTGGGACGTTCCAGTGAGACAGGGAGGTTAGGGTGGAGTACAGGTTCAGGGCATATTTGTGTGGATTTCTGCATTGGTACGTTCCAGTGAGACAGGGAGGTTATAGAGGGGTACAGGTTCAGGGCATATTTGTGTGGAAGTCTGCATTGGTACGTTCCAGTGAGACAGGGAGTTTAAGGTGGAGTGCAGGTTCAGGGCATATTTGTGTGGATTTCTGCATTGGTACGTTCCAGTGAGACAGGGAGGTTATGGAGGGTACAGGTTCTGGGCATATTTGTGTGGAGTTCTGCACTGGTACGTTCCAGTGAGACAGGGAGGTTATGGACGGGTACAGGTTCAGGGCATATTTGTGTAGAGTTCTGCATTGGTACGTTCCAGTGAGACAGGGAAGTTATGGAGGGTTACAGGTTCAGGGCATATTTGTGTGGAATTCTGCATTGGTACGTTCCAGTGAGACAGGGAAGTTATGGAGGGGTACAGATTCAGGGCATATTTGTGTGGAGTTCTGCATTGGTACGTTCCAGTGAGACAGGGAGGTTAAGGTGGAGTACAGGTTCAGGGCATATTTGTGTGGATTTCTGCATTAGTACGTTCCAGTGAGACAGGGAGGTTTTGGAGGGGTACAGGTTCAGGGCAAATTTGTGTGGAGTTCTGCATTGGTACATTCCAGTGAGACAAGGAGGTCTGGGTGGGTACAGGTTCAGGGCATATTTGTGTGGAATTCTGTATTGGTAAGTTCCAGTGGGACAGGGATGTTAATGAGGGTACAGGTTCAGGGCATATTTGTGTGGAGGTCTGCATTGGTACGTTCCTTTGAGACAGGGAGGTTCTGGAGGGGTACAGGTTCAGGGTATATTTGTGTGGAATTCTGAGTTGGTACGTTCCAGTGTGACTGGGAGGTTATGGAGGGGTACAGGTTCAGGGCATATTTTTTTGGAGTTCTGCATTGGTACGTTCAAGTTAGACAGGGAAGTTATGGAGGGTACAGGTTCAGGGCATATTTGTGTGGAGATCTGCAGTGGGACGTTCCATTGAGACATGAGGTTATGGACGGGTACAGGTTCAGGGCACACTTGTGTGGAGTTCTGCATTGGTACGTTCCAGTGAGACAGGGAGGTTATGGAGGGGTACAGGTTCAGGGCATATTTGTGTGGAGTTCTGCATTGGTACGTTCCAGTGAGACAGGGAGGTTATGGAGGGGTACAGGTTCAGGGCAAATTTGTGTGTAGTTCTGCATTGGTACGTTCCAGTGAGACAGGGAGGTTATGGAGGGTACAGGTTCAGGGCATATTTCTGTGGAGTTCTGCAGTGGTACGTTCCACTGAGACAGGGAGGTTATGGACGGGTACAGGTTCAGGGAATATTTGTGTGGAGTTCTGCATTGGTACTTTCCAGTGAGACAGGGAGGTTATGGAGGATACAGGTTCATGGCATATTTGTGTGGAATTCTGCAGTGGGACGTTCCAGTGAGACAGGGAGGTTATGGAGGGTACAGGTTCTGGGCATATTTGTGTGGAGTTCAGCAGTGGTACGTTCCAGTGAGACAAGGAGTTTATGGACGTGTACAGGTTCAGAGCACATTTGTGTGGAATTCTGCATTGGTACGTTCCAGTGAGACAGGAGGTTTTGGAGGGGTACAGGTTCAGGGCATATTTGTGTGGTGTTCTGCAATGGTACGTTCCAGTGAGACAGCGAGGTTATGCACGGTACAGGTTCAGGGCATATTTGTTTGGAGATCTGCTTTGGTACGTTCCAGTGTGACTGGGAGGTTATGGAGGGGTACAGGTTCAGGGCATATTTGTTTGGAGTTCTGCATTGGTACGTTCCAGTGAGACGGAGGTTATGGAAGGTACACGTTCAGGGCATATTTGTGTGGGTTCTACAGTGGGACGTTCCAGTGAGACAGGGAGGTTATGGACGGGTACAGGTTCAGGGCAGATTTGTGTGGAGTTCTGCATTGGTGCGTTCCAGTGAGACAGGGAGGTTATGGAGGGGTACAGGTTCAGGGCATATTTCTGTGGATTTCTGCATTGGTACGTTCCAGTGAGACAGGGAGGTTATGGAGGGTACAGGTTCAGGGCAAATTTGAGTGTATTTCTGCATTGGTACTTTCCAGTGAGACAGGGAGGTTAAGGTGGAGTACAGGTTCAGGGTATATTTGTGTGGATTTCTGCATTAGTACGTTCCAGTGAGACAGGGAGGATATGGAGGTGTACAGGTTCAGGGCAAATTTGTGTGGAGTTCTGCAGTGGTACGTTCCACTGAGACAGGGAGGTTATGGAAGGGTACAGGTTCAGGGCATATTTGTGTGGAGTTCTGCAATGGTACGTTGCAGAGAGACAGTGAGGGTATGGAGGGTACAGGTTCAGGGCATATTTGTGTGGAGTTCTGCGTTGGGACGTTCCAGTGAGACAGGGAGGTTATGGACGGGTACAGGTTCAGGGCATATTTGTGTGGAGTTCTGCATTGCTACGTTCAAGTGACACAGAGAGGTTATGGAGGGGTACAGGTTCAAGGCATATTTGTGTGGAGTTCTGCCATGGTACGTTCCAGTGAGACAGGGAGATTATGGACGGGTACAGGTTCAGGGCATATTTGTGTGGAGTTCTGCATTGGTACTTTCCTGTGAGACAGGGAGGTAATGGAAGGTACACGTTCAGGGCATATTTGTGTGGAGTTCTGCAGTGGGACGTTCCAGTGAGACAGGGAGGTTATGGACGGGTATAGGTTCAGGGCAGATTTGTGTGGAGTTCTGCATTGGTACGTTCCAGTGAGACAGGGAGGTTATGGAGGGGTACAGGTTCAGGGCATATTTCTGTGGAGTTCTGCATTGGTACGTTCCAGTGAGACAGGGAGGTTATGGTGGGTACAGGTTCAGGGCAAATTTCAGTGTATTTCTGCATTGGTACTTTCCAGTGAGACAGGGAGGTTAAGGTGGAGTATAGGTTCAGGGTATATTTGTGTGGATTTCTGCATTAGTACGTTCCTGTGAGACAGGGAGGTTATGGAGGTGTACAGGTTCAGGGCAAATTTGTGTGGAGTTCTGCATTGGTACATTCTTGTGAGATAAGGAGGTTCTGGGTGGGTACAGGTTCAGGGCATATTTGTTTGGAATTCTGCATAGGTAAGTTCCAGTGAGACAGGGAGGTTATGGAGGGTACAGGTTCAGGGCATATTTGTGTGGAGGTCTGCATTGGTACGTTCCAGTGAGACAGGGAGGTTATGGAGGGGTACAGGTTCAGGGTATATTTGTGTGGAGTTCTGCGTTGGTACGTTCCAGTGTGACTGGGAGGTTATGGAGGGATACAGGTTCAGGGCATATTTGTGTGGAGTTCTGCAGTGGGACGTTCCAGTGAGACAGGGAGTTTATGGACGTGTACAGTTTCAGGGCATATTTGTGTGGAATTCTGCATTGGTACGTTCCAGTGAGACAGGAGGTATTGGAGGGGTACAGGTTCAGGGCATATTTGTGTGGTGTTCTGCAATGGTACGTTCCAGTGAGACAGCGAGGTTATGCACGGTACAGGTTCAGGGCATATTTGAGTGGAGTTCGGAATTGGTGCGTTCCAGTGAGACAGGGAGGTTATGGAGGGGTACAGGTTCAGGGCATATTTGTGTGGAGTTCTGCATTGGTACGTTCTAGTGAGACAGGGAGATTATGGAGGGTACAGGTTCAGGGCAAATTTGAGTGTAGTTGTGCATTGGGACGTTCCAGTGAGACAGGGAGGTTAAGGTGGAGTACAGGTTCAGGGCATATTTGTGTGGATTTCTGCATTGGTACGTTCCAGTGAGACAGGGAGGTTATAGAGGGGTACAGGTTCAGGGCATATTTGTGTGGAAGTCTGCATTGGTACGTTCCAGTGAGACAGGGAGTTTAAGGTGGAGTGCAGGTTCAGGGCATATTTGTGTGGATTTCTGCATTGGTACGTTCCAGTGAGACAGGGAGGTTATGGAGGGTACAGGTTCTGGGCATATTTGTGTGGAGTTCTGCACTGGTACGTTCCAGTGAGACAGGGAGGTTATGGACGGGTACAGGTTCAGGGCATATTTGTGTAGAGTTCTGCATTGGTACGTTCCAGTGAGACAGGGAAGTTATGGAGGGTTACAGGTTCAGGGCATATTTGTGTGGAATTCTGCATTGGTACGTTCCAGTGAGACAGGGAAGTTATGGAGGGGTACAGATTCAGGGCATATTTGTGTGGAGTTCTGCATTGGTACGTTCCAGTGAGACAGGGAGGTTAAGGTGGAGTACAGGTTCAGGGCATATTTGTGTGGATTTCTGCATTAGTACGTTCCAGTGAGACAGGGAGGTTTTGGAGGGGTACAGGTTCAGGGCAAATTTGTGTGGAGTTCTGCATTGGTACATTCCAGTGAGACAAGGAGGTCTGGGTGGGTACAGGTTCAGGGCATATTTGTGTGGAATTCTGTATTGGTAAGTTCCAGTGGGACAGGGATGTTAATGAGGGTACAGGTTCAGGGCATATTTGTGTGGAGGTCTGCATTGGTACGTTCCTTTGAGACAGGGAGGTTCTGGAGGGGTACAGGTTCAGGGTATATTTGTGTGGAATTCTGAGTTGGTACGTTCCAGTGTGACTGGGAGGTTATGGAGGGGTACAGGTTCAGGGCATATTTTTTTGGAGTTCTGCATTGGTACGTTCAAGTTAGACAGGGAAGTTATGGAGGGTACAGGTTCAGGGCATATTTGTGTGGAGATCTGCAGTGGGACGTTCCATTGAGACATGAGGTTATGGACGGGTACAGGTTCAGGGCACACTTGTGTGGAGTTCTGCATTGGTACGTTCCAGTGAGACAGGGAGGTTATGGAGGGGTACAGGTTCAGGGCATATTTGTGTGGAGTTCTGCATTGGTACGTTCCAGTGAGACAGGGAGGTTATGGAGGGGTACAGGTTCAGGGCAAATTTGTGTGTAGTTCTGCATTGGTACGTTCCAGTGAGACAGGGAGGTTATGGAGGGTACAGGTTCTGGGCATATTTGTGTGGAGTTCAGCAGTGGTACGTTCCAGTGAGACAAGGAGTTTATGGACGTGTACAGGTTCAGAGCACATTTGTGTGGAATTCTGCATTGGTACGTTCCAGTGAGACAGGAGGTTTTGGAGGGGTACAGGTTCAGGGCATATTTGTGTGGTGTTCTGCAATGGTACGTTCCAGTGAGACAGCGAGGTTATGCACGGTACAGGTTCAGGGCATATTTGTTTGGAGATCTGCTTTGGTACGTTCCAGTGTGACTGGGAGGTTATGGAGGGGTACAGGTTCAGGGCATATTTGTTTGGAGTTCTGCATTGGTACGTTCCAGTGAGACAGGGAGGTTATGGAAGGTACACGTTCAGGGCATATTTGTGTGGGTTCTACAGTGGGACGTTCCAGTGAGACAGGGAGGTTATGGACGGGTACAGGTTCAGGGCAGATTTGTGTGGAGTTCTGCATTGGTGCGTTCCAGTGAGACAGGGAGGTTATGGAGGGGTACAGGTTCAGGGCATATTTCTGTGGATTTCTGCATTGGTACGTTCCAGTGAGACAGGGAGGTTATGGAGGGTACAGGTTCAGGGCAAATTTGAGTGTATTTCTGCATTGGTACTTTCCAGTGAGACAGGGAGGTTAAGGTGGAGTACAGGTTCAGGGTATATTTGTGTGGATTTCTGCATTAGTACGTTCCAGTGAGACAGGGAGGATATGGAGGTGTACAGGTTCAGGGCAAATTTGTGTGGAGTTCTGCATTGGTACATTCCAGTGAGACAAGGATGTTATGGGTGGGTACAGGTTCAGGGCATATTTGTTTGGAATTCTGCATAGGTAAGTTCCAGTGAGACAGGGAGGTTATGGAGGGTACAGGTTCAGGGCATATTTGTGTGGAGGTCTGCATTAATACGTTCCAGTGAGACAGGGAGGTTATGGAGGGGTACAGGTGCAGGGTATATTTGTGTGGAGTTCTGCGTTGGTACGTTCCAGTTTGACTGGGAGGTTATGGAGGGATACAGGTTCAGGGCATATTTGTGTGGATTTCTGCAGTGGGACGTTCCAGTGAGACATGAGGTTATGGACGGGTACAGGTTCAGGGCACATTTGTGTGGAGTTCTGCATTGGTACGTTCCAGTGAGACATGGAGGTTATGGAGGGGTACAGGTTCAGGGCAAATTTGTGTGTAGTTCTGCATTGGTACGTACCAGTGAGACAGGGAGGTTATGGAGGGTACAGGTTCAGGGCATATTTGTGTGGAGTTCTGCAGTGGTACGTTCCACTGAGACAGGGAGGTTATGGAAGGGTACAGGTTCAGGGCATATTTGTGTGGAGTTCTGCAATGGTACGTTGCAGAGAGACAGTGAGGGTATGGAGGGTACAGGTTCAGGGCATATTTGTGTGGAGTTCTGCGTTGGGACGTTCCAGTGAGACAGGGAGGTTATGGACGGGTACAGGTTCAGGGCATATTTGTGTGGAGTTCTGCATTGCTACGTTCAAGTGACACAGAGAGGTTATGGAGGGGTACAGGTTCAAGGCATATTTGTGTGGAGTTCTGCCATGGTACGTTCCAGTGAGACAGGGAGATTATGGACGGGTACAGGTTCAGGGCATATTTGTGTGGAGTTCTGCATTGGTACTTTCCAGTGAGACAGGGAGGTAATGGAAGGTACACGTTCAGGGCATATTTGTGTGGAGTTCTGCAGTGGGACGTTCCAGTGAGACAGGGAGGTAATGGACGGGTATAGGTTCAGGGCAGATTTGTGTGGAGTTCTGCATTGGTACGTTCCAGTGAGACAGGGAGGTTATGGAGGGGTACAGGTTCAGGGCATATTTTTGTGGAGTTCTGCATTGGTACGTTCCAGTGAGACAGGGAGGTTATGGTGGGTACAGGTTCAGGGCAAATTTCAGTGTATTTCTGCATTGGTACTTTCCAGTGAGACAGGGAGGTTAAGGTGGAGTATAGGTTCAGGGTATATTTGTGTGGATTTCTGCATTAGTACGTTCCTGTGAGACAGGGAGGTTATGGAGGTGTACAGGTTCAGGGCAAATTTGTGTGGAGTTCTGCATTGGTACATTCTTGTGAGATAAGGAGGTTCTGGGTGGGTACAGGTTCAGGGCATATTTGTTTGGAATTCTGCATAGGTAAGTTCCAGTGAGACAGGGAGGTTATGGAGGGTACAGGTTCAGGGCATATTTGTGTGGAGGTCTGCATTGGTACGTTCCAGTGAGACAGGGAGGTTATGTAGGGGTACAGGTTCAGGGTATATTTGTGTGGAGTTCTGCGTTGGTACGTTCCAGTGTGACTGGGAGGTTATGGAGGGATACAGGTTCAGGGCATATTTGTGTGGAGTTCTGCAGTGGGACGTTCCAGTGAGACATGAGGTTATGGACGGGTACAGGTTCAGGGCACATTTGTGTGGAGTTCTGCATTGGTACGTTCCAGTGAGACATGGTGGTTATGGAGGGGTACAGGTTCAGGGCATATTTGTGTGGACTTCTGCATTGGTACGTTCCAGTGAGAAAGGGAGGTTATGGAGGGGTACAGGTTCAGGGCAAATTTGTGTGTAGTTCTGCATTGGTACGTACCAGTGAGACAGGGAGGTTATGGAGGGTACAGGTTCAGGGCATATTTGTGTGGAGTTCTGCAGTGGTACGTTCCACTGAGACAGGGAGGTTATGGAAGGGTACAGGTTCAGCGCATATTTGTGTGGAATTCTGCATTGGTAAGTTCCAGTGAGACAGGGAGTTTATGGACGTGTACAGGTTCAGGGCATATTTGTGTGGAATTCTGCATTGGTACGTTCCAGTGAGACAGGAGGTTTTGGAGGGGTACAGGTTCAGGGCATATTTGTGTGATGTTCTGCAATGGTACGTTCCAGTGAGACAGCGAGGTTATGCACGGTACAGGTTCAGGGCATATTTGAGTGGAGTTCGGAATTGGTGCGTTCGAGTGAGACAGGGAGGATATGGAGGGGTACAGTTTCAGGGCATATTTGTGTGGAGTTCTGCATTGGTACGTTCCAGTGAGACAGGGAGATTATGGAGGGTACAGGTTCAGGGCAAATTTGAGTGTAGTTGTGCATTGGTACGTTCCAGTGAGACAGGGAGGTTAAGGTGGGGTACAGGTTCAGGGCATATTTGTGTGGATTTCTGCATTGGTACGTTCCAGTGAGACAGGGAGGTTATGGAGGGGTACAGGTTCAGGGCAAATTTGTGTGGAGTTCTCCATTGGTACGTTCCAGTGAGACAGGGAGGTTATGGAGGGTACAGGTTCTGGGCATATTTGTGTGGAGTTCTGCAGTGGTACGTTCCAGTGAGACAGGGAGGTTATGGACGGGTACAGGTTCAGGGCATATTTGTGTGGAGTTCTGCATTGGTACTTTCCAGTGAGCCAGGGAGGTTATGGAGCATACAGGTTCATGGCATATTTGCGTGGAGTTCTGCAGTGGGACGTTCCAGTGAGACAGGCAGGTTATGGACGGGTACAGGTTCAGGGCATATTTGTGTAGAGTTCTGCATTGGTACGTTCCAGTGAGACAGGGAAGTTATGGAGGGGTACAGGTTCAGGGCATATTTGTGTGGAATTCTGCATTGGTACGTTCCAGTGAGACAGGGAAGTTATGGAGGGGTACAGATTCAGGGCATATTTGTGTGGAGTTCTGCATTGGTACGTTCCAGTGAGACAGGGAGGTTAAGGTGGAGTACAGGTTCAGGGCATATTTGTGTGGATTTCTGCATTAGTACGTTCCAGTGAGACAGGGAGGTTATGGAGGGGTACAGGTTCAGGGCAAATTTGTGCGGAGTTCTGCTTTGGTACATTACAGTGAGACAAGGAGGTCTGGGTGGGTACCGGTTCAGGGCATATTTGTGTGGAGTTCTGCGTTGGTACGTTCCAGTTTGACTGGGAGGTTATGGAGGGATACAGGTTCAGGGCATATTTGTGTGGATTTCTGCAGTGGGACGTTCCAGTGAGATATGAGGTTATGGACGGGTACAGGTTCAGGGCACATTTGTGTGGAGTTCTGCATTGGTACGTTCCAGTGAGACATGGAGGTTATGGAGGGGTACAGGTTCAGGGCATATTTGTGTGGACTTCTGCATTGGTACGTTCCAGTGAGAAAGGGAGGTTATGGAGGGGTACAGGTTCAGGGCAAATTTGTGTGTAGTTCTGCATTGGTACGTACCAGTGAGACAGGGAGGTTATGGAGGGTACAGGTTCAGGGCATATTTGTGTGGAGTTCTGCAGTGGTACGTTCCACTGAGACAGGGAGGTTATGGAAGGGTACAGGTTCAGGGCATATTTGTGTGGAGTTCTGCAATGGTACGTTGCAGAGAGACAGTGAGGGTATGGAGGGTACAGGTTCAGGGCATATTTGTGTGGAGTTCTGCGTTGGGACGTTCCAGTGAGACAGGGAGGTTATGGACGGGTACAGGTTCAGGGCATATTTGTGTGGAGTTCTGCATTGCTACGTTCAAGTGACACAGAGAGGTTATGGAGGGGTACAGGTTCAAGGCATATTTGTGTGGAGTTCTGCCATGGTACGTTCCAGTGAGACAGGGAGATTATGGACGGGTACAGGTTCAGGGCATATTTGTGTGGGGTTCTGCATTGGTACTTTCCAGTGAGACAGGGAGGTAATGGAAGGTACACGTTCAGGGCATATTTGTGTGGAGTTCTGCAGTGGGACGTTCCAGTGAGACAGGGAGGTTATGGACGGGTATAGGTTCAGGGCAGATTTGTGTGGAGTTCTGCATTGGTACGTTCCAGTGAGACAGGGAGGTTATGGAGGGGTACAGTTTCAGGGCATATTTGTGTGGAGTTCTGCATTGGTACGTTCCAGTGAGACAGGGAGATTATGGAGGGTACAGGTTCAGGGCAAATTTGAGTGTAGTTGTGCATTGGTACGTTCCAGTGAGACAGGGAGGTTAAGGTGGGGTACAGGTTCAGGGCATATTTGTGTGGATTTCTGCATTGGTACGTTCCAGTGTGACAGGGAGGTTATGGAGGGGTACAGGTTCAGGGCAAATTTGTGTGGAGTTCTCCATTGGTACGTTCCAGTGAGACAGGGAGGTTATGGAGGGTACAGGTTCTGGGCATATTTGTGTGGAGTTCTGCAGTGGTACGTTCCAGTGAGACAGGGAGGTTATGGACGGGTACAGGTTCAGGGCATATTTGTGTGGAGTTCTGCATTGGTACTTTCCAGTGAGCCAGGGAGGTTATGGAGCATACAGGTTCATGGCATATTTGCGTGGAGTTCTGCAGTGGGACGTTCCAGTGAGACAGGCAGGTTATGGACGGGTACAGGTTCAGGGCATATTTGTGTAGAGTTCTGCATTGGTACGTTCCAGTGAGACAGGGAAGTTATGGAGGGGTACAGGTTCAGGGCATATTTGTGTGGAATTCTGCATTGGTACGTTCCAGTGAGACAGGGAAGTTATGGAGGGGTACAGATTCAGGGCATATTTGTGTGGAGTTCTGCATTGGTACGTTCCAGTGAGACAGGGAGGTTAAGGTGGAGTACAGGTTCAGGGCATATTTGTGTGGATTTCTGCATTAGTACGTTCCAGTGAGACAGGGAGGTTATGGAGGGGTACAGGTTCAGGGCAAATTTGTGCGGAGTTCTGCATTGGTACATTCCAGTGAGACAAGGAGGTCTGGGTGGGTACAGGTTCAGGGCATATTTGTGTGGAGTTCTGCGTTGGTACGTTCCAGTTTGACTGGGAGGTTATGGAGGGATACAGGTTCAGGGCATATTTGTGTGGATTTCTGCAGTGGGACGTTCCAGTGAGACATGAGGTTATGGACGGGTACAGGTTCAGGGCACATTTGTGTGGAGTTCTGCATTGGTACGTTCCAGTGAGACATGGAGGTTATGGAGGGGTACAGGTTCAGGGCATATTTGTGTGGACTTCTGCATTGGTACGTTCCAGTGAGAAAGGGAGGTTATGGAGGGGTACAGGTTCAGGGCAAATTTGTGTGTAGTTCTGCATTGGTACGTACCAGTGAGACAGGGAGGTTATGGAGGGTACAGGTTCAGGGCATATTTGTGTGGAGTTCTGCAGTGGTACGTTCCACTGAGACAGGGAGGTTATGGAAGGGTACAGGTTCAGGGCATATTTGTGTGGAGTTCTGCAATGGTACGTTGCAGAGAGACAGTGAGGGTATGGAGGGTACAGGTTCAGGGCATATTTGTGTGGAGTTCTGCGTTGGGACGTTCCAGTGAGACAGGGAGGTTATGGACGGGTACAGGTTCAGGGCATATTTGTGTGGAGTTCTGCATTGCTACGTTCAAGTGACACAGAGAGGTTATGGAGGGGTACAGGTTCAAGGCATATTTGTGTGGAGTTCTGCCATGGTACGTTCCAGTG
Source organism: Hemitrygon akajei (assembly GCF_048418815.1). NCBI lineage: Eukaryota > Metazoa > Chordata > Chondrichthyes > Myliobatiformes > Dasyatidae > Hemitrygon > Hemitrygon akajei. The sequence continues at coordinate 1,115,657 of NW_027331980.1, read as the reverse complement.
AGACAGGGAGATTATGGACGGGTACAGGTTCAGGGCATATTTGTGTGGGGTTCTGCATTGGTACTTTCCAGTGAGACAGGGAGGTAATGGAAGGTACACGTTCAGGGCATATTTGTGTGGAGTTCTGCAGTGGGACGTTCCAGTGAGACAGGGAGGTTATGGACGGGTATAGGTTCAGGGCAGATTTGTGTGGAGTTCTGCATTGGTACGTTCCAGTGAGACAGGGAGGTTATGGAGGGGTACAGGTTCAGGGCATATTTGTGTGGAGTTCTGCATTGGTACGTTCCAGTGAGACAGGGAGATTATGGAGGGTACAGGTTCAGGGCAAATTTGAGTGTAGTTGTGCATTGGTACGTTCCAGTGAGACAGGGAGGTTAAGGTGGGGTACAGGTTCAGGGCATATTTGTGTGGATTTCTGCATTGGTACGTTCCAGTGAGACAGGGAGGTTATGGAGGGGTACAGGTTCAGGGCAAATTTGTGTGGAGTTCTCCATTGGTACGTTCCAGTGAGACAGGGAGGTTATGGAGGGTACAGGTTCTGGGCATATTTGTGTGGAGTTCTGCAGTGGTACGTTCCAGTGAGACAGGGAGGTTATGGACGGGTACAGGTTCAGGGCATATTTGTGTGGAGTTCTGCATTGGTACTTTCCAGTGAGCCAGGGAGGTTATGGAGCATACAGGTTCATGGCATATTTGCGTGGAGTTCTGCAGTGGGACGTTCCAGTGAGACAGGCAGGTTATGGACGGGTACAGGTTCAGGGCATATTTGTGTAGAGTTCTGCATTGGTACGTTCCAGTGAGACAGGGAAGTTATGGAGGGGTACAGGTTCAGGGCATATTTGTGTGGAATTCTGCATTGGTACGTTCCAGTGAGACAGGGAAGTTATGGAGGGGTACAGATTCAGGGCATATTTGTGTGGAGTTCTGCATTGGTACGTTCCAGTGAGACAGGGAGGTTAAGGTGGAGTACAGGTTCAGGGCATATTTGTGTGGATTTCTGCATTAGTACGTTCCAGTGAGACAGGGAGGTTATGGAGGGGTACAGGTTCAGGGCAAATTTGTGCGGAGTTCTGCATTGGTACATTCCAGTGAGACAAGGAGGTCTGGGTGGGTACAGGTTCAGGGCATATTTGTGTGGAGTTCTGCGTTGGTACGTTCCAGTTAGACAGGATGTTTTGGAGGGGTACAGGTTCAGGGATATTTGTGTGGTGTTCTGCAATGGTACGTTCCAGTGAGACAGCGAGGTTATGCACGGTACAGGTTCAGGGCATATTTGAGTGGAGTTCGGAATTGGTGCGTTCGAGTGAGACAGGGAGGATATGGTGGGGTACAGGTTCAGGGCATATTTGTGTGGAGTTCTGCATTGGTACGTTCCAGTGAGACAGGGAGATTATGGAGGGTACAGGTTCAGGGCAAATTTGAGTGTAGTTGTGCATTGGTACGTTCCAGTGAGACAGGGAGGTTAAGGTGGGGTACAGGTTCAGGGCATATTTGTGTGGATTTCTGCATTGGTACGTTCCAGTGAGACAGGGAGGTTATGGAGGGGTACAGGTTCAGGGCAAATTTGTGTGGAGTTCTCCATTGGTACGTTCCAGTGAGACAGGGAGGTTATGGAGGGTACAGGTTCTTGGCATATTTGTGTGGAGTTCTGCAGTGGGACGTTCCAGTGAGACAGGGAGTTTATGGACGGGTACAGGTTCAGGGCATATTTGTGTAAAGTTCTGCATTGGTACGTTCCAGTGAGACAGGGAAGTTATGGAGGGGTACAGGTTCAGGGCATATTTGTGTGGAATTCTGCATTGGTACGTACCAGTGAGACAGGGAAGTTATGGAGGGGTACAGGTTCAGGGCAAATTTGTGTGGAGTTCTGCATTGGTACATTCCAGTGAGACAAGGAGGTTCTGGGTGGGTACAGGGTCAGGGCATATTTGTGTGGAATTCTGCATTGGTAAGTTCCAGTGAGACAGGGAGGTTATGGAGGGTACAGGTTCAGGGCATATTTGTGTGGAGGTCTGCATTTGAACGTTCCTTTGAGACAGGGAGTTTATGGAGGGGTACAGGTTCAGGGTTTATTTGTGTGGAGCTCTGCGTTGGTACGTTCCAGTGTGACTGGGAGGTTATGGAGGGGTACAGGTTCAGGGCGTATTTTTTTGGAGTTCTGCATTGGTACGTACCAGTTAGACAGGGAAGTTATGGAATGTACAGGTTCAGGGCATATTTGTGTGGAGTTCTGCGTTGGGACGTTCCAGTGAGACAGGGAGGTTATGGAGGGGTACAGGTTCAAGGCATATTTGTGTGGAGTTCTGCATTGGTACGTTCCAGTGAGACAGGGAGGTTATGGAGGGTACAAGTTCAGAGCATATTTTTGTGGAGATCTGAATTGGAACGTTCCAGTGAGACAGGTAGGTTATGGAGGGTTACAGGTTCAGGGTATATTTGTGTGTAGTTCTGCGTTGGTACGTTCCAGTGAGACAGGGAGGTTATGGACGGGTACAGGTTCTGGGCATATTTGTGTGGAGTTCTGCATTGGTACTTTCCAGTTGGACAAGGAGGTTATGGAGGGTACCGTTTCATGGCATATTTTGTGTGGAATTCTGCAGTGGGACGTTCCAGTGAGACAGGGAGTTTATGGACGTGTACAGGTTCAGGGCATATTTGTGTGGAATTCTGCATTGGTACGTTCCAGTGAGACAGGAGGTTTTGGAGGGGTACAGGTTCAGGGCATATTTGTGTGGTGTTCTGCAATGGTACGTTCCAGTGAGACAGCGAGGTTATGCACAGTACAGGTTCAGGGCATATTTGTGTGGAGTTCTGCATTGGTACGTTCCAGTGAGACAGGGAGGTTAAGGTGGGGTACAGGTTCAGGGCATATTTGTGTGGAGTTCGGAATTGGTGCGTTCCAGTGAGATAGGGAGGTTATGGAGGGATACAGGTTCAGGGCATATTTGTGTGGAGTTCTGCATTGGTACGTTCCAGTTAGACAGGGAGGTTATGGAAGGTACAGGTTGAGGGCAAATTTGAGTGTAGTTGTGCATTGGTACGTTCCAGTGAGACACTGAGGTTAAGGTGGAGTACAGGTTCAGGGCATATTTGTGTGGATTTCTGCATTGGTACGTTCCAGTGAGACAGTGAGGTTATGGAGGGGTACAGGTTCAGGGCAAATTTCTGTGGAGTTCTCCATTGGTACGTTCCAGTGAGACAGGGAGGTTATGGAGGGTACTGGTTCTGGGCATATTTGTGTGGAGTTCAGCAGTGGTACGTTCCAGTGAGACAGGGAGGTTATGGACTGGTACAGGTTCAGGGCATATTTGTGTGGAGTTCTGCATTGGTACTTTCCAGTGAGACAGGGAGGTTATAGAGGGTACAGGTTCATGGCATATTTGCGTGCAGTTCTGCAGTGGGACGTTCCAGTGAGACAGGGAGGTTATGGACGGGTACAGGTTCTGGGCATATTTGTGTGGAGTTCAGCAGTGGTACGTTCCAGTGAGACAGGGAGGTTATGGACGGGTACAGGTTCAGGGCATATTTGTGTGGAGTTCTGCATTGGTACGTTCCAGTAAGAAAGGGAGGTTATGGAGGGGTACAGGTTCAGGGTATATTTGTGTGGAGCTCTGCATTGGTACGTTCCAGTGAGACAGGGAGGTTATGGACGGGTACAGGTTCAGGGCAAATTTGTGTGGAGTTCTCCATTGGTACGTTCCAGTGAGACAGGGAGGTTATGGAGGGTACAGGTTCTGGGCATATTTGTGTGGAGTTCTGCATTGGTACGTTCCAGTAAGAAAGGGAGGTTATGGAGGGGTACAGGTTCAGGGTATATTTGTGTGGAGCTCTGCATTGGTACGTTCCAGTGAGACAGGGAGGTTATGGAGGGGTACAGGTTCAGGGCAAATTTGTGTGGAGTTCTCCATTGGTACGTTCCAGGGAGACAGGGAGGTTATGGAGGGTACAGGTTCTGGGCATATTTGTGTGGAGTTCTGCAGTGGTACGTTCCAGTGAGACAGGGAGGTTATGGAGGGTACAGGTTCTGGGCATATTTGTGTGGAGTTCTGCATTGGTACGTTCCAGTAAGAAAGGGAGGTTATGGAGGGGTACAGGTTCAGGGTATATTTGTGTGGAGCTCTGCATTGGTACGTTCCAGTGAGACAGGGAGGTTATGGAGGGGTACAGGTTCAGGGCAAATTTGTGCGGAGTTCTCCATTGGTACGTTCCAGTGAGACAGGGAGGTTATGGAGGGTACTGGTTCTGGGCATATTTGTGTGGAGTTCAGCAGTGGTACGTTCCAGTGAGACAGGGAGGTTATGGACTGGTACAGGTTCAGGGCATATTTGTGTGGAGTTCTGCATTGGTACTTTCCAGTGAGACAGGGAGGTTATAGAGGGTACAGGTTCATGGCATATTTGCGTGCAGTTCTGCAGTGGGACGTTCCAGTGAGACAGGGAGGTTATGGACGGGTACAGGTTCTGGGCATATTTGTGTGGAGTTCAGCAGTGGTACGTTCCAGTGAGACAGGGAGGTTATGGACGGGTACAGGTTCAGGGCATATTTGTGTGGAGTTCTGCATTGGTACGTTCCAGTAAGAAAGGGAGGTTATGGAGGGGTACAGGTTCAGGGTATATTTGTGTGGAGCTCTGCATTGGTACGTTCCAGTGAGACAGGGAGGTTATGGACGGGTACAGGTTCAGGGCAAATTTGTGTGGAGTTCTCCATTGGTACGTTCCAGTGAGACAGGGAGGTTATGGAGGGTACAGGTTCTGGGCATATTTGTGTGGAGTTCTGCATTGGTACGTTCCAGTAAGAAAGGGAGGTTATGGAGGGGTACAGGTTCAGGGTATATTTGTGTGGAGCTCTGCATTGGTACGTTCCAGTGAGACAGGGAGGTTATGGAGGGGTACAGGTTCAGGGCAAATTTGTGTGGAGTTCTCCATTGGTACGTTCCAGGGAGACAGGGAGGTTATGGAGGGTACAGGTTCTGGGCATATTTGTGTGGAGTTCTGCAGTGGTACGTTCCAGTGAGACAGGGAGGTTATGGAGGGTACAGGTTCTGGGCATATTTGTGTGGAGTTCTGCATTGGTACGTTCCAGTAAGAAAGGGAGGTTATGGAGGGGTACAGGTTCAGGGTATATTTGTGTGGAGCTCTGCATTGGTACGTTCCAGTGAGACAGGGAGGTTATGGAGGGGTACAGGTTCAGGGCAAATTTGTGCGGAGTTCTCCATTGGTACGTTCCAGTGAGACAGGGAGGTTATGGAGGGTACAGGTTCTGGGCATATTTGTGTGGAGTTCTGCAGTGGTACGTTCCAGTGAGACAGGGAGGTTATGGACGGGTACAGGTTCAGGGCATATTTGTGTGGAGTTCTGCATTGGTACTTTCCAGTGAGACAGGGAGGTTATGGAGGGTACAGGTTCATGGCATATTTGTGTGGAGCTCTGCATTGGTACGTTCCAGTGAGACAGGGAGGTTATGGAGGGGTACAGGTTCAGGGCAAATTTGTGTAGAGGTCTGCATTGGTACGTTCCAGTGAGACAGGGAAGTTATGGAGGGGTACAGGTTCAGGGCATATTTGTGTGGAATTCTGCATTGGTACGTTCCAGTGAGACAGGGAAGTTATGGAGGGGTACAGATTCAGGGCATATTTGTGTGGAGTTCTGCATTGGTACGTTCCAGTGAGACTGGGAGGTTAAGGTGGAGTACAGGTTCAGGGCATATTTGTGTGGATTTCTGCATTAGTACGTTCCAGTGAGACAGGGAGGTTATGGAGGGGTACAGGTTCAGGGCAAATTTGTGTGGAGTTCTCCATTGGTACGTTCCAGTGAGACAGGGATGTTATGGAGGGGTACAGGTTCAGGCATATTTTTTTGGAGTTCTGCATTGGTACGTTCAAGTTAGACAGGGAGGTTATGGACGGGTACAGGTTCAGGGCATATTTGTGTGGAGATCTGCAGTGGGACGTTCCAGTGAGACCTGAGGTTATGGACGGGTACAGGTTCAGGGCACACATGTGTGGAGTTCTGCATTGGTACGTTCCAGTGAGACAGGGAAGTTATGGAGGGGTACAGATTCAGGGCATATTTGTGTGGAGTTCTGCATTGGTACGTTCCAGTGAGACAGGGAGGTTAAGGTGGAGTACAGGTTCAGGGCATATTTGTGTGGATTTCTGCATTAGTACGTTCCAGTGAGACAGGGAGGTTATGGAGGGGTACAGGTTCAGGGCAAATTTGTGCGGAGTTCTGCATTGGTACATTCCAGTGAGACAAGGAGGTCTGGGTGGGTACAGGTTCAGGGCATATTTGTGTGGAGTTCTGCGTTGGTACGTTCCAGTTTGACTGGGAGGTTATGGAGGGATACAGGTTCAGGGCATATTTGTGTGGATTTCTGCAGTGGGACGTTCCAGTGAGACATGAGGTTATGGACGGGTACAGGTTCAGGGCACATTTGTGTGGAGTTCTGCATTGGTACGTTCCAGTGAGACATGGAGGTTATGGAGGGGTACAGGTTCAGGGCATATTTGTGTGGACTTCTGCATTGGTACGTTCCAGTGAGAAAGGGAGGTTATGGAGGGGTACAGGTTCAGGGCAAATTTGTGTGTAGTTCTGCATTGGTACGTACCAGTGAGACAGGGAGGTTATGGAGGGTACAGGTTCAGGGCATATTTGTGTGGAGTTCTGCAGTGGTACGTTCCACTGAGACAGGGAGGTTATGGAAGGGTACAGGTTCAGGGCATATTTGTGTGGAGTTCTGCAATGGTACGTTGCAGAGAGACAGTGAGGGTATGGAGGGTACAGGTTCAGGGCATATTTGTGTGGAGTTCTGCGTTGGGACGTTCCAGTGAGACAGGGAGGTTATGGACGGGTACAGGTTCAGGGCATATTTGTGTGGAGTTCTGCATTGCTACGTTCAAGTGACACAGAGAGGTTATGGAGGGGTACAGGTTCAAGGCATATTTGTGTGGAGTTCTGCCATGGTACGTTCCAGTGAGACAGGGAGATTATGGACGGGTACAGGTTCAGGGCATATTTGTGTGGGGTTCTGCATTGGTACTTTCCAGTGAGACAGGGAGGTAATGGAAGGTACACGTTCAGGGCATATTTGTGTGGAGTTCTGCAGTGGGACGTTCCAGTGAGACAGGGAGGTTATGGACGGGTATAGGTTCAGGGCAGATTTGTGTGGAGTTCTGCATTGGTACGTTCCAGTGAGACAGGGAGGTTATGGAGGGGTACAGGTTCAGGGCATATTTGTGTGGAGTTCTGCATTGGTACGTTCCAGTGAGACAGGGAGATTATGGAGGGTACAGGTTCAGGGCAAATTTGAGTGTAGTTGTGCATTGGTACGTTCCAGTGAGACAGGGAGGTTAAGGTGGGGTACAGGTTCAGGGCATATTTGTGTGGATTTCTGCATTGGTACGTTCCAGTGAGACAGGGAGGTTATGGAGGGGTACAGGTTCAGGGCAAATTTGTGTGGAGTTCTCCATTGGTACGTTCCAGTGAGACAGGGAGGTTATGGAGGGTACAGGTTCTGGGCATATTTGTGTGGAGTTCTGCAGTGGTACGTTCCAGTGAGACAGGGAGGTTATGGACGGGTACAGGTTCAGGGCATATTTGTGTGGAGTTCTGCATTGGTACTTTCCAGTGAGCCAGGGAGGTTATGGAGCATACAGGTTCATGGCATATTTGCGTGGAGTTCTGCAGTGGGACGTTCCAGTGAGACAGGCAGGTTATGGACGGGTACAGGTTCAGGGCATATTTGTGTAGAGTTCTGCATTGGTACGTTCCAGTGAGACAGGGAAGTTATGGAGGGGTACAGGTTCAGGGCATATTTGTGTGGAATTCTGCATTGGTACGTTCCAGTGAGACAGGGAAGTTATGGAGGGGTACAGATTCAGGGCATATTTGTGTGGAGTTCTGCATTGGTACGTTCCAGTGAGACAGGGAGGTTAAGGTGGAGTACAGGTTCAGGGCATATTTGTGTGGATTTCTGCATTAGTACGTTCCAGTGAGACAGGGAGGTTATGGAGGGGTACAGGTTCAGGGCAAATTTGTGCGGAGTTCTGCATTGGTACATTCCAGTGAGACAAGGAGGTCTGGGTGGGTACAGGTTCAGGGCATATTTGTGTGGAGTTCTGCGTTGGTACGTTCCAGTTAGACAGGATGTTTTGGAGGGGTACAGGTTCAGGGATATTTGTGTGGTGTTCTGCAATGGTACGTTCCAGTGAGACAGCGAGGTTATGCACGGTACAGGTTCAGGGCATATTTGAGTGGAGTTCGGAATTGGTGCGTTCGAGTGAGACAGGGAGGATATGGTGGGGTACAGGTTCAGGGCATATTTGTGTGGAGTTCTGCATTGGTACGTTCCAGTGAGACAGGGAGATTATGGAGGGTACAGGTTCAGGGCAAATTTGAGTGTAGTTGTGCATTGGTACGTTCCAGTGAGACAGGGAGGTTAAGGTGGGGTACAGGTTCAGGGCATATTTGTGTGGATTTCTGCATTGGTACGTTCCAGTGAGACAGGGAGGTTATGGAGGGGTACAGGTTCAGGGCAAATTTGTGTGGAGTTCTCCATTGGTACGTTCCAGTGAGACAGGGAGGTTATGGAGGGTACAGGTTCTTGGCATATTTGTGTGGAGTTCTGCAGTGGGACGTTCCAGTGAGACAGGGAGTTTATGGACGGGTACAGGTTCAGGGCATATTTGTGTAAAGTTCTGCATTGGTACGTTCCAGTGAGACAGGGAAGTTATGGAGGGGTACAGGTTCAGGGCATATTTGTGTGGAATTCTGCATTGGTACGTACCAGTGAGACAGGGAAGTTATGGAGGGGTACAGGTTCAGGGCAAATTTGTGTGGAGTTCTGCATTGGTACATTCCAGTGAGACAAGGAGGTTCTGGGTGGGTACAGGGTCAGGGCATATTTGTGTGGAATTCTGCATTGGTAAGTTCCAGTGAGACAGGGAGGTTATGGAGGGTACAGGTTCAGGGCATATTTGTGTGGAGGTCTGCATTTGAACGTTCCTTTGAGACAGGGAGTTTATGGAGGGGTACAGGTTCAGGGTTTATTTGTGTGGAGCTCTGCGTTGGTACGTTCCAGTGTGACTGGGAGGTTATGGAGGGGTACAGGTTCAGGGCGTATTTTTTTGGAGTTCTGCATTGGTACGTACCAGTTAGACAGGGAAGTTATGGAATGTACAGGTTCAGGGCATATTTGTGTGGAGTTCTGCGTTGGGACGTTCCAGTGAGACAGGGAGGTTATGGAGGGGTACAGGTTCAAGGCATATTTGTGTGGAGTTCTGCATTGGTACGTTCCAGTGAGACAGGGAGGTTATGGAGGGTACAAGTTCAGAGCATATTTTTGTGGAGATCTGAATTGGAACGTTCCAGTGAGACAGGTAGGTTATGGAGGGTTACAGGTTCAGGGTATATTTGTGTGTAGTTCTGCGTTGGTACGTTCCAGTGAGACAGGGAGGTTATGGACGGGTACAGGTTCTGGGCATATTTGTGTGGAGTTCTGCATTGGTACTTTCCAGTTGGACAAGGAGGTTATGGAGGGTACCGTTTCATGGCATATTTTGTGTGGAATTCTGCAGTGGGACGTTCCAGTGAGACAGGGAGTTTATGGACGTGTACAGGTTCAGGGCATATTTGTGTGGAATTCTGCATTGGTACGTTCCAGTGAGACAGGAGGTTTTGGAGGGGTACAGGTTCAGGGCATATTTGTGTGGTGTTCTGCAATGGTACGTTCCAGTGAGACAGCGAGGTTATGCACAGTACAGGTTCAGGGCATATTTGTGTGGAGTTCTGCATTGGTACGTTCCAGTGAGACAGGGAGGTTAAGGTGGGGTACAGGTTCAGGGCATATTTGTGTGGAGTTCGGAATTGGTGCGTTCCAGTGAGATAGGGAGGTTATGGAGGGATACAGGTTCAGGGCATATTTGTGTGGAGTTCTGCATTGGTACGTTCCAGTTAGACAGGGAGGTTATGGAAGGTACAGGTTGAGGGCAAATTTGAGTGTAGTTGTGCATTGGTACGTTCCAGTGAGACACTGAGGTTAAGGTGGAGTACAGGTTCAGGGCATATTTGTGTGGATTTCTGCATTGGTACGTTCCAGTGAGACAGTGAGGTTATGGAGGGGTACAGGTTCAGGGCAAATTTCTGTGGAGTTCTCCATTGGTACGTTCCAGTGAGACAGGGAGGTTATGGAGGGTACTGGTTCTGGGCATATTTGTGTGGAGTTCAGCAGTGGTACGTTCCAGTGAGACAGGGAGGTTATGGACTGGTACAGGTTCAGGGCATATTTGTGTGGAGTTCTGCATTGGTACTTTCCAGTGAGACAGGGAGGTTATAGAGGGTACAGGTTCATGGCATATTTGCGTGCAGTTCTGCAGTGGGACGTTCCAGTGAGACAGGGAGGTTATGGACGGGTACAGGTTCTGGGCATATTTGTGTGGAGTTCAGCAGTGGTACGTTCCAGTGAGACAGGGAGGTTATGGACGGGTACAGGTTCAGGGCATATTTGTGTGGAGTTCTGCATTGGTACGTTCCAGTAAGAAAGGGAGGTTATGGAGGGGTACAGGTTCAGGGTATATTTGTGTGGAGCTCTGCATTGGTACGTTCCAGTGAGACAGGGAGGTTATGGACGGGTACAGGTTCAGGGCAAATTTGTGTGGAGTTCTCCATTGGTACGTTCCAGTGAGACAGGGAGGTTATGGAGGGTACAGGTTCTGGGCATATTTGTGTGGAGTTCTGCATTGGTACGTTCCAGTAAGAAAGGGAGGTTATGGAGGGGTACAGGTTCAGGGTATATTTGTGTGGAGCTCTGCATTGGTACGTTCCAGTGAGACAGGGAGGTTATGGAGGGGTACAGGTTCAGGGCAAATTTGTGTGGAGTTCTCCATTGGTACGTTCCAGGGAGACAGGGAGGTTATGGAGGGTACAGGTTCTGGGCATATTTGTGTGGAGTTCTGCAGTGGTACGTTCCAGTGAGACAGGGAGGTTATGGAGGGTACAGGTTCTGGGCATATTTGTGTGGAGTTCTGCATTGGTACGTTCCAGTAAGAAAGGGAGGTTATGGAGGGGTACAGGTTCAGGGTATATTTGTGTGGAGCTCTGCATTGGTACGTTCCAGTGAGACAGGGAGGTTATGGAGGGGTACAGGTTCAGGGCAAATTTGTGCGGAGTTCTCCATTGGTACGTTCCAGTGAGACAGGGAGGTTATGGAGGGTACTGGTTCTGGGCATATTTGTGTGGAGTTCAGCAGTGGTACGTTCCAGTGAGACAGGGAGGTTATGGACTGGTACAGGTTCAGGGCATATTTGTGTGGAGTTCTGCATTGGTACTTTCCAGTGAGACAGGGAGGTTATAGAGGGTACAGGTTCATGGCATATTTGCGTGCAGTTCTGCAGTGGGACGTTCCAGTGAGACAGGGAGGTTATGGACGGGTACAGGTTCTGGGCATATTTGTGTGGAGTTCAGCAGTGGTACGTTCCAGTGAGACAGGGAGGTTATGGACGGGTACAGGTTCAGGGCATATTTGTGTGGAGTTCTGCATTGGTACGTTCCAGTAAGAAAGGGAGGTTATGGAGGGGTACAGGTTCAGGGTATATTTGTGTGGAGCTCTGCATTGGTACGTTCCAGTGAGACAGGGAGGTTATGGACGGGTACAGGTTCAGGGCAAATTTGTGTGGAGTTCTCCATTGGTACGTTCCAGTGAGACAGGGAGGTTATGGAGGGTACAGGTTCTGGGCATATTTGTGTGGAGTTCTGCATTGGTACGTTCCAGTAAGAAAGGGAGGTTATGGAGGGGTACAGGTTCAGGGTATATTTGTGTGGAGCTCTGCATTGGTACGTTCCAGTGAGACAGGGAGGTTATGGAGGGGTACAGGTTCAGGGCAAATTTGTGTGGAGTTCTCCATTGGTACGTTCCAGGGAGACAGGGAGGTTATGGAGGGTACAGGTTCTGGGCATATTTGTGTGGAGTTCTGCAGTGGTACGTTCCAGTGAGACAGGGAGGTTATGGAGGGTACAGGTTCTGGGCATATTTGTGTGGAGTTCTGCATTGGTACGTTCCAGTAAGAAAGGGAGGTTATGGAGGGGTACAGGTTCAGGGTATATTTGTGTGGAGCTCTGCATTGGTACGTTCCAGTGAGACAGGGAGGTTATGGAGGGGTACAGGTTCAGGGCAAATTTGTGCGGAGTTCTCCATTGGTACGTTCCAGTGAGACAGGGAGGTTATGGAGGGTACAGGTTCTGGGCATATTTGTGTGGAGTTCTGCAGTGGTACGTTCCAGTGAGACAGGGAGGTTATGGACGGGTACAGGTTCAGGGCATATTTGTGTGGAGTTCTGCATTGGTACTTTCCAGTGAGACAGGGAGGTTATGGAGGGTACAGGTTCATGGCATATTTGTGTGGAGCTCTGCATTGGTACGTTCCAGTGAGACAGGGAGGTTATGGAGGGGTACAGGTTCAGGGCAAATTTGTGTAGAGGTCTGCATTGGTACGTTCCAGTGAGACAGGGAAGTTATGGAGGGGTACAGGTTCAGGGCATATTTGTGTGGAATTCTGCATTGGTACGTTCCAGTGAGACAGGGAAGTTATGGAGGGGTACAGATTCAGGGCATATTTGTGTGGAGTTCTGCATTGGTACGTTCCAGTGAGACTGGGAGGTTAAGGTGGAGTACAGGTTCAGGGCATATTTGTGTGGATTTCTGCATTAGTACGTTCCAGTGAGACAGGGAGGTTATGGAGGGGTACAGGTTCAGGGCAAATTTGTGTGGAGTTCTCCATTGGTACGTTCCAGTGAGACAGGGATGTTATGGAGGGGTACAGGTTCAGGCATATTTTTTTGGAGTTCTGCATTGGTACGTTCAAGTTAGACAGGGAGGTTATGGACGGGTACAGGTTCAGGGCATATTTGTGTGGAGATCTGCAGTGGGACGTTCCAGTGAGACCTGAGGTTATGGACGGGTACAGGTTCAGGGCACACATGTGTGGAGTTCTGCATTGATACGTTCCTGTGACACAGGGAGGTTATGGAGGGGTACAGGTTCAAGGCATATTTTTGTGGAGTTCTGCATTGGTACGTTCCAGTGAGACAGGGAGTTTATGGAGGGTACAAGTTCAGAGCATATTTGTGTGGAGATCTGAATTGGTACGTTCCAGTGAGACAGGTAGGTTATGGAGGGTTACAGGTTCAGGGTATATTTGTGTGTAGTTCTGCGTTGGTACGTTCCAGTGAGACAGGGAGGTTATGGACGGGTACAGGTTCTGGGCATATTTGTGTGGAGTTCTGCATTGGTACTTTCCAGTGGGACAGGGAGGGTATGGTGGGTACCGGTTCATGGCATATTTTGTGTGGAATTCTGCAGTGGGACGTTCCAGTGAGACAGGGAGTTTATGGACGTGTACAGTTTCAGGGCATATTTGTGTGGAATTCTGCATTGGTACGTTCCAGTGAGACAGGAGGTATTGGAGGGGTACAGGTTCAGGGCATATTTGTGTGGAGATCTGCAGTGGGACGTTCCAGTGAGACCTGAGGTTATGGACGGGTACAGGTTCAGGGCACACATGTGTGGAGTTCTGCATTGATACGTTCCTGTGACACAGGGAGGTTATGGAGGGGTACAGGTTCAAGGCATATTTTTGTGGAGTTCTGCATTGGTACGTTCCAGTGAGACAGGGAGTTTATGGAGGGTACAAGTTCAGAGCATATTTGTGTGGAGATCTGAATTGGTACGTTCCAGTGAGACAGGTAGGTTATGGAGGGTTACAGGTTCAGGGTATATTTGTGTGTAGTTCTGCGTTGGTACGTTCCAGTGAGACAGGGAGGTTATGGACGGGTACAGGTTCTGGGCATATTTGTGTGGAGTTCTGCATTGGTACTTTCCAGTGGGACAGGGAGGGTATGGTGGGTACCGGTTCATGGCATATTTTGTGTGGAATTCTGCAGTGGGACGTTCCAGTGAGACAGGGAGTTTATGGACGTGTACAGTTTCAGGGCATATTTGTGTGGAATTCTGCATTGGAACGTTCCAGTGAGACAGGAGGTATTGGAGGGGTACAGGTTCAGGGCATATTTCTGTGGTGTTCTGCAATGGTACGTTCCAGTGAGACAGCGAGGTTATGCACGGTACAGGTTCAGGGCATATTTGAGTGGAGTTCGGAATTGGTGCGTTCCAGTGAGACAGGGAGGTTATGGAGGGGTACAGGTTCAGGGCATATTTGTGTGGAGTTCTGCATTGGTACGTTCTAGTGAGACAGGGAGATTATGGAGGGTACAGGTTCAGGGCAAATTTGAGTGTAGTTGTGCATTGGGACGTTCCAGTGAGACAGGGAGGTTAAGGTGGAGTACAGGTTCAGGGCATATTTGTGTGGATTTCTGCATTGGTACGTTCCAGTGAGACAGGGAGGTTATAGAGGGGTACAGGTTCAGGGCATATTTGTGTGGAAGTCTGCATTGGTACGTTCCAGTGAGACAGGGAGTTTAAGGTGGAGTGCAGGTTCAGGGCATATTTGTGTGGATTTCTGCATTGGTACGTTCCAGTGAGACAGGGTGGTTATGGAGGGTACAGGTTCTGGGCATATTTGTGTGGAGTTCTGCACTGGTACGTTCCAGTGAGATAGGGAGGTTATGGACGGGTACAGGTTCAGGGCATATTTGTGTAGAGTTCTGCATTGGTACGTTCCAGTGAGACAGGGAAGTTATGGAGGGTTACAGGTTCAGGGCATATTTGTGTGGAATTCTGCATTGGTACGTTCCAGTGAGACAGGGAAGTTATGGAGGGGTACAGATTCAGGGCATATTTGTGTGGAGTTCTGCATTGGTACGTTCCAGTGAGACAGTGAGGTTAAGGTGGAGTACAGGTTCAGGGCATATTTGTGTGGATTTCTGCATTAGTACGTTCCAGTGAGACAGGGAGGTTTTGGAGGGGTACAGGTTCAGGGCAAATTTGTGTGGAGTTCTGCATTGGTACATTCCAGTGAGACAAGGAGGTCTGGGTGGGTACAGGTTCAGGGCATATTTGTGTGGAATTCTGTATTGGTAAGTTCCAGTGGGACAGGGATGTTAATGAGGGTACAGGTTCAGGGCATATTTGTGTGGAGGTCTGCATTGGTACGTTCCTTTGAGACAGGGAGGTTCTGGAGGGGTACAGGTTCAGGGTATATTTGTGTGGAATTCTGAGTTGGTACGTTCCAGTGTGACTGGGAGGTTATGGAGGGGTACAGGTTCAGGGCATATTTTTTTGGAGTTCTGCATTGGTACGTTCAAGTTAGACAGGGAAGTTATGGAGGGTACAGGTTCAGGGCATATTTGTGTGGAGATCTGCAGTGGGACGTTCCATTGAGACATGAGGTTATGGACGGGTACAGGTTCAGGGCACACTTGTGTGGAGTTCTGCATTGGTACGTTCCAGTGAGACAGGGAGGTTATGGAGGGGTACAGGTTCAGGGCATATTTGTGTGGAGTTCTGCATTGGTACGTTCCAGTGAGACAGGGAGGTTATGGAGGGGTACAGGTTCAGGGCAAATTTGTGTGTAGTTCTGCATTGGTACGTTCCAGTGAGACAGGGAGGTTATGGAGGGTACAGGTTCAGGGCATATTTCTGTGGAGTTCTGCAGTGGTACGTTCCACTGAGACAGGGAGGTTATGGACGGGTACAGGTTCAGGGAATATTTGTGTGGAGTTCTGCATTGGTACTTTCCAGTGAGACAGGGAGGTTATGGAGGATACAGGTTCATGGCATATTTGTGTGGAATTCTGCAGTGGGACGTTCCAGTGAGACAGGGAGGTTATGGAGGGTACAGGTTCTGGGCATATTTGTGTGGAGTTCAGCAGTGGTACGTTCCAGTGAGACAAGGAGTTTATGGACGTGTACAGGTTCAGAGCACATTTGTGTGGAATTCTGCATTGGTACGTTCCAGTGAGACAGGAGGTTTTGGAGGGGTACAGGTTCAGGGCATATTTGTGTGGTGTTCTGCAATGGTACGTTCCAGTGAGACAGCGAGGTTATGCACGGTACAGGTTCAGGGCATATTTGTTTGGAGATCTGCTTTGGTACGTTCCAGTGTGACTGGGAGGTTATGGAGGGGTACAGGTTCAGGGCATATTTGTTTGGAGTTCTGCATTGGTACGTTCCAGTGAGACAGGGAGGTTATGGAAGGTACACGTTCAGGGCATATTTGTGTGGGTTCTACAGTGGGACGTTCCAGTGAGACAGGGAGGTTATGGACGGGTACAGGTTCAGGGCAGATTTGTGTGGAGTTCTGCATTGGTGCGTTCCAGTGAGACAGGGAGGTTATGGAGGGGTACAGGTTCAGAGCATATTTCTGTGGATTTCTGCATTGGTACGTTCCAGTGAGACAGGGAGGTTATGGAGGGTACAGGTTCAGGGCAAATTTGAGTGTATTTCTGCATTGGTACTTTCCAGTGAGACAGGGAGGTTAAGGTGGAGTACAGGTTCAGGGTATATTTGTGTGGATTTCTGCATTAGTACGTTCCAGTGAGACAGGGAGGATATGGAGGTGTACAGGTTCAGGGCAAATTTGTGTGGAGTTCTGCATTGGTACATTCCAGTGAGACAAGGATGTTATGGGTGGGTACAGGTTCAGGGCATATTTGTTTGGAATTCTGCATAGGTAAGTTCCAGTGAGACAGGGAGGTTATGGAGGGTACAGGTTCAGGGCATATTTGTGTGGAGGTCTGCATTAATACGTTCCAGTGAGACAGGGAGGTTATGGAGGGGTACAGGTGCAGGGTATATTTGTGTGGAGTTCTGCGTTGGTACGTTCCAGTTTGACTGGGAGGTTATGGAGGGATACAGGTTCAGGGCATATTTGTGTGGATTTCTGCAGTGGGACGTTCCAGTGAGACATGAGGTTATGGACGGGTACAGGTTCAGAGCACATTTGTGTGGAGTTCTGCATTGGTACGTTCCAGTGAGACATGGAGGTTATGGAGGGGTACAGGTTCAGGGCATATTTGTGTGGACTTCTGCATTGGTACGTTCCAGTGAGAAACGGAGGTTATGGAGGGGTACAGGTTCAGGGCAAATTTGTGTGTAGTTCTGCATTGGTACGTACCAGTGAGACAGGGAGGTTATGGAGGGTACAGGTTCAGGGCATATTTGTGTGGAGTTCTGCAGTGGTACGTTCCACTGAGACAGGGAGGTTATGGAAGGGTACAGGTTCAGGGCATATTTGTGTGGAGTTCTGCAATGGTACGTTGCAGAGAGACAGTGAGGGTATGGAGGGTACAGGTTCAGGGCATATTTGTGTGGAGTTCTGCGTTGGGACGTTCCAGTGAGACAGGGAGGTTATGGACGGGTACAGGTTCAGGGCATATTTGTGTGGAGTTCTGCATTGCTACGTTCAAGTGACACAGAGAGGTTATGGAGGGGTACAGGTTCAAGGCATATTTGTGTGGAGTTCTGCCATGGTACGTTCCAGTGAGACAGGGAGATTATGGACGGGTACAGGTTCAGGGCATATTTGTGTGGAGTTCTGCATTGGTACTTTCCTGTGAGACAGGGAGGTAATGGAAGGTACACGTTCAGGGCATATTTGTGTGGAGTTCTGCAGTGGGACGTTCCAGTGAGACAGGGAGGTTATGGACGGGTATAGGTTCAGGGCAGATTTGTGTGGAGTTCTGCATTGGTACGTTCCAGTGAGACAGGGAGGTTATGGAGGGGTACAGGTTCAGGGCATATTTCTGTGGAGTTCTGCATTGGTACGTTCCAGTGAGACAGGGAGGTTATGGTGGGTACAGGTTCAGGGCAAATTTCAGTGTATTTCTGCATTGGTACTTTCCAGTGAGACAGGGAGGTTAAGGTGGAGTATAGGTTCAGGGTATATTTGTGTGGATTTCTGCATTAGTACGTTCCTGTGAGACAGGGAGGTTATGGAGGTGTACAGGTTCAGGGCAAATTTGTGTGGAGTTCTGCATTGGTACATTCTTGTGAGATAAGGAGGTTCTGGGTGGGTACAGGTTCAGGGCATATTTGTTTGGAATTCTGCATAGGTAAGTTCCAGTGAGACAGGGAGGTTATGGAGGGTACAGGTTCAGGGCATATTTGTGTGGAGGCCTGCATTGGTACGTTCCAGTGTGACTGGGAGGTTATGGAGGGATACAGGTTCAGGGCATATTTGTGTGGAGTTCTGCAGTGGGACGTTCCAGTGAGACAGGGAGTTTATGGACGTGTACAGTTTCAGGGCATATTTGTGTGGAATTCTGCATTGGTACGTTCCAGTGAGACAGGAGGTATTGGAGGGGTACAGGTTCAGGGCATATTTGTGTGGTGTTCTGCAATGGTACGTTCCAGTGAGACAGCGAGGTTATGCACGGTACAGGTTCAGGGCATATTTGAGTGGAGTTCGGAATTGGTGCGTTCCAGTGAGACAGGGAGGTTATGGAGGGGTACAGGTTCAGGGCATATTTGTGTGGAGTTCTGCATTGGTACGTTCTAGTGAGACAGGGAGATTATGGAGGGTACAGGTTCAGGGCAAATTTGAGTGTAGTTGTGCATTGGGACGTTCCAGTGAGACAGGGAGGTTAAGGTGGAGTACAGGTTCAGGGCATATTTGTGTGGATTTCTGCATTGGTACGTTCCAGTGAGACAGGGAGGTTATAGAGGGGTACAGGTTCAGGGCATATTTGTGTGGAAGTCTGCATTGGTACGTTCCAGTGAGACAGGGAGTTTAAGGTGGAGTGCAGGTTCAGGGCATATTTTTGTGGATTTCTGCATTGGTACGTTCCAGTGAGACAGGGAGGTTATGGAGGGTACAGGTTCTGGGCATATTTGTGTGGAGTTCTGCACTGGTACGTTCCAGTGAGACAGGGAGGTTATGGACGGGTACAGGTTCAGGGCATATTTGTGTAGAGTTCTGCATTGGTACGTTCCAGTGAGACAGGGAAGTTATGGAGGGTTACAGGTTCAGGGCATATTTGTGTGGAATTCTGCATTGGTACGTTCCAGTGAGACAGGGAAGTTATGGAGGGGTACAGATTCAGGGCATATTTGTGTGGAGTTCTGCATTGGTACGTTCCAGTGAGACAGGGAGGTTAAGGTGGAGTACAGGTTCAGGGCATATTTGTGTGGATTTCTGCATTAGTACGTTCCAGTGAGACAGGGAGGTTTTGGAGGGGTACAGGTTCAGGGCAAATTTGTGTGGAGTTCTGCATTGGTACATTCCAGTGAGACAAGGAGGTCTGGGTGGGTACAGGTTCAGGGCATATTTGTGTGGAATTCTGTATTGGTAAGTTCCAGTGGGACAGGGATGTTAATGAGGGTACAGGTTCAGGGCATATTTGTGTGGAGGTCTGCATTGGTACGTTCCTTTGAGACAGGGAGGTTCTGGAGGGGTACAGGTTCAGGGTATATTTGTGTGGAATTCTGAGTTGGTACGTTCCAGTGTGACTGGGAGGTTATGGAGGGGTACAGGTTCAGGGCATATTTTTTTGGAGTTCTGCATTGGTACGTTCAAGTTAGACAGGGAAGTTATGGAGGGTACAGGTTCAGGGCATATTTGTGTGGAGATCTGCAGTGGGACGTTCCATTGAGACATGAGGTTATGGACGGGTACAGGTTCAGGGCACACTTGTGTGGAGTTCTGCATTGGTACGTTCCAGTGAGACAGGGAGGTTATGGAGGGGTACAGGTTCAGGGCATATTTGTGTGGAGTTCTGCATTGGTACGTTCCAGTGAGACAGGGAGGTTATGGAGGGGTACAGGTTCAGGGCAAATTTGTGTGTAGTTCTGCATTGGTACGTTCCAGTGAGACAGGGAGGTTATGGAGGGTACAGGTTCTGGGCATATTTGTGTGGAGTTCAGCAGTGGTACGTTCCAGTGAGACAAGGAGTTTATGGACGTGTACAGGTTCAGAGCACATTTGTGTGGAATTCTGCATTGGTACGTTCCAGTGAGACAGGAGGTTTTGGAGGGGTACAGGTTCAGGGCATATTTGTGTGGTGTTCTGCAATGGTACGTTCCAGTGAGACAGCGAGGTTATGCACGGTACAGGTTCAGGGCATATTTGTTTGGAGATCTGCTTTGGTACGTTCCAGTGTGACTGGGAGGTTATGGAGGGGTACAGGTTCAGGGCATATTTGTTTGGAGTTCTGCATTGGTACGTTCCAGTGAGACAGGGAGGTTATGGAAGGTACACGTTCAGGGCATATTTGTGTGGGTTCTACAGTGGGACGTTCCAGTGAGACAGGGAGGTTATGGACGGGTACAGGTTCAGGGCAGATTTGTGTGGAGTTCTGCATTGGTGCGTTCCAGTGAGACAGGGAGGTTATGGAGGGGTACAGGTTCAGGGCATATTTCTGTGGATTTCTGCATTGGTACGTTCCAGTGAGACAGGGAGGTTATGGAGGGTACAGGTTCAGGGCAAATTTGAGTGTATTTCTGCATTGGTACTTTCCAGTGAGACAGGGAGGTTAAGGTGGAGTACAGGTTCAGGGTATATTTGTGTGGATTTCTGCATTAGTACGTTCCAGTGAGACAGGGAGGATATGGAGGTGTACAGGTTCAGGGCAAATTTGTGTGGAGTTCTGCATTGGTACATTCCAGTGAGACAAGGATGTTATGGGTGGGTACAGGTTCAGGGCATATTTGTTTGGAATTCTGCATAGGTAAGTTCCAGTGAGACAGGGAGGTTATGGAGGGTACAGGTTCAGGGCATATTTGTGTGGAGGTCTGCATTAATACGTTCCAGTGAGACAGGGAGGTTATGGAGGGGTACAGGTGCAGGGTATATTTGTGTGGAGTTCTGCGTTGGTACGTTCCAGTTTGACTGGGAGGTTATGGAGGGATACAGGTTCAGGGCATATTTGTGTGGATTTCTGCAGTGGGACGTTCCAGTGAGACATGAGGTTATGGACGGGTACAGGTTCAGGGCACATTTGTGTGGAGTTCTGCATTGGTACGTTCCAGTGAGACATGGAGGTTATGGAGGGGTACAGGTTCAGGGCAAATTTGTGTGTAGTTCTGCATTGGTACGTACCAGTGAGACAGGGAGGTTATGGAGGGTACAGGTTCAGGGCATATTTGTGTGGAGTTCTGCAGTGGTACGTTCCACTGAGACAGGGAGGTTATGGAAGGGTACAGGTTCAGGGCATATTTGTGTGGAGTTCTGCAATGGTACGTTGCAGAGAGACAGTGAGGGTATGGAGGGTACAGGTTCAGGGCATATTTGTGTGGAGTTCTGCGTTGGGACGTTCCAGTGAGACAGGGAGGTTATGGACGGGTACAGGTTCAGGGCATATTTGTGTGGAGTTCTGCATTGCTACGTTCAAGTGACACAGAGAGGTTATGGAGGGGTACAGGTTCAAGGCATATTTGTGTGGAGTTCTGCCATGGTACGTTCCAGTGAGACAGGGAGATTATGGACGGGTACAGGTTCAGGGCATATTTGTGTGGAGTTCTGCATTGGTACTTTCCAGTGAGACAGGGAGGTAATGGAAGGTACACGTTCAGGGCATATTTGTGTGGAGTTCTGCAGTGGGACGTTCCAGTGAGACAGGGAGGTTATGGACGGGTATAGGTTCAGGGCAGATTTGTGTGGAGTTCTGCATTGGTACGTTCCAGTGAGACAGGGAGGTTATGGAGGGGTACAGGTTCAGGGCATATTTCTGTGGAGTTCTGCATTGGTACGTTCCAGTGAGACAGGGAGGTTATGGTGGGTACAGGTTCAGGGCAAATTTCAGTGTATTTCTGCATTGGTACTTTCCAGTGAGACAGGGAGGTTAAGGTGGAGTATAGGTTCAGGGTATATTTGTGTGGATTTCTGCATTAGTACGTTCCTGTGAGACAGGGAGGTTATGGAGGTGTACAGGTTCAGGGCAAATTTGTGTGGTGTTCTGCATTGGTACATTCTTGTGAGATAAGGAGGTTCTGGGTGGGTACAGGTTCAGGGCATATTTGTTTGGAATTCTGCATAGGTAAGTTCCAGTGAGACAGGGAGGTTATGGAGGGTACAGGTTCAGGGCATATTTGTGTGGAGGTCTGCATTGGTACGTTCCAGTGAGACAGGGAGGTTATGGAGGGGTACAGGTTCAGGGTATATTTGTGTGGAGTTCTGCGTTGGTACGTTCCAGTGTGACTGGGAGGTTATGGAGGGATACAGGTTCAGGGCATATTTGTGTGGAGTTCTGCAGTGGGACGTTCCAGTGAGACATGAGGTTATGGACGGGTACAGGTTCAGGGCACATTTGTGTGGAGTTCTGCATTGGTACGTTCCAGTGAGACATGGTGGTTATGGAGGGGTACAGGTTCAGGGCATATTTGTGTGGACTTCTGCATTGGTACGTTCCAGTGAGAAAGGGAGGTTATGGAGGGGTACAGGTTCAGGGCAAATTTGTGTGTAGTTCTGCATTGGTACGTACCAGAGAGACAGGGAGGTTATGGAGGGTACAGGTTCAGGGCATATTTGTGTGGAGTTCTGCAGTGGTACGTTCCACTGAGACAGGGAGGTTATGGAAGGGTACAGGTTCAGCGCATATTTGTGTGGAATTCTGCATTGGTAAGTTCCAGTGAGACAGGGAGTTTATGGACGTGTACAGGTTCAGGGCATATTTGTGTGGAATTCTGCATTGGTACGTTCCAGTGAGACAGGAGGTTTTGGAGGGGTACAGGTTCAGGGCATATTTGTGTGATGTTCTGCAATGGTACGTTCCAGTGAGACAGCGAGGTTATGCACGGTACAGGTTCAGGGCATATTTGAGTGGAGTTCGGAATTGGTGCGTTCGAGTGAGACAGGGAGGATATGGAGGGGTACAGTTTCAGGGCATATTTGTGTGGAGTTCTGCATTGGTACGTTCCAGTGAGACAGGGAGATTATGGAGGGTACAGGTTCAGGGCAAATTTGAGTGTAGTTGTGCATTGGTACGTTCCAGTGAGACAGGGAGGTTAAGGTGGGGTACAGGTTCAGGGCATATTTGTGTGGATTTCTGCATTGGTACGTTCCAGTGAGACAGGGAGGTTATGGAGGGGTACAGGTTCAGGGCAAATTTGTGTGGAGTTCTCCATTGGTACGTTCCAGTGAGACAGGGAGGTTATGGAGGGTACAGGTTCTGGGCATATTTGTGTGGAGTTCTGCAGTGGTACGTTCCAGTGAGACAGGGAGGTTATGGACGGGTACAGGTTCAGGGCATATTTGTGTGGAGTTCTGCATTGGTACTTTCCAGTGAGCCAGGGAGGTTATGGAGCATACAGGTTCATGGCATATTTGCGTGGAGTTCTGCAGTGGGACGTTCCAGTGAGACAGGCAGGTTATGGACGGGTACAGGTTCAGGGCATATTTGTGTAGAGTTCTGCATTGGTACGTTCCAGTGAGACAGGGAAGTTATGGAGGGGTACAGGTTCAGGGCATATTTGTGTGGAATTCTGCATTGGTACGTTCCAGTGAGACAGGGAAGTTATGGAGGGGTACAGATTCAGGGCATATTTGTGTGGAGTTCTGCATTGGTACGTTCCAGTGAGACAGGGAGGTTAAGGTGGAGTACAGGTTCAGGGCATATTTGTGTGGATTTCTGCATTAGTACGTTCCAGTGAGACAGGGAGGTTATGGAGGGGTACAGGTTCAGGGCAAATTTGTGCGGAGTTCTGCTTTGGTACATTCCAGTGAGACAAGGAGGTCTGGGTGGGTACAGGTTCAGGGCATATTTGTGTGGAGTTCTGCGTTGGTACGTTCCAGTTTGACTGGGAGGTTTTGGAGGGATACAGGTTCAGGGCATATTTGTGTGGATTTCTGCAGTGGGACGTTCCAGTGAGACATGAGGTTATGGACGGGTACAGGTTCAGGGCACATTTGTGTGGAGTTCTGCATTGGTACGTTCCAGTGAGACATGGAGGTTATGGAGGGGTACAGGTTCAGGGCATATTTGTGTGGACTTCTGCATTGGTACGTTCCAGTGAGAAAGGGAGGTTATGGAGGGGTACAGGTTCAGGGCAAATTTGTGTGTAGTTCTGCATTGGTACGTACCAGTGAGACAGGGAGGTTATGGAGGGTACAGGTTCAGGGCATATTTGTGTGGAGTTCTGCAGTGGTACGTTCCACTGAGACAGGGAGGTTATGGAAGGGTACAGGTTCAGGGCATATTTGTGTGGAGTTCTGCAATGGTACGTTGCAGAGAGACAGTGAGGGTATGGAGGGTACAGGTTCAGGGCATATTTGTGTGGAGTTCTGCGTTGGGACGTTCCAGTGAGACAGGGAGGTTATGGACGGGTACAGGTTCAGGGCATATTTGTGTGGAGTTCTGCATTGCTACGTTCAAGTGACACAGAGAGGTTATGGAGGGGTACAGGTTCAAGGCATATTTGTGTGGAGTTCTGCCATGGTACGTTCCAGTGAGACAGGGAGATTATGGACGGGTACAGGTTCAGGGCATATTTGTGTGGGGTTCTGCATTGGTACTTTCCAGTGAGACAGGGAGGTAATGGAAGGTACACGTTCAGGGCATATTTGTGTGGAGTTCTGCAGTGGGACGTTCCAGTGAGACAGGGAGGTTATGGACGGGTATAGGTTCAGGGCAGATTTGTGTGGAGTTCTGCATTGGTACGTTCCAGTGAGACAGGGAGGTTATGGAGGGGTACAGGTTCAGGGCATATTTGTGTGGAGTTCTGCATTGGTACGTTCCAGTGAGACAGGGAGATTATGGAGGGTACAGGTTCAGGGCAAATTTGAGTGTAGTTGTGCATTGGTACGTTCCAGTGAGACAGGGAGGTTAAGGTGGGGTACAGGTTCAGGGCATATTTGTGTGGATTTCTGCATTGGTACGTTCCAGTGAGACAGGGAGGTTATGGAGGGGTACAGGTTCAGGGCAAATTTGTGTGGAGTTCTCCATTGGTACGTTCCAGTGAGACAGGGAGGTTATGGAGGGTACAGGTTCTGGGCATATTTGTGTGGAGTTCTGCAGTTTTACGTTCCAGTGAGACAGGGAGGTTATGGACGGGTACAGGTTCAGGGCATATTTGTGTGGAGTTCTGCATTGGTACTTTCCAGTGAGCCAGGGAGGTTATGGAGCATACAGGTTCATGGCATATTTGCGTGGAGTTCTGCAGTGGGACGTTCCAGTGAGACAGGCAGGTTATGGACGGGTACAGGTTCAGGGCATATTTGTGTAGAGTTCTGCATTGGTACGTTCCAGTGAGACAGGGAAGTTATGGAGGGGTACAGGTTCAGGGCATATTTGTGTGGAATTCTGCATTGGTACGTTCCAGTGAGACAGGGAAGTTATGGAGGGGTACAGATTCAGGGCATATTTGTGTGGAGTTCTGCATTGGTACGTTCCAGTGAGACAGGGAGGTTAAGGTGGAGTACAGGTTCAGGGCATATTTGTGTGGATTTCTGCATTAGTACGTTCCAGTGAGACAGGGAGGTTATGGAGGGGTACAGGTTCAGGGCAAATTTGTGCGGAGTTCTGCATTGGTACATTCCAGTGAGACAAGGAGGTCTGGGTGGGTACAGGTTCAGGGCATATTTGTGTGGAGTTCTGCGTTGGTACGTTCCAGTTTGACTGGGAGGTTATGGAGGGATACAGGTTCAGGGCATATTTGTGTGGATTTCTGCAGTGGGACGTTCCAGTGAGACATGAGGTTATGGACGGGTACAGGTTCAGGGCACATTGGTGTGGAGTTCTGCATTGGTACGTTCCAGTGAGACATGGAGGTTATGGAGGGGTACAGGTTCAGGGCATATTTGTGTGGACTTCTGCATTGGTACGTTCCAGTGAGAAAGGGAGGTTATGGAGGGGTACAGGTTCAGGGCAAATTTGTGTGTAGTTCTGCATTGGTACGTACCAGTGAGACAGGGAGGTTATGGAGGGTACAGGTTCAGGGCATATTTGTGTGGAGTTCTGCAGTGGTACGTTCCACTGAGACAGGGAGGTTATGGAAGGGTACAGGTTCAGGGCATATTTGTGTGGAGTTCTGCAATGGTACGTTGCAGAGAGACAGTGAGGGTATGGAGGGTACAGGTTCAGGGCATATTTGTGTGGAGTTCTGCGTTGGGACGTTCCAGTGAGACAGGGAGGTTATGGACGGGTACAGGTTCAGGGCATATTTGTGTGGAGTTCTGCATTGCTACGTTCAAGTGACACAGAGAGGTTATGGAGGGGTACAGGTTCAAGGCATATTTGTGTGGAGTTCTGCCATGGTACGTTCCAGTGAGACAGGGAGATTATGGACGGGTACAGGTTCAGGGCATATTTGTGTGGGGTTCTGCATTGGTACTTTCCAGTGAGACAGGGAGGTAATGGAAGGTACACGTTCAGGGCATATTTGTGTGGAGTTCTGCAGTGGGACGTTCCAGTGAGACAGGGAGGTTATGGACGGGTATAGGTTCAGGGCAGATTTGTGTGGAGTTCTGCATTGGTACGTTCCAGTGAGACAGGGAGGTTATGGAGGGGTACAGGTTCAGGGCATATTTGTGTGGAGTTCTGCATTGGTACGTTCCAGTGAGACAGGGAGATTATGGAGGGTACAGGTTCAGGGCAAATTTGAGTGTAGTTGTGCATTGGTACGTTCCAGTGAGACAGGGAGGTTAAGGTGGGGTACAGGTTCAGGGCATATTTGTGTGGATTTCTGCATTGGTACGTTCCAGTGAGACAGGGAGGTTATGGAGGGGTACAGGTTCAGGGCAAATTTGTGTGGAGTTCTCCATTGGTACGTTCCAGTGAGACAGGGAGGTTATGGAGGGTACAGGTTCTGGGCATATTTGTGTGGAGTTCTGCAGTGGTACGTTCCAGTGAGACAGGGAGGTTATGGACGGGTACAGGTTCAGGGCATATTTGTGTGGAGTTCTGCATTGGTACTTTCCAGTGAGCCAGGGAGGTTATGGAGCATACAGGTTCATGGCATATTTGCGTGGAGTTCTGCAGTGGGACGTTCCAGTGAGACAGGCAGGTTATGGACGGGTACAGGTTCAGGGCATATTTGTGTAGAGTTCTGCATTGGTACGTTCCAGTGAGACAGGGAAGTTATGGAGGGGTACAGGTTCAGGGCATATTTGTGTGGAATTCTGCATTGGTACGTTCCAGTGAGACAGGGAAGTTATGGAGGGGTACAGATTCAGGGCATATTTGTGTGGAGTTCTGCATTGGTACGTTCCAGTGAGACAGGGAGGTTAAGGTGGAGTACAGGTTCAGGGCATATTTGTGTGGATTTCTGCATTAGTACGTTCCAGTGAGACAGGGAGGTTATGGAGGGGTACAGGTTCAGGGCAAATTTGTGCGGAGTTCTGCATTGGTACATTCCAGTGAGACAAGGAGGTCTGGGTGGGTACAGGTTCAGGGCATATTTGTGTGGAGTTCTGCGTTGGTACGTTCCAGTTAGACAGGATGTTTTGGAGGGGTACAGGTTCAGGGATATTTGTGTGGTGTTCTGCAATGGTACGTTCCAGTGAGACAGCGAGGTTATGCACGGTACAGGTTCAGGGCATATTTGAGTGGAGTTCGGAATTGGTGCGTTCGAGTGAGACAGGGAGGATATGGTGGGGTACAGGTTCAGGGCATATTTGTGTGGAGTTCTGCATTGGTACGTTCCAGTGAGACAGGGAGATTATGGAGGGTACAGGTTCAGGGCAAATTTGAGTGTAGTTGTGCATTGGTACGTTCCAGTGAGACAGGGAGGTTAAGGTGGGGTACAGGTTCAGGGCATATTTGTGTGGATTTCTGCATTGGTACGTTCCAGTGAGACAGGGAGGTTATGGAGGGGTACAGGTTCAGGGCAAATTTGTGTGGAGTTCTCCATTGGTACGTTCCAGTGAGACAGGGAGGTTATGGAGGGTACAGGTTCTGGGCATATTTGTGTGGAGTTCTGCAGTGGGACGTTCCAGTGAGACAGGGAGTTTATGGACGGGTACAGGTTCAGGGCATATTTGTGTAAAGTTCTGCATTGGTACGTTCCAGTGAGACAGGGAAGTTATGGAGGGGTACAGGTTCAGGGCATATTTGTGTGGAATTCTGCATTGGTACGTACCAGTGAGACAGGGAAGTTATGGAGGGGTACAGGTTCAGGTCAAATTTGTGTGGAGTTCTGCATTGGTACATTCCAGTGAGACATGGAGGTCTGGGTGGGTACAGGTTCAGCGCATATTTGTGTGGAATTCTGCATTGGTAAGTTCCAGTGAGACAGGGAGTTTATGGACGTGTACAGGTTCAGGGCATATTTGTGTGGAATTCTGCATTGGTACGTTCCAGTGAGACAGGAGGTTTTGGAGGGGTACAGGTTCAGGGCATATTTGTGTGATGTTCTGCAATGGTACGTTCCAGTGAGACAGCGAGGTTATGCACGGTACAGGTTCAGGGCATATTTGAGTGGAGTTCGGAATTGGTGCGTTCGAGTGAGACAGGGAGGATATGGAGGGGTACAGTTTCAGGGCATATTTGTGTGGAGTTCTGCATTGGTACGTTCCAGTGAGACAGGGAGATTATGGAGGGTACAGGTTCAGGGCAAATTTGAGTGTAGTTGTGCATTGGTACGTTCCAGTGAGACAGGGAGGTTAAGGTGGGGTACAGGTTCAGGGCATATTTGTGTGGATTTCTGCATTGGTACGTTCCAGTGAGACAGGGAGGTTATGGAGGGGTACAGGTTCAGGGCAAATTTGTGTGGAGTTCTCCATTGGTACGTTCCAGTGAGACAGGGAGGTTATGGAGGGTACAGGTTCTGGGCATATTTGTGTGGAGTTCTGCAGTGGTACGTTCCAGTGAGACAGGGAGGTTATGGACGGGTACAGGTTCAGGGCATATTTGTCTGGAGTTCTGCATTGGTACTTTCCAGTGAGCCAGGGAGGTTATGGAGCATACAGGTTCATGGCATATTTGCGTGGAGTTCTGCAGTGGGACGTTCCAGTGAGACAGGGAGGTTAAGGTGGAGTACAGGTTCAGGGCATATTTGTGTGGATTTCTGCATTAGTACGTTCCAGTGAGACAGGGAGGTTATGGAGGGGTACAGGTTCAGGGCAAATTTGTGCGGAGTTCTGCATTGGTACATTCCAGTGAGACAAGGAGGTCTGGGTGGGTACAGGTTCAGGGCATATTTGTGTGGAGTTCTGCGTTGGTACGTTCCAGTTTGACTGGGAGGTTATGGAGGGATACAGGTTCAGGGCATATTTGTGTGGATTTCTGCAGTGGGACGTTCCAGTGAGACATGAGGTTATGGACGGGTACAGGTTCAGGGCACATTTGTGTGGAGTTCTGCATTGGTACGTTCCAGTGAGACATGGAGGTTATGGAGGGGTACAGGTTCAGGGCATATTTGTGTGGACTTCTGCATTGGTACGTTCCAGTGAGAAAGGGAGGTTATGGAGGGGTACAGGTTCAGGGCAAATTTGTGTGTAGTTCTGCATTGGTACGTACCAGTGAGACAGGGAGGTTATGGAGGGTACAGGTTCAGGGCATATTTGTGTGGAGTTCTGCAGTGGTACGTTCCACTGAGACAGGGAGGTTATGGAAGGGTACAGGTTCAGGGCATATTTGTGTGGAGTTCTGCAATGGTACGTTGCAGAGAGACAGTGAGGGTATGGAGGGTACAGGTTCAGGGCATATTTGTGTGGAGTTCTGCGTTGGGACGTTCCAGTGAGACAGGGAGGTTATGGACGGGTACAGGTTCAGGGCATATTTGTGTGGAGTTCTGCATTGCTACGTTCAAGTGACACAGAGAGGTTATGGAGGGGTACAGGTTCAAGGCATATTTGTGTGGAGTTCTGCCATGGTACGTTCCAGTGAGACAGGGAGATTATGGACGGGTACAGGTTCAGGGCATATTTGTGTGGGGTTCTGCATTGGTACGTTCCAGTGAGACAGGGAGGTTATGGAGGGGTACAGGTTCAGGGCATATTTGTGTGG
Organism: Hemitrygon akajei; assembly: GCF_048418815.1. NCBI lineage: Eukaryota > Metazoa > Chordata > Chondrichthyes > Myliobatiformes > Dasyatidae > Hemitrygon > Hemitrygon akajei. The sequence goes on along the minus strand of NW_027331980.1, from coordinate 1,085,830 downwards.
AGTTCTGCATTGGTACGTTCCAGTGAGACAGGGAGATTATGGAGGGTACAGGTTCAGGGCAAATTTGAGTGTAGTTGTGCATTGGTACGTTCCAGTGAGACAGGGAGGTTAAGGTGGGGTACAGGTTCAGGGCATATTTGTGTGGATTTCTGCATTGGTACGTTCCAGTGAGACAGGGAGGTTATGGAGGGGTACAGGTTCAGGGCAAATTTGTGTGGAGTTCTCCATTGGTACGTTCCAGTGAGACAGGGAGGTTATGGAGGGTACAGGTTCTGGGCATATTTGTGTGGAGTTCTGCAGTGGTACGTTCCAGTGAGACAGGGAGGTTATGGACGGGTACAGGTTCAGGGCATATTTGTGTGGAGTTCTGCATTGGTACTTTCCAGTGAGCCAGGGAGGTTATGGAGCATACAGGTTCATGGCATATTTGCGTGGAGTTCTGCAGTGGGACGTTCCAGTGAGACAGGCAGGTTATGGACGGGTACAGGTTCAGGGCATATTTGTGTAGAGTTCTGCATTGGTACGTTCCAGTGAGACAGGGAAGTTATGGAGGGGTACAGGTTCAGGGCATATTTGTGTGGAATTCTGCATTGGTACGTTCCAGTGAGACAGGGAAGTTATGGAGGGGTACAGATTCAGGGCATATTTGTGTGGAGTTCTGCATTGGTACGTTCCAGTGAGACAGGGAGGTTAAGGTGGAGTACAGGTTCAGGGCATATTTGTGTGGATTTCTGCATTAGTACGTTCCAGTGAGACAGAGAGATTATGGAGGGGTACAGGTTCAGGGCAAATTTGTGCGGAGTTCTGCATTGGTACATTCCAGTGAGACAAGGAGGTCTGGGTGGGTACAGGTTCAGGGCATATTTGTGTGGAGTTCTGCGTTGGTACGTTCCAGTTTGACTGGGAGGTTATGGAATGATACAGGTTCAGGGCATATTTGTGTGGATTTCTGCAGTGGGACGTTCCAGTGAGACATGAGGTTATGGACGGGTACAGGTTCAGGGCACATTTGTGTGGAGTTCTGCATTGGTACGTTCCAGTGAGACATGGAGGTTATGGAGGGGTACAGGTTCAGGGCATATTTGTGTGGACTTCTGCATTGGTACGTTCCAGTGAGAAAGGGAGGTTATGGAGGGGTACAGGTTCAGGGCAAATTTGTGTGTAGTTCTGCATTGGTACGTACCAGTGAGACAGGGAGGTTATGGAGGGTACAGGTTCAGGGCATATTTGTGTGGAGTTCTGCAGTGGTACGTTCCACTGAGACAGGGAGGTTATGGAAGGGTACAGGTTCAGGGCATATTTGTGTGGAGTTCTGCAATGGTACGTTGCAGAGAGACAGTGAGGGTATGGAGGGTACAGGTTCAGGGCATATTTGTGTGGAGTTCTGCGTTGGGACGTTCCAGTGAGACAGGGAGGTTATGGACGGGTACAGGTTCAGGGCATATTTGTGTGGAGTTCTGCATTGCTACGTTCAAGTGACACAGAGAGGTTATGGAGGGGTACAGGTTCAAGGCATATTTGTGTGGAGTTCTGCCATGGTACGTTCCAGTGAGACAGGGAGATTATGGACGGGTACAGGTTCAGGGCATATTTGTGTGGGGTTCTGCATTGGTACTTTCCAGTGAGACAGGGAGGTAATGGAAGGTACACGTTCAGGGCATATTTGTGTGGAGTTCTGCAGTGGGACGTTCCAGTGAGACAGGGAGGTTATGGACGGGTATAGGTTCAGGGCAGATTTGTGTGGAGTTCTGCATTGGTACGTTCCAGTGAGACAGGGAGGTTATGGAGGGGTACAGGTTCAGGGCATATTTCTGTGGAGTTCTGCATTGGTACGTTCCAGTGAGACAGGGAGGTTATGGTGGGTACAGGTTCAGGGCAAATTTCAGTGTATTTCTGCATTGGTACTTTCCAGTGAGACAGGGAGGTTAAGGTGGAGTATAGGTTCAGGGTATATTTGTGTGGATTTCTGCATTAGTACGTTCCTGTGAGACAGGGAGGTTATGGAGGTGTACAGGTTCAGGGCAAATTTGTGTGGAGTTCTGCATTGGTACATTCTTGTGAGATAAGGAGGTTCTGGGTGGGTACAGGTTCAGGGCATATTTGTTTGGAATTCTGCATAGGTAAGTTCCAGTGAGACAGGGAGGTTATGGAGGGTACAGGTTCAGGGCATATTTGTGTGGAGGTCTGCATTGGTACGTTCCAGTGAGACAGGGAGGTTATGGAGGGGTACAGGTTCAGGGTATATTTGTGTGGAGTTCTGCGTTGGTACGTTCCAGTGTGACTGGGAGGTTATGGAGGGATACAGGTTCAGGGCATATTTGTGTGGAGTTCTGCAGTGGGACGTTCCAGTGAGACATGAGGTTATGGACGGGTACAGGTTCAGGGCACATTTGTGTGGAGTTCTGCATTGGTACGTTCCAGTGAGACATGGTGGTTATGGAGGGGTACAGGTTCAGGGCATATTTGTGTGGACTTCTGCATTGGTACGTTCCAGTGAGAAAGGGAGGTTATGGAGGGGTACAGGTTCAGGGCAAATTTGTGTGTAGTTCTGCATTGGTACGTACCAGTGAGACAGGGAGGTTATGGAGGGTACAGGTTCAGGGCATATTTGTGTGGAGTTCTGCAGTGGTACGTTCCACTGAGACAGGGAGGTTATGGAAGGGTACAGGTTCAGGGCATATTTGTGTGGAGTTCTGCAATGGTACGTTGCAGTGAGACAGTGAGGGTATGGAGGGTACAGGTTCAGGGCATATTTGTGTGGAGTTCTGCGTTGGGACGTTCCAGTGAGACAGGGAGGTTATGGACGGGTACAGGTTCAGGGCATATTTGTGTGGAGTTCTGCATTGATACGTGCCAGTGACACAGAGAGGAAATGGAGGGGTACAGGTTCAAGGCATATTTGTGTGGAGTTCTGCCATGGTACGTTCCAGTGAGACAGGGAGGTTATGGACGGGTACAGGTTCAGGGCATATTTGTGTGGAGTTCTGCATTGGTACTTTCCAGTGGGACAGGGAGGTTATGGAGGGTACCGGTTCATGGCATATTTTGTGTGGAATTCTGCAGTGGGACGTTCCAGTGAGACAAGGAGTTTATGGACGTGTACAGGTTCAGGGCATATTTGTGTGGAATTCTGCATTGGTACGTTCCAGTGAGACAGGAGGTTTTGGAGGGGTACAGGTTCAGGGAATATTTGTGTGGTGTTCTGCAATGGTACGTTCCAGTGAGACAGCGAGGTTATGCACGGTACAGGTTCAGGGCATATTTGAGTGGAGTTCGGAATTGGTGCGTTCCAGTGAGACAGGGAGGTTATGGAGGGGTACAGGTTCAGGGCATTTTTGTGTGGAGTTCTGCATTGGTACGTTCCAGTGAGATAGGGAGGTTATGGAGGGTACAGGTTCAGGGCAAATTTGAGTGTAGTTGTGCATTGGTACGTTCCAGTGAGACAGGGAGGTTAAGGTGGAGTACAGGTTCAGGGCATATTTGTGCGGATTTCTGCATTGGTACGTTCCAGTGAGACAGGGAGGTTATGGAGGGGTACAGGTTAAGGGCAAATTTGTGTGGAGTTCTCCTTTGGTACGTTCCAGTGAGAGAGGGAGGTTATGGACGGGTACAGGTTCTGGGCATATTTGTGTGGAATTCTGCATTGGTACGTTCCAGTGAGACAGGAGGTTTTGGAGGGGTACAGGTTCAGGGCATATTTGTGTGGTGTTCTGCATTGGTACTTTCCAGTGAGACAGGGAGTTTATGGACGTGTACAGGCTCAGGGCATATTTGTGTGGAATTCTGCATTGGTACGTTCCAGTGAGACAGGATGTTTTGGAGGGGTACAGGTTCAGGGATATTTGTGTGGTGTTCTGCAATGGTACGTTCCAGTGAGACAGCGAGGTTATGCACGGTACAGGTTCAGGGCATATTTGAGTGGAGTTCGGAATTGGTGCGTTCGAGTGAGACAGGGAGGATATGGAGGGGTACAGGTTCAGGGCATATTTGTGTGGAGTTCTGCATTGGTACGTTCCAGTGAGACAGGGAGATTATGGAGGGTACAGGTTCAGGGCAAATTTGAGTGTAGTTGTGCATTGGTACGTTCCAGTGAGACAGGGAGGTTAAGGTGGGGTACAGGTTCAGGGCATATTTGTGTGGATTTCTGCATTGGTACGTTCCAGTGAGACAGGGAGGTTATGGAGGGGTACAGGTTCAGGGCAAATTTGTGTGGAGTTCTCCATTGGTACGTTCCAGTGAGACAGGGAGGTTATGGAGGGTACAGGTTCTGGGCATATTTGTGTGGAGTTCTGCAGTGGTACGTTCCAGTGAGACAGGGAGGTTATGGACGGGTACAGGTTCAGGGCATATTTGTGTGGAGTTCTGCATTGGTACTTTCCAGTGAGCCAGGGAGGTTATGGTGCATACAGGTTCATGGCATATTTGCGTGGAGTTCTGCAGTGGGACGTTCCAGTGAGAAAGGGAGGTTATGGACGGGTACAGGTTCAGGGCATATTTGTGTAGAGTTCTGCATTGGTACGTTCCAGTGAGACAGGGAAGTTATGGAGGGGTACAGGTTCAGGGCATATTTGTGTGGAATTCTGCATTGGTACGTTCCAGTGAGACAGGGAAGTTATGGAGGGGTACAGATTCAGGGCATATTTGTGTGGAGTTCTGCATTGGTACGTTCCAGTGAGACAGGGAGGTTAAGGTGGAGTACAGGTTCAGGGCATATTTGTGTAGATTTCTGCATTAGTACGTTCCAGTGAGACAGGGAGGTTATGGAGGGGTACAGGTTCAGGGCAAATTTGTGCGGAGTTCTGCATTGGTACATTCCAGTGAGACAAGGAGGTCTGGGTGGGTACAGGTTCAGGGCATATTTGTTTGGAGGTCTGCATTGGTACGTTCCTTTGAGACAGGGAGGTTCTGGAGGGGTACAGGTTCAGGGTATATTTGTGTGGAATTCTGCGTTGGTACGTTCCAGTGTGACTGGGAGGTTATGGAGGGGTACAGGTTCAGGGAATATTTGTGTGGTGTTCTGCAATGGTACGTTCCAGTGAGACAGCGAGGTTATGCACAGTACAGGTTCAGGGCATTTTTGAGTGGAGTTCGGAATTGGTGCGTTCCAGTGAGACAGGGAGGTTATGGAGGGGTACAGGTTCAGGGCATTTTTGTGTGGAATTCTGCATTGGTACGTTCCAGTGAGATAGGGAGGTTATGGAGGGTACAGGTTCAGGGCAAATTTGAGTGTAGTTGTGCATTGGTACGTTCCAGTGAGACAGGGAGGTTAAGGTGGAGTACAGGTTCAGGGCATATTTGTGCGGATTTCTGCATTGGTACGTTCCAGAGAGACATGGAGGTTATGGAGGGGTACAGGTTAAGGGCAAATTTGTGTGGAGTTCTCCTTTGGAACGTTCCAGTGAGACAGGGAGGTTATGGACGGGTACAGGTTCTGGGCATATTTGTGTGGAGTTCTGCATTGGTACTTTCCAGTGGGACAGGGAGGTTATGGAGGGTACCGGTTCATGGCATATTTTGTGTGGAATTCTGCAGTGGGACGTTCCAGTGAGACAGGGAGTTTATGGACGTGTACAGGTTCAGGGCATATTTGTGTGGAATTCTGCATTGGTACGTTCCAGTGAGACAGGATGTTTTGGAGCGGTACAGGTTCAGGGCATATTTGTGTGGTGTTCTGCAATGGTACGTTCCAGTGAGACAGCGAGGTTATGCACGGTACAGGTTCAGGGCATATTTGAGTGGAGTTTGGAATTGGTGCGTTAGAGTGAGACAGGGAGGATATGGTGGGGTACAGGTTCAGGGCATATTTGTCTGGAGTTATGCATTGGTACGTTCCAGTGAGACAGGGAGATTATGGAGGGTACAGGTTCAGGGCAAATTTGAGTGTAGTTGTGCATTGGTACGTTCCAGTGAGACAGGGAGGTTAAGGTGGGGTACAGGTTCAGGGCATATTTGTGTGGATTTCTGCATTGGTACGTTCCAGTGAGACAGGGAGGTTATGGAGGGGTACAGGTTCAGGGCAAATTTGTGTGGAGTTCTCCATTGGTACGTTCCAGTGAGACAGGGAGGTTATGGAGGGTACAGGTTCTGGGCATATTTGTGTGGAGTTCTGCAGTGGGACGATCCAGTGAGACAGGGAGGTTATGGACGGGTACAGGTTCAGGGCATATTTGTGTAGAGTTCTGCATTGGTACGTTCCAGTGAGACAGGGAAGTTATGGAGGGGTACAGGTTCAGGGCATATTTGTGTGGAATTCTGCATTGGTACGTACCAGTGAGACAGGGAAGTTATGGAGGGGTACAGGATCAGGTCAAATTTGTGTGGAGTTCTGCATTGGTACATTCCAGTGAGACAAGGAGGTCTGGGTGGGTACAGGTTCAGCGCATATTTGTGTGGAATTCTGCATTGGTAAGTTCCAGTGAGACAGGGAGTTTATGGACGTGTACAGGTTCAGGGCATATTTGTGTGGAATTCTGCATTGGTACGTTCCAGTGAGACAGGAGGTTTTGGAGGGGTACAGGTTCAGGGCATATTTGTGTGATGTTCTGCAATGGTACGTTCCAGTGAGACAGCGAGGTTATGCACGGTACAGGTTCAGGGCATATTTGAGTGGAGTTCGGAATTGGTGCGTTCGAGTGAGACAGGGAGGATATGGAGGGGTACAGGTTCAGGGCATATTTGTGTGGAGTTCTGCATTGGTACGTTCCAGTGAGACAGGGAGATTATGGAGGGTACAGGTTCAGGGCAAATTTGAGTGTAGTTGTGCATTGGTACGTTCCAGTGAGACAGGGAGGTTAAGGTGGGGTACAGGTTCAGGACATATTTGTGTGGATTTCTGCATTGGTACCTTCCAGTGAGACAGCGAGGTTATGCACGGTACAGGTTCAGGGCATTTTTGAGTGGAGTTCGGAATTGGTGCGTTCCAGTGAGACAGGGAGGTTATGGAGGGGTACAGGTTCAGGGCATTTTTGTGTGGAGTTCTGCATTGGTACGTTCCAGCGAGATAGGGAGGTTATGGAGGGTACAGGTTCAGGGCAAATTTGAGTGTAGTTGTGCATTGGTACGTTCCAGTGAGACAGGGAGGTTAAGGTGGAGTACAGGTTCAGGGCATATTTGTGCGGATTTCTGCATTGGTACGTTCATGAGAGAAATGGAGGTTATGGAGGGGTACAGGTTAAGGGCAAATTTGTGTGGAGTTCTCCTTTGGAACGTTCCAGTGAGACAGGGAGGTTATGGACGGGTACAGGTTCTGGGCATATTTGTGTGGAGTTCTGCATTGGTACTTTCCAGTGGGACAGGGAGGTTATGGAGGGTACCAGTTCATGGCATATTTTGTGTGGAATTATGCAGTGGGACGTTCCAGTGAGACAGGGAGTTTATGGACGTGTACAGGCTCAGGGCATATTTGTGTGGAATTCTGCATTGGTACGTTCCAGTGAGACAGGATGTTTTGGAGGGGTACAGGTTCAGGGATATTTGTGTGGTGTTCTGCAATGGTACGTTCCAGTGAGACAGCGAGGTTATGCACGGTACAGGTTCAGGGCATATTTGAGTGGAGTTCGGAATTGGTGCGTTCGAGTGAGACAGGGAGGATATGGTGGGGTACAGGTTCAGGGCATATTTGTGTGGAGTTCTGCATTGGTACGTTCCAGTGAGACAGGGAGATTATGGAGGGTACAGGTTCAGGGCAAATTTGAGTGTAGTTGTGCATTGGTACGTTCCAGTGAGACAGGGAGGTTAAGGTGGGGTACAGGTTCAGGGCATATTTGTGTGGATTTCTGCATTGGTACGTTCCAGTGAGACAGGGAGGTTATGGAGGGGTACAGGTTCAGGGCAAATTTGTGTGGAGTTCTCCATTGGTACGTTCCAGTGAGACAGGGAGGTTATGGAGGGTACAGGTTCTGGGCATATTTGTGTGGAGTTCTGCAGTGGGACGTTCCAGTGAGACAGGGAGTTTATGGACGGGTACAGGTTCAGGGCATATTTGTGTAAAGTTCTGCATTGGTACGTTCCAGTGAGACAGGGAAGTTATGGAGGGGTACAGGTTCAGGGCATATTTGTGTGGAATTCTGCATTGGTACGTACCAGTGAGACAGGGAAGTTATGGAGGGGTACAGGTTCAGGTCAAATTTGTGTGGAGTTCTGCATTGGTACATTCCAGTGAGACAAGGAGGTCTGGGTGGGTACAGGTTCAGCGCATATTTGTGTGGAATTCTGCATTGGTAAGTTCCAGTGAGACAGGGAGTTTATGGACGTGTACAGGTTCAGGGCATATTTGTGTGGAATTCTGCATTGGTACGTTCCAGTGAGACAGGAGGTTTTGGAGGGGTACAGGTTCAGGGCATATTTGTGTGATGTTCTGCAATGGTACGTTCCAGTGAGACAGCGAGGTTATGCACGGTACAGGTTCAGGGCATATTTGAGTGGAGTTCGGAATTGGTGCGTTCGAGTGAGACAGGGAGGATATGGAGGGGTACAGTTTCAGGGCATATTTGTGTGGAGTTCTGCATTGGTACGTTCCAGTGAGACAGGGAGGTTATGGAGGGGTACAGGTTCAGGGCAAATTTGTGTGGAGTTCTCCATTGGTACGTTCCAGTGAGACAGGGAGGTTATGGAGGGTACAGGTTCTGGGCATATTTGTGTGGAGTTCTGCAGTGGTACGTTCCAGTGAGACAGGGAGGTTATGGACGGGTACAGGTTCAGGGCATATTTGTGTGGAGTTCTGCATTAGTACTTTCCAGTGAGCCAGGGAGGTTATGGAGCATACAGGTTCATGGCATATTTGCGTGGAGTTCTGCAGTGGGACGTTCCAGTGAGACAGGCAGGTTATGGACGGGTACAGGTTCAGGGCATATTTGTGTAGAGTTCTGCATTGGTACGTTCCAGTGAGACAGGGAAGTTATGGAGGGGTACAGGTTCAGGGCATATTTGTGTGGAATTCTGCATTGGTACGTTCCAGTGAGACAGGGAAGTTATGGAGGGGTACAGATTCAGGGCATATTTGTGTGGAGTTCTGCATTGGTACGTTCCAGTGAGACAGGGAGGTTAAGGTGGAGTACAGGTTCAGGGCATATTTGTGTGGATTTCTGCATTAGTACGTTCCAGTGAGACAGAGAGGTTATGGAGGGGTACAGGTTCAGGGCAAATTTGTGCGGAGTTCTGCATTGGTACATTCCAGTGAGACAAGGAGGTCTGGGTGGGTACAGGTTCAGGGCATATTTGTGTGGAGTTCTGCGTTGGTACGTTCCAGTTTGACTGGGAGGTTATGGAGGGATACAGGTTCAGGGCATATTTGTGTGGATTTCTGCAGTGGGACGTTCCAGTGAGACATGAGGTTATGGACGGGTACAGGTTCAGGGCACATTTGTGTGGAGTTCTGCATTGGTACGTTCCAGTGAGACATGGAGGTTATGGAGGGGTACAGGTTCAGGGCATATTTGTGTGGACTTCTGCATTGGTACGTTCCAGTGAGAAAGGGAGGTTATGGAGGGGTACAGGTTCAGGGCAAATTTGTGTGTAGTTCTGCATTGGTACGTACCAGTGAGACAGGGAGGTTATGGAGGGTACAGGTTCAGGGCATATTTGTGTGGAGTTCTGCAGTGGTACGTTCCACTGAGACAGGGAGGTTATGGAAGGGTACAGGTTCAGGGCATATTTGTGTGGAGTTCTGCAATGGTACGTTGCAGAGAGACAGTGAGGGTATGGAGGGTACAGGTTCAGGGCATATTTGTGTGGAGTTCTGCGTTGGGACGTTCCAGTGAGACAGGGAGGTTATGGACGGGTACAGGTTCAGGGCATATTTGTGTGGAGTTCTGCATTGCTACGTTCAAGTGACACAGAGAGGTTATGGAGGGGTACAGGTTCAAGGCATATTTGTGTGGAGTTCTGCCATGGTACGTTCCAGTGAGACAGGGAGATTATGGACGGGTACAGGTTCAGGGCATATTTGTGTGGGGTTCTGCATTGGTACTTTCCAGTGAGACAGGGAGGTAATGGAAGGTACACGTTCAGGGCATATTTGTGTGGAGTTCTGCAGTGGGACGTTCCAGTGAGACAGGGAGGTTATGGACGGGTATAGGTTCAGGGCAGATTTGTGTGGAGTTCTGCATTGGTACGTTCCAGTGAGACAGGGAGGTTATGGAGGGGTACAGGTTCAGGGCATATTTCTGTGGAGTTCTGCATTGGTACGTTCCAGTGAGACAGGGAGGTTATGGACGGGTACAGGTTCTGGGCATATTTGTGTGGAGTTCTGCATTGGTACTTTCCAGTGGGACAGGGAGGTTATGGAGGGTACCAGTTCATGGCATATTTTGTGTGGAATTATGCAGTGGGACGTTCCAGTGAGACAGGGAGTTTATGGACGTGTACAGGCTCAGGGCATATTTGTGTGGAATTCTGCATTGGTACGTTCCAGTGAGACAGGATGTTTTGGAGGGGTACAGGTTCAGGGATATTTGTGTGCTGTTCTGCAATGGTACGTTCCAGTGAGACAGCGAGGTTATGCACGGTACAGGTTCAGGGCATATTTGAGTGGAGTTCGGTATTGGTGCGTTCGAGTGAGACAGGGAGGATATGGTGGGGTACAGGTTCAGGGCATATTTGTGTGGAGTTCTGCATTGGTACGTTCCAGTGAGACAGGGAGATTATGGAGGGTACAGGTTCAGGGCAAATTTGAGTGTAGTTGTGCATTGGTACGTTCCAGTGAGACAGGGAGGTTAAGGTGGGGTACAGGTTCAGGGCATATTTGTGTGGATTTCTGCATTGGTACGTTCCAGTGAGACAGGGAGGTTATGGAGGGGTACAGGTTCAGGGCAAATTTGTGTGGAGTTCTCCATTGGTACGTTCCAGTGAGACAGGGAGGTTATGGAGGGTACAGGTTCTGGGCATATTTGTGTGGAGTTCTGCAGTGGGACGTTCCAGTGAGACAGGGAGTTTATGGACGGGTACAGGTTCAGGGCATATTTGTGTAAAGTTCTGCATTGGTACGTTCCAGTGAGACAGGGAAGTTATGGAGGGGTACAGGTTCAGGGCATATTTGTGTGGAATTCTGCATTGGTACGTACCAGTGAGACAGGGAAGTTATGGAGGGGTACAGGTTCAGGTCAAATTTGTGTGGAGTTCTGCATTGGTACATTCCAGTGAGACAAGGAGGTCTGGGTGGGTACAGGTTCAGCGCATATTTGTGTGGAATTCTGCATTGGTAAGTTCCAGTGAGACAGGGAGTTTATGGACGTGTACAGGTTCAGGGCATATTTGTGTGGAATTCTGCATTGGTACGTTCCAGTGAGACAGGAGGTTTTGGAGGGGTACAGGTTCAGGGCATATTTGTGTGATGTTCTGCAATGGTACGTTCCAGTGAGACAGCGAGGTTATGCACGGTACAGGTTCAGGGCATATTTGAGTGGAGTTCGGAATTGGTGCGTTCGAGTGAGACAGGGAGGATATGGAGGGGTACAGTTTCAGGGCATATTTGTGTGGAGTTCTGCATTGGTACGTTCCAGTGAGACAGGGAGGTTATGGAGGGGTACAGGTTCAGGGCAAATTTGTGTGGAGTTCTCCATTGGTACGTTCCAGTGAGACAGGGAGGTTATGGAGGGTACAGGTTCTGGGCATATTTGTGTGGAGTTCTGCAGTGGTACGTTCCAGTGAGACAGGGAGGTTATGGACGGGTACAGGTTCAGGGCATATTTGTGTGGAGTTCTGCATTAGTACTTTCCAGTGAGCCAGGGAGGTTATGGAGCATACAGGTTCATGGCATATTTGCGTGGAGTTCTGCAGTGGGACGTTCCAGTGAGACAGGCAGGTTATGGACGGGTACAGGTTCAGGGCATATTTGTGTAGAGTTCTGCATTGGTACGTTCCAGTGAGACAGGGAAGTTATGGAGGGGTACAGGTTCAGGGCATATTTGTGTGGAATTCTGCATTGGTACGTTCCAGTGAGACAGGGAAGTTATGGAGGGGTACAGATTCAGGGCATATTTGTGTGGAGTTCTGCATTGGTACGTTCCAGTGAGACAGGGAGGTTAAGGTGGAGTACAGGTTCAGGGCATATTTGTGTGGATTTCTGCATTAGTACGTTCCAGTGAGACAGAGAGGTTATGGAGGGGTACAGGTTCAGGGCAAATTTGTGCGGAGTTCTGCATTGGTACATTCCAGTGAGACAAGGAGGTCTGGGTGGGTACAGGTTCAGGGCATATTTGTGTGGAGTTCTGCGTTGGTACGTTCCAGTTTGACTGGGAGGTTATGGAGGGATACAGGTTCAGGGCATATTTGTGTGGATTTCTGCAGTGGGACGTTCCAGTGAGACATGAGGTTATGGACGGGTACAGGTTCAGGGCACATTTGTGTGGAGTTCTGCATTGGTACGTTCCAGTGAGACATGGAGGTTATGGAGGGGTACAGGTTCAGGGCATATTTGTGTGGACTTCTGCATTGGTACGTTCCAGTGAGAAAGGGAGGTTATGGAGGGGTACAGGTTCAGGGCAAATTTGTGTGTAGTTCTGCATTGGTACGTACCAGTGAGACAGGGAGGTTATGGAGGGTACAGGTTCAGGGCATATTTGTGTGGAGTTCTGCAGTGGTACGTTCCACTGAGACAGGGAGGTTATGGAAGGGTACAGGTTCAGGGCATATTTGTGTGGAGTTCTGCAATGGTACGTTGCAGAGAGACAGTGAGGGTATGGAGGGTACAGGTTCAGGGCATATTTGTGTGGAGTTCTGCGTTGGGACGTTCCAGTGAGACAGGGAGGTTATGGACGGGTACAGGTTCAGGGCATATTTGTGCGGAGTTCTGCATTGCTACGTTCAAGTGACACAGAGAGGTTATGGAGGGGTACAGGTTCAAGGCATATTTGTGTGGAGTTCTGCCATGGTACGTTCCAGTGAGACAGGGAGATTATGGACGGGTACAGGTTCAGGGCATATTTGTGTGGGGTTCTGCATTGGTACTTTCCAGTGAGACAGGGAGGTAATGGAAGGTACACGTTCAGGGCATATTTGTGTGGAGTTCTGCAGTGGGACGTTCCAGTGAGACAGGGAGGTTATGGACGGGTATAGGTTCAGGGCAGATTTGTGTGGAGTTCTGCATTGGTACGTTCCAGTGAGACAGGGAGGTTATGGAGGGGTACAGGTTCAGGGCATATTTCTGTGGAGTTCTGCATTGGTACGTTCCAGTGAGACAGGGAGGTTATGGTGGGTACAGGTTCAGGGCAAATTTCAGTGTATTTCTGCATTGGTACTTTCCAGTGAGACAGGGAGGTTAAGGTGGAGTATAGGTTCAGGGTATATTTGTGTGGATTTCTGCATTAGTACGTTCCTGTGAGACAGGGAGGTTATGGAGGTGTACAGGTTCAGGGCAAATTTGTGTGGAGTTCTGCATTGGTACATTCTTGTGAGATAAGGAGGTTCTGGGTGGGTACAGGTTCAGGGCATATTTGTTTGGAATTCTGCATAGGTAAGTTCCAGTGAGACAGGGAGGTTATGGAGGGTACAGGTTCAGGGCATATTTGTGTGGAGGTCTGCATTGGTACGTTCCAGTGAGACAGGGAGGTTATGGAGGGGTACAGGTTCAGGGTATATTTGTGTGGAGTTCTGCGTTGGTACGTTCCAGTGTGACTGGGAGGTTATGGAGGGATACAGGTTCAGGGCATATTTGTGTGGAGTTCTGCAGTGGGACGTTCCAGTGAGACATGAGGTTATGGACGGGTACAGGTTCAGGGCACATTTGTGTGGAGTTCTGCATTGGTACGTTCCAGTGAGACATGGTGGTTATGGAGGGGTACAGGTTCAGGGCATATTTGTGTGGACTTCTGCATTGGTACGTTCCAGTGAGAAAGGGAGGTTATGGAGGGGTACAGGTTCAGGGCAAATTTGTGTGTAGTTCTGCATTGGTACGTACCAGTGAGACAGGGAGGTTATGGAGGGTACAGGTTCAGGGCATATTTGTGTGGAGTTCTGCAGTGGTACGTTCCACTGAGACAGGGAGGTTATGGAAGGGTACAGGTTCAGGGCATATTTGTGTGGAGTTCTGCAATGGTACGTTGCAGTGAGACAGTGAGGGTATGGAGGGTACAGGTTCAGGGCATATTTGTGTGGAGTTCTGCGTTGGGACGTTCCAGTGAGACAGGGAGGTTATGGACGGGTACAGGTTCAGGGCATATTTGTGTGGAGTTCTGCATTGATACGTGCCAGTGACACAGAGAGGAAATGGAGGGGTACAGGTTCAAGGCATATTTGTGTGGAGTTCTGCCATGGTACGTTCCAGTGAGACAGGGAGGTTATGGACGGGTACAGGTTCAGGGCATATTTGTGTGGAGTTCTGCATTGGTACTTTCCAGTGGGACAGGGAGGTTATGGAGGGTACCGGTTCATGGCATATTTTGTGTGGAATTCTGCAGTGGGACGTTCCAGTGAGACAAGGAGTTTATGGACGTGTACAGGTTCAGGGCATATTTGTGTGGAATTCTGCATTGGTACGTTCCAGTGAGACAGGAGGTTTTGGAGGGGTACAGGTTCAGGGAATATTTGTGTGGTGTTCTGCAATGGTACGTTCCAGTGAGACAGCGAGGTTATGCACGGTACAGGTTCAGGGCATATTTGAGTGGAGTTCGGAATTGGTGCGTTCCAGTGAGACAGGGAGGTTATGGAGGGGTACAGGTTCAGGGCATTTTTGTGTGGAGTTCTGCATTGGTACGTTCCAGTGAGATAGGGAGGTTATGGAGGGTACAGGTTCAGGGCAAATTTGAGTGTAGTTGTGCATTGGTACGTTCCAGTGAGACAGGGAGGTTAAGGTGGAGTACAGGTTCAGGGCATATTTGTGCGGATTTCTGCATTGGTACGTTCCAGTGAGACAGGGAGGTTATGGAGGGGTACAGGTTAAGGGCAAATTTGTGTGGAGTTCTCCTTTGGTACGTTCCAGTGAGAGAGGGAGGTTATGGACGGGTACAGGTTCTGGGCATATTTGTGTGGAATTCTGCATTGGTACGTTCCAGTGAGACAGGAGGTTTTGGAGGGGTACAGGTTCAGGGCATATTTGTGTGGTGTTCTGCAATGGTACGTTCCAGTGAGACAGCGAGGTTATGCACGGTACAGGTTCAGGGCATATTTGAGTGGAGTTCGGAATTGGTGCGTTCGAGTGAGACAGGGAGGATATGGAGGGGTACAGGTTCAGGGCATATTTGTGTGGAGTTCTGCATTGGTACGTTCCAGTGAGACAGGGAGATTATGGAGGGTACAGGTTCAGGGCAAATTTGAGTGTAGTTGTGCATTGGTACGTTCCAGTGAGACAGGGAGGTTAAGGTGGGGTACAGGTTCAGGGCATATTTGTGTGGATTTCTGCATTGGTACGTTCCAGTGAGACAGGGAGGTTATGGAGGGGTACAGGTTCAGGGCAAATTTGTGTGGAGTTCTCCATTGGTACGTTCCAGTGAGACAGGGAGGTTATGGAGGGTACAGGTTCTGGGCATATTTGTGTGGAGTTCTGCAGTGGTACGTTCCAGTGAGACAGGGAGGTTATGGACGGGTACAGGTTCAGGGCATATTTGTGTGGAGTTCTGCATTGGTACTTTCCAGTGAGCCAGGGAGGTTATGGTGCATACAGGTTCATGGCATATTTGCGTGGAGTTCTGCAGTGGGACGTTCCAGTGAGACAGGGAGGTTATGGACGGGTACAGGTTCAGGGCATATTTGTGTAGAGTTCTGCATTGGTACGTTCCAGTGAGACAGGGAAGTTATGGAGGGGTACAGGTTCAGGGCATATTTGTGTGGAATTCTGCATTGGTACGTTCCAGTGAGACAGGGAAGTTATGGAGGGGTACAGATTCAGGGCATATTTGTGTGGAGTTCTGCATTGGTACGTTCCAGTGAGACAGGGAGGTTAAGGTGGAGTACAGGTTCAGGGCATATTTGTGTAGATTTCTGCATTAGTACGTTCCAGTGAGACAGGGAGGTTATGGAGGGGTACAGGTTCAGGGCAAATTTGTGCGGAGTTCTGCATTGGTACATTCCAGTGAGACAAGGAGGTCTGGGTGGGTACAGGTTCAGGGCATATTTGTTTGGAGGTCTGCATTGGTACGTTCCTTTGAGACAGGGAGGTTCTGGAGGGGTACAGGTTCAGGGTATATTTGTGTGGAATTCTGCGTTGGTACGTTCCAGTGTGACTGGGAGGTTATGGAGGGGTACAGGTTCAGGGAATATTTGTGTGGTGTTCTGCAATGGTACGTTCCAGTGAGACAGCGAGGTTATGCACAGTACAGGTTCAGGGCATTTTTGAGTGGAGTTCGGAATTGGTGCGTTCCAGTGAGACAGGGAGGTTATGGAGGGGTACAGGTTCAGGGCATTTTTGTGTGGAGTTCTGCATTGGTACGTTCCAGTGAGATAGGGAGGTTATGGAGGGTACAGGTTCAGGGCAAATTTGAGTGTAGTTGTGCATTGGTACGTTCCAGTGAGACAGGGAGGTTAAGGTGGAGTACAGGTTCAGGGCATATTTGTGCGGATTTCTGCATTGGTACGTTTCAGAGAGACATGGAGGTTATGGAGGGGTACAGGTTAAGGGCAAATTTGTGTGGAGTTCTCCTTTGGAACGTTCCAGTGAGACAGGGAGGTTATGGACGGGTACAGGTTCTGGGCATATTTGTGTGGAGTTCTGCATTGGTACTTTCCAGTGGGACAGGGAGGTTATGGAGGGTACCGGTTCATGGCATATTTTGTGTGGAATTCTGCAGTGGGACGTTCCAGTGAGACAGGGAGTTTATGGACGTGTACAGGTTCAGGGCATATTTGTGTGGAATTCTGCATTGGTACGTTCCAGTGAGACAGGATGTTTTGGAGCGGTACAGGTTCAGGGCATATTTGAGTGGAGTTTGGAATTGGTGCGTTAGAGTGAGACAGGGAGGATATGGTGGGGTACAGGTTCAGGGCATATTTGTCTGGAGTTATGCATTGGTACGTTCCAGTGAGACAGGGAGATTATGGAGGGTACAGGTTCAGGGCAAATTTGAGTGTAGTTGTGCATTGGTACGTTCCAGTGAGACAGGGAGGTTAAGGTGGGGTACAGGTTCAGGGCATATTTGTGTGGATTTCTGCATTGGTACGTTCCAGTGAGACAGGGAGGTTATGGAGGGGTACAGGTTCAGGGCAAATTTGTGTGGAGTTCTCCATTGGTACGTTCCAGTGAGACAGGGAGGTTATGGAGGGTACAGGTTCTGGGCATATTTGTGTGGAGTTCTGCAGTGGGACGATCCAGTGAGACAGGGAGGTTATGGACGGGTACAGGTTCAGGGCATATTTGTGTAGAGTTCTGCATTGGTACGTTCCAGTGAGACAGGGAAGTTATGGAGGGGTACAGGTTCAGGGCATATTTGTGTGGAATTCTGCATTGGTACGTACCAGTGAGACAGGGAAGTTATGGAGGGGTACAGGATCAGGTCAAATTTGTGTGGAGTTCTGCATTGGTACATTCCAGTGAGACAAGGAGGTCTGGGTGGGTACAGGTTCAGCGCATATTTGTGTGGAATTCTGCATTGGTAAGTTCCAGTGAGACAGGGAGTTTATGGACGTGTACAGGTTCAGGGCATATTTGTGTGGAATTCTGCATTGGTACGTTCCAGTGAGACAGGAGGTTTTGGAGGGGTACAGGTTCAGGGCATATTTGTGTGATGTTCTGCAATGGTACGTTCCAGTGAGACAGCGAGGTTATGCACGGTACAGGTTCAGGGCATATATGAGTGGAGTTCGGAATTGGTGCGTTCGAGTGAGACAGGGAGGATATGGAGGGGTACAGGTTCAGGGCATATTTGTGTGGAGTTCTGCATTGGTACGTTCCAGTGAGACAGGGAGATTATGGAGGGTACAGGTTCAGGGCAAATTTGAGTGTAGTTGTGCATTGGTACGTTCCAGTGAGACAGGGAGGTTAAGGTGGGGTACAGGTTCAGGACATATTTGTGTGGATTTCTGCATTGGTACCTTCCAGTGAGACAGCGAGGTTATGCACGGTACAGGTTCAGGGCATTTTTGAGTGGAGTTCGGAATTGGTGCGTTCCAGTGAGACAGGGAGGTTATGGAGGGGTACAGGTTCAGGGCATTTTTGTGTGGAGTTCTGCATTGGTACGTTCCAGCGAGATAGGGAGGTTATGGAGGGTACAGGTTCAGGGCAAATTTGAGTGTAGTTGTGCATTGGTACGTTCCAGTGAGACAGGGAGGTTAAGGTGGAGTACAGGTTCAGGGCATATTTGTGCGGATTTCTGCATTGGTACGTTCATGAGAGAAATGGAGGTTATGGAGGGGTACAGGTTAAGGGCAAATTTGTGTGGAGTTCTCTTTTGGAACGTTCCAGTGAGACAGGGAGGTTATGGACGGGTACAGGTTCTGGGCATATTTGTGTGGAGTTCTGCATTGGTACTTTCCAGTGGGACAGGGAGGTTATGGAGGGTACCAGTTCATGGCATATTTTGTGTGGAATTATGCAGTGGGACGTTCCAGTGAGACAGGGAGTTTATGGACGTGTACAGGCTCAGGGCATATTTGTGTGGAATTCTGCATTGGTACGTTCCTGTGAGACAGGATGTTTTGGAGGGGTACAGGTTCAGGGATATTTGTGTGGTGTTCTGCAATGGTACGTTCCAGTGAGACAGCGAGGTTATGCACGGTACAGGTTCAGGGCATATTTGAGTGGAGTTCGGAATTGGTGCGTTCGAGTGAGACAGGGAGGATATGGTGGGGTACAGGTACAGGGCATATTTGTGTGGAGTTCTGCATTGGTACGTTCCAGTGAGACAGGGAGATTATGGAGGGTACAGGTTCAGGGCAAATTTGAGTGTAGTTGTGCATTGGTACGTTCCAGTGAGACAGGGAGGTTAAGGTGGGGTACAGGTTCAGGGCATATTTGTGTGGATTTCTGCATTGGTACGTTCCAGTGAGACAGGGAGGTTATGGAGGGGTACAGGTTCAGGGCAAATTTGTGTGGAGTTCTCCATTGGTACGTTCCAGTGAGACAGGGAGGTTATGGAGGGTACAGGTTCTGGGCATATTTGTGTGGAGTTCTGCAGTGGGACGTTCCAGTGAGACAGGGAGTTTATGGACGGGTACAGGTTCAGGGCATATTTGTGTAAAGTTCTGCATTGGTACGTTCCAGTGAGACAGGGAAGTTATGGAGGGGTACAGGTTCAGGGCATATTTGTGTGGAATTCTGCATTGGTACGTACCAGTGAGACAGGGAAGTTATGGAGGGGTACAGGTTCAGGTCAAATTTGTGTGGAGTTCTGCATTGGTACATTCCAGTGAGACAAGGAGGTCTGGGTGGGTACAGGTTCAGCGCATATTTGTGTGGAATTCTGCATTGGTAAGTTCCAGTGAGACAGGGAGTTTATGGACGTGTACAGGTTCAGGGCATATTTGTGTGGAATTCTGCATTGGTACGTTCCAGTGAGACAGGAGGTTTTGGAGGGTACCGGTTCATGGCATATTTTGTGTGGAATTCTGCAGTGGGACGTTCCAGTGAGACAGGATGTTTTGGAGGGGTACAGGTTCAGGGCATATTTGTGTGGTGTTCTGCAATGGTACGTTCCAGTGAGACAGCGAGGTTATGCACGGTACAGGTTCAGGGCATATTTGAGTGGAGTTCGGAATTGGTGCGTTCGAGTGAGACAGGGAGGATATGGAGGGGTACAGGTTCAGGGCATATTTGTGTGGAGTTCTGCATTGGTACGTTCCAGTGAGACAGGGAGATTATGGAGGGTACAGGTTCAGGGCAAATTTGAGTGTAGTTGTGCATTGGTACGTTCCAGTGAGACAGGGAGGTTAAGGTGGGGTACAGGTTCAGGGCATATTTGTGTGGAGTTCTGCCTTGGTACGTTCCAGTGAGACAGGGAGGTTATGGAGGGGTACAGGTTCAGGGCAAATTTGTGTGGAGTTCTCCATTGGTACGTTCCAGTGAGACAGGGAGGTTATGGAGGGTACAGTTTCTGGGCATATTTGTGTGGTTCTGCAGTGGGACGTTCCAGTGAGACAGGGAGGTTATGGACGGGTACAGGTTCAGGGCATATTTGTGTAGAGTTCTGCATTGGTACGTTCCAGTGAGACAGGGAAGTTATGGAGGGGTACAGGTTCAGGGCATATTTGTGTGGAATTCTGCATTGGTACGTACCAGTGAGACAGGGAAGTTATGGAGGGGTACAGGTTCAGGGCAAATTTGTGTGGAGTTCTGCATTGGTACATTCCAGTGAGACAAGGAGGTCTGGGTGGGTACAGGTTCAGCGCATATTTGTGTGGAATTCTGCATTGGTAAGTTCCAGTGAGACAGGGATGTTATGGAGGGTACAGGTTCAGGGCATATTTGTTTGGACGTCTGCATTGGTACGTTCCTTTGAGACAGGGAGGTTCTGGAGGGGTACAGGTTCAGGGTATATTTGTGTGGAATTCTGCGTTGGTACGTTCCAGTGTGACTGGGAGGTTATGGAGGGGTACAGGTTCAGGGCATATTTTTTTGGAGTTCTGCATTGGTACGTTCAAGTTAGACAGGGAAGTTATGGAGGGTACAGGTTCAGGGCATATTTGTGTGGAGATCTGCAGTGGGACGTTCCAGTGAGACATGAGGTTATGGACGGGTACAGGTTCAGGGCACACTTGTGTGGAGTTCTGCATTGGTACGTTCCAGTGAGACAGGGAGGTTATGGAGGGGTACAGGTTCAGGGCATATTTGTGTGGAGTTCTGCATTGGTACGTTCCAGTGAGACAGGGACATTATGGAGGGGTACAGGTTCAGGGCAAATTTGTGTGTAGTTCTGCATTAGTACGTTCCAGTGAGACAGGGAGGTTATGGAGGGTACAGGTTCAGGGCATATTTCTGTGGAGTTCTGCAGTGGTACGTTCCACTGAGACAGGGAGGTTATGGACGGGTACAGGTTCAGGGAATATTTGTGTGAAGTTCTGCATTGGTACTTTCCATTGAGACAGGGAGGTTATGGAGGATACAGGTTCATGGCATATTTGTGTGCAATTCTGCAGTGGGACGTTCCAGTGAGACAGGGAGGTTTTGGAGGGTACAGGTTCTGGGCATATTTGTGTGGAGTTCAGCAGTGGTACGTTCCCGTGAGACAAGGAGTTTATGGACGTGTACAGGTTCAGAGCATATTTGTGTGGAATTCTGCATTGGTACGTTCCAGTGAGACAGGAGGTTTTGGAGGGGTACAGTTTCAGGGCATATTTGTGTGGAGTTCTGCATTGGTACGTTCCAGTGAGACAGGGAGATTATGGAGGCATACTGGTTCAGGGCAAATTTGTGTGGAGTTATGCATTGGTACTTTCCAGTGAGACAAGGAGGTTATGGGCGGGTACAGGTTCAGGGCATATTTGTGTGGAATTCTGCATTGGTACGTTCCAGTGAGAAAGGGAGGTTATGGAGGGTACAGGTTCAGAGCATATTTGTGTGTAGTTCTGCATTTGTACGTTACAGTGAGACAGGGAGGTTATGGAGGGGTACAGGTTCAGGGCATATTTCTGTGGAGTTCTGCATTGGTACGTTCCAGTGAGACAGGGAGGTTATGGAGGGTACAGGTTCAGGGCAAATTTGAGTGTATTTCTGCATTGGTACTTTCCAGTGAGACAGGGAGTTTAAGGTGGAGTACAGGTTCAGGGTATATTTGTGTGGATTTCTGCATTAGTACGTTCCAGTGAGACAGGGAGGTTATGGAGGTGTACAGGTTCAGGGCAAATTTGTGTGGAGTTCTGCATTGGTACATTCCAGTGAGACAAGGAGGTTCTGGGTGGGTAGAGGTTCAGGGCATATTTGTTTGGAATTCTGCATAGGTAAGTTCCAGTGAGACAGGGAGGTTATGGAGGGTACAGGTTCAGGGCATATTTGTGTGGAGGTCTGCATTGGTACGTTCCAGTGAGATCGGGAGGTTATGGAGGGGTACAGGTTCAGGGTATATTTGTGTGGAGTTCTGCGTTGGTACGTTCCAGTGTGACTGGGAGGTTATGGAGGGATACAGGTTCAGGGCATATTTGTGTGGAATTCTGCAGTGGGACGTTACAGTGAGACATGAGGTTATGGACGGGTACAGGTTCAGGGCACATTTGTTTGGAGTTCTGCATTGGTACGTTCCAGTGAGACATGGAGGTTATGGAGGGGTACAGGTTCAGGGCATATTTGTGTGGACTTCTGCATTGGTACGTTCCAGTGAGAAAGGGAGGTTGTGGAGGGGTACAGTTTCAGGGCAAATTTGTGTGTAGTTCTGCATTGGTACGTACCAGTGAGACAGGGAGGTTATGGAGGGTACAGGTTCAGGGCATATTTGTGTGGAGTTCTGCAGTGGTACGTTCCACTGAGACAGGGAGGTTATGGAAGGGTACAGGTTCAGGACATATTTGTGTGGAGTTCTGCAATGGTACGTTGCAGTGAGACAGTGAGGGTATGGAGGGTACAGGTTCAGGGCATATTTGTGTGGAGTTCTGCGTTGGGACGTTCCAGTGAGACAGGGAGTTTATGGACGGGTACAGGTTCAGGGCATATTTGTGTGGAGTTCTGCATTGATACGTTCCAGTGACACAGAGAGGTTATGGAGGAGTACAGGTTCAAGGCATATTTGTGTGGAGTTCTGCCATGGCACGTTCCAGTGAGACAGGGAGGTTATGGAAGGTACACGTTCAGGGCATATTTGTGAGGAGTTCTGCAGCGGAACGTTCCAGTGAGACAGGGAGGTTATGGAGGGGTACAGGTTCAGGGCATATTTCTGTGGAGTTCTGCATTGGTACGTTCCAGTGAGACAAGGAGGTTCTGGGTGGGTACAGGTTCAGGGCATATTTGTTTGGAATACTGCATAGGTAAGTTCCAGTGAGACAGGGAGGTTATGGAGGGTACAGGTTCAGGGCATATTTGTGTGGAGGTCTGCATTGGTACGTTCCAGTGTGACTGGGAGGTTATGGAGGGATACAGGTTCAGGGCATATTTGTGTGGAGTTCTGCAATGGTACGTTGCAGTGAGACAGTGAGGGTATGGAGGGTACAGGTTCAGGGCATATTTGTGTGGAGTTCTGCGTTGGGACGTTCCAGTGAGACAGGGAGGTTATGGACGGGTACAGGTTCAGGGCATATTTGTGTGGAGTTCTGCATTGATACGTTCCAGTGACACAGAGAGGTTATGGAGGGGTACAGGTTCAAGGCATATTTGTGTGGAGTTCTGCATTGGTACTTTCCAGTGGGACAGGGAGGTTATGGAGGGTACCGGTTCATGGCATATTTTGTGTGGAATTCTGCAGTGTGACGTTCCAGTGAGACAAGGAGTTTATGGACGTGTACAGGTTCAGAGCATATTTGTGTGGAATTCTGCATTGGTACGTTCCAGTGAGACAGGAGGTTTTGGAAGGGTACAGGTTCAGGGCATATTTGTGTGGTGTTCTGCAATGGTACGTTCCAGTGAGACAGCGAGGTTATGCACGGTACAGGTTCAGGGCACACTTGTGTGGAGTTCTGCATTGGTACGTTCCAGTGAGACAGGGAGGTTATGGAGGGGTACAGGTTCAGGGCATATTTGTGTGGAGTTCTGCATTGGTACGTTCCAGTGAGACAGGGACGTTATGGAGGGGTACAGGTTCAGGGCAAATTTGTGTGTAGTGCTGCATTAGTACGTTCCAGTGAGACAGGGAGGTTATGGAGGGTACAGGTTCAGGGCATATTTCTGTGGAGTTCTGCAGTGGTACGTTCCACTGAGACAGGGAGGTTATGGACGGGTACAGGTTCAGGGAATATTTGTGTGAAGTTCTGCATTGGAACTTTCCATTGAGACAGTGAGGTTATGGAGGATACAGGTTCATGGCATATTTGTGTGGAATTCTGCAGTGGGACGTTCCAGTGAGACAGGGAGGTTTTGGAGGGTACAGGATCTGGGCATATTTGTGTGGAGTTCAGCAGTGGTACGTTCCCGTGAGACAAGGAGTTTATGGACGTGTACAGGTTCAGAGCATATTTGTGTGGAATTCTGCATTGGTACGTTCCAGTGAGACAGGAGGTTTTGGAGGGGTACAGGTTCAGGCATATTTGTGTGGAGTTCTGCATTGGTACGTTCCAGTGAGACAGGGAGATTATGGAGGCATACTGGTTCAGGGCAAATTTGTGTGGAGTTATGCATTGGTACTTTCCAGTGAGACAAGGAGGTTATGGGCGGGTACAGGTTCAGGGCATATTTGTGTGGAATTCTGCATTGGTACGTTCCAGTGAGAAAGGGAGGTTATGGAGGGTACAGGTTCAGAGCATATTTGTGTGGAGTTCTGCATTGTTACGTTCCAGTGAGACAGGGAGGTTTTGGAGGGGTACAGGTTCAGGGTATATTTGTTTGGAGTTCTGCTTTGGTACGTTCCAGTGTGACTGGGAGGTTATGGAGGGGTACAGGTTCAGGGCATATTTGTTTGGAGTTCTGCATTGGTACGTTCCAGTGAGACAGGGAGGATAAGGTGGAGTACAGGTTCAGGGCATATTTGTGCGGATTTCTGCATTGGTACGTTCCAGTGAGACATGGAGGTTATGGAGGGGTACAGGTTAAGGGCAAATTTGTGTGGAGTTCTCCTTTGGTACGTTCCAGTGAGAGAGGGAGGTTATGGACGGGTACAGGTTCTGGGCATATTTGTGTGGAGTTCTGCATTGGTACTTTCCAGTGGGACAGGGAGGTTATGGAGGGTACCGGTTCATGGCATATTTTGTGTGGAATTCTGCAGTGGGACGTTCCAGTGAGACAGGGAGTTTATGGACGTGTACAGGTTCAGTGCATATTTGTGTGGAATTCTGCATTGGTACGTTCCAGTGAGACAGGATGTTTTGGAGGGGTACAGGTTCAGGGCATATTTGTCTGGTGTTCTGCAATGGTACGTTCCAGTGAGACAGCGAGGTTATGCACGGTACAGGTTCAGGGCATATTTGAGTGGAGTTCGGAATTGGTACGTTCCAGTGAGACAGGGAGATTATGGAGGGTACAGGTTCAGGGCAAATTTGAGTGTAGTTGTGCATTGGTACGTTCCAGTGAGACAGGGAGGTTAAGGTGGGGTACACGTTCAGGGCATATTTGTGTGGAGTTCTGCCTTGGTACGTTCCAGTGAGACAGGGAGGTTATGGAGGGGTACAGGTTCAGGGCAAATTTGTGTGGAGTTCTCCATTGGTACGTTCCAGTGAGACAGGGAGGTTATGGAGGGTACAGTTTCTGGGCATATTTGTGTGGAGTTCTGCAGTGGGACGTTCCAGTGAGACAGGGAGGTTATGGACGGGTACAGGTTCAGGGCATATTTGTGTAGAGTTCTGCATTGGTACGTTCCAGTGAGACAGGGAAGTTATGGAGGGGTACAGGTTCAGGGCATATTTGTGTGGAATTCTGCATTGGTACGTACCAGTGAGACAGGGAAGTTATGGAGGGGTACAGGTTCAGGGCAAATTTGTGTGGAGTTCTGCATTGGTACATTCCAGTGAGACAAGGAGGTCTGGGTGGGTACAGGTTCAGCGCATATTTGTGTGGAATTCTGCATTGGTAAGTTCCAGTGAGACAGGGATGTTATGGAGGGTACACGTTCAGGGCATATTTGTTTGGACGTCTGCATTGGTACGTTCCTTTGAGACAGGGAGGTTCTGGAGGGGTACAGGTTCAGGGTATATTTGTGTGGAATTCTGCGTTGGTACGTTCCAGTGTGACTGGGAGGTTATGGAGGGGTACAGGTTCAGGGCATATTTTTTTGGAGTTCTGCATTGGTACGTTCAAGTTAGACAGGGAAGTTATGGAGGGTACAGGTTCAGGGCATATTTGTGTGGAGATCTGCAGTGGGACGTTCCAGTGAGACATGAGGTTATGGACGGGTACAGGTTCAGGGCACACTTGTGTGGAGTTCTGCATTGGTACGTTCCAGTGAGACAGGAAGGTTATGGAGGGGTACAGGTTCAGGGCATATTTGTGTGGAGTTCTGCATTGGTACGTTCCAGTGAGACAGGGACGTTATGGAGGGTACAGGTTCAGGGCATATTTCTGTGGCGTTCTGCAGTGGTACGTTCCACTGAGACAGGGAAGTTATGGACGGGTACAGGTTCAGGGAATATTTGTGTGAAGTTCTGCATTGGTACTTTCCATTGAGACAGGGAGGTTATGGAGGATACAGGTTCATGGCATATTTGTGTGGAATTCTGCAGTGGGACGTTCCAGTGAGACAGGGAGATTTTGGAGGGTACAGGTTCTGGGCATATTTGTGTGGAGTTCAGCAGTGGTACGTTCCCGTGAGACAAGGAGTTTATGGACGTGTACAGGTTCAGAGCATATTTGTGTGGAATTCTGCATTGGTACGTTCCAGTGAGACAGGAGGTTTTGGAGGGGTACAGGTTCAGGGCATATTTGTGTGGAGTTCTGCATTGGTACGTTCCAGTGAGACAGGGAGATTATGGAGGCATACTGGTTCAGGGCAAATTTGTGTGGAGTTATGCATTGGTACTTTCCAGTGAGACAAGGAGGTTATGGGCGGGTACAGGTTCAGGGCATATTTGTGTGGAATTCTGCATTGGTACGTTCCAGTGAGAAAGGGAGGTTATGGAGGGTACAGGTTAAGAGCATATTTGTGTGGAGTTCTGCATTGGTACGTTTCAGTGAGACAGGGAGGTTTTGGAGGGGTACAGGTTCAGGGTATATTTGTTTGGAGTTCTGCTTTGGTACGTTCCAGTGTGACTGGGAGGTTATGGAGGGGTACAGGTTCAGGGCATATTTGTTTGGAGTTCTGCATTGGTACGTTCCAGTGAGACAGGGAGGTTATGGAAGGTACACGTTCAGGGCATATTTGTGTGGAGTTCTGCAGTGGGACGTTCCAGTGAGACAGGGAGGTTATGGACGGGTACAGGATCAGGGCAGATTTGTGTGTAGTTCTGCATTGGTACGTTCCAGTGAGACAGGGAGGTTATGGAGGGGTACAGGTTCAGGGCATATTTCTGTGGAGTTCTGCATTGGTACGTTCCAGTGAGACAGGGAGGTTATGGAGGGTACAGGTTCAGGGCAAATTTGAGTGTATTTCTGCATTGGTACTTTCCAGTGAGACAGGGAGGTTAAGGTGGAGTACAGGTTCAGGGTATATTTGTGTGGATTTCTGCATTAGTACGTTCCAGTGAGACAGGGAGGTTATGGAGGTGTACAGGTTCAGGGCAAATTTGTGTGGAGTTCTGCATTGGTACATTCCAGTGAGACAAGGAGGTTCTGGGTGGGTACAGGTTCAGGGCATATTTGTTTGGAATTCTGCATAGGTAAGTTCCAGTGAGACAGAGAGGTTATGGAGGGTACAGGTTCAGGGCATATTTGTGTGGAGGTCTGCATTGGTACGTTCCAGTGAGATCGGGAGGTTATGGAGGGGTACAGGTTCAGGGTATATTTGTGTGGAGTTCTGCGTTGGTACGTTACAGTGTGACTGGGAGGTTATGGAGGGATACAGGTTCAGGGCATATTTGTGTGGAGTTCTGCAGTGGGACGTTACAGTGAGACATGAGGTTATGGACGGGTACAGGTTCAGGGCACATTTGTTTGGAGTTCTGCATTGGTACGTTCCAGTGAGACATGGAGGTTATGGAGGGGTACAGGTTCAGGGCATATTTGTGTGGACTTCTGCATTGGTACGTTCCAGTGAGAAAGGGAGGTTATGGAGGGGTACAAGTTCAGGGCAAATTTGTGTGTAGTTCTGCATTGGTACGTACCAGTGAGACAGGGAGGTTATGGAGGGTACAGGTTCAGGGCATATTTGTGTGGAGTTCTGCAGTGGTACGTTCCACTGAGACAGGGAGGTTATGGAAGGGTACAGGTTCAGGGCATATTTGTGTGGAGTTCTGCAATGGTACGTTGCAGTGAGACAGTGAGGGTATGGAGGGTACAGGTTCAGGGCATATTTGTGTGGAGTTCTGCGTTGGGACGTTCCAGTGAGACAGGGAGGTTATGGACGGGTACAGGTTCAGGGCATATTTGTGTGGAGTTCTGCATTGATACGTTCCAGTGACACAGAGAGGTTATGGAGGAGTACAGGTTCAAGGCATATTTGTGTGGAGTTCTGCCATGGCACGTTCCAGTGAGACAGGGAGATTATGGACGGGTACAGGTTCAGGGCATATTTGTGTGGAGTTCTGCATTGGTACTTTCCAGTGAGACAGGGAGGTTATGGAAGGTACACGTTCAGGGCATATTTGTGAGGAGTTCTGCAGTGGAACGTTCCAGTGAGACAGGGAGGTTATGGAGGGGTACAGGTTCAGGGCATATTTCTGTGGAGTTCTGTATTGGTACGTTCCAGTGAGACAGGGAGGTTATGGAGGGTACAGGTTCAGGGCAAATTTGTGTGTATTTCTGCATTGGTACTTTCCAGTGAGACAGGGAGGTTAAGGTGGAGTACAGGTTCAGGGTATATTTGTGTGGATTTCTGCATTAGTACGTTCCAGTGAGACAGGGAGGTTATGGAGGTGTACAGGTTCAGGTGCAAATTTGTGTGGAGTTCTGCATTGGTACATTCCAGTGAGACAAGGAGGTTCTGGGTAGGTACAGGTTCAGGGCATATTTGTTTGGAATACTGCATACGTAAGTTCCAGTGAGACAGGGAGGTTATGGAGGGTACAGGTTCAGGGCATATTTGTGTGGAGGTCTGCATTGGTACGTTCCAGTGTGACTGGGAGGTTATGGAGGGATACAGGTTCAGGGCATATTTGTGTGGAGTTCTGCAGTGGGACGTTCCAGTGAGAAAGGGAGGTTATGGAGGGGTACAGGTTCAGGGCAAATTTGTGTGTAGTTCTGCATTGGTACGTACCAGTGAGACAGGGAGGTTATGGAGGGTACAGGTTCAGGGCATATTTGTGTGGAGTTCTGCAGTGGTACGTTCCACTGAGACAGGGAGGTTATGGAAGGGTACAGGTTCAGGGCATATTTGTGTGGAGTTCTGCAATGGTACGTTGCAGTGAGACAGTGAGGGTATGGAGGGTACAGGTTCAGGGCATATTTCTGTGGAGTTCTGCGTTGGGACGTTCCAGTGAGACAGGGAGGTTATGGACGGGTACAGGTTCAGGGCATATTTGTGTGGAGTTCTGCATTGATACGTTCCAGTGACACAGAGAGGTTATGGAGGGGTACGGGTTCAAGGCATATTTGTGTGGAGTTCTGCATTGGTACTTTCCAGTGGGACAGGGAGGTTATGGAGGGTACCGGTTCATGGCATATTTTGTGTGGAATTCTGCAGTGTGACGTTCCAGTGAGTCAAGGAGTTTATGGACGTGTACAGGTTCAGAGCATATTTGTGTGGAATTCTGCATTGGTACGTTCCAGTGAGACAGGAGGTTTTGGAGGGGTACAGGTTCAGGGCATATTTGTGTGGTGTTCTGCAATGGTACGTTCCAGTGAGACAGCGAGGTTATGCACGGTACAGGTTCAGGGCATATTTGGGTGGAGTTCGGAATTGGTGCGTTCCAGTGAGACAGGGAGGTTATGGAGGGGTACAGGTTCAGGGCATATTTGTGTGGAGTTCTGCATTGGTACGTTCCAGTGAGATAGGGAGGTTATGGAGTGTACAGGTTCAGGGCAAATTTGAGTGTAGTTGTGCATTGGTACGTTCCAGTGAGACAGGGAGGTTAAGGTGGAGTACAGGTTCAGGGCATATTTGTGCGGATTTCTGCATTGGTACGTTCCAGTGAGACAGGGAGGTTATGGAGGAGTACAGGTTAAGGGCAAATTTGTGTGGAGTTCTCCTTTGGTACGTTCCAGTGAGACACGGAGGTAATGGACGGGTACAGGTTCTGGGCATATTTGTGTGGAGATCTGCATTGGTACTTTCCAGTGGGACAGGGAGGTTATGGAGGGTACCGGTTCATGGCATATTTTGTGTGGAATTCTGCAGTGGGACGTTCCAGTGAGACAGGGAGTTTATGGACGTGTACAGGTTCAGGGCATATTTGTGTGGAATTCTGCATTGGTACGTTCCAGTGAGACAGGAGGTTTTGGAGGGGTACAGGTTCAGGGCATATTTGTGTGGTGTTCTGCAATGGTACGTTCCAGTGAGACAGCGAGGTTATGCACGGTACAGGTTCAGGGCATATTTGAGTGGAGTTCGGAATTGGTACGTTCCAGTGAGACAGGGAGATTATGGAGGGTACAGGTTCAGGGCAAATTTGAGTGTAGTTGTGCATTGGTACGTTCCAGTGAGACAGGGAGGTTAAGGTGGGGTACAGGTTCAGGGCATATTTGTGTGGATTTCTGCATTGGTACGTTCCAGTGAGACAGGGAGGTTTTGGAGGGTACAGGTTCTGGGCATATTTGTGTGGAGTTCAGCAGTGGTACGTTCCCGTGAGACAAGGAGTTTATGGACGTGTACAGGTTCAGAGCATATTTGTGTGGAATTCTGCATTGGTACGTTCCAGTGAGACAGGAGGTTTTGGAGGGGTACAGTTTCAGGGCATATTTGTGTGGAGTTCTGCATTGGTACGTTCCAGTGAGACAGGGAGATTATGGAGGCATACTGGTTCAGGGCAAATTTGTGTGGAGTTATGCATTGGTACTTTCCAGTGAGACAAGGAGGTTATGGGCGGGTACAGGTTCAGGGCATATTTGTGTGGAATTCTGCATTGGTACGTTCCAGTGAGAAAGGGAGGTTATGGAGGGTACAGGTTCAGAGCATATTTGTGTGTAGTTCTGCATTTGTACGTTCCAGTGAGACAGGGAGGTTATGGAGGGGTACAGGTTCAGGGCATATTTCTGTGGAGTTCTGCATTGGTACGTTCCAGTGAGACAGGGAGGTTATGGAGGGTACAGGTTCAGGGCAAATTTGAGTGTATTTCTGCATTGGTACTTTCCAGTGAGACAGGGAGTTTAAGGTGGAGTACAGGTTCAGGGTATATTTGTGTGGATTTCTGCATTAGTACGTTCCAGTGAGACAGGGAGGTTATGGAGGTGTACAGGTTCAGGGCAAATTTGTGTGGAGTTCTGCATTGGTACATTCCAGTGAGACAAGGAGGTTCTGGGTGGGTAGAGGTTCAGGGCATATTTGTTTGGAATTCTGCATAGGTAAGTTCCAGTGAGACAGGGAGGTTATGGAGGGTACAGGTTCAGGGCATATTTGTGTGGAGGTCTGCATTGGTACGTTCCAGTGTGACTGGGAGGTTATGGAGGGATACAGGTTCAGGGCATATTTGTGTGGAGTTCTGCAGTGGGACGTTACAGTGAGACATGATGTTATGGACGGGTACAGGTTCAGGGCACATTTGTTTGGAGTTCTGCATTGGTACGTTCCAGTGAGACATGGAGGTTATGGAGGGGTACAGGTTCAGGGCATATTTGTGTGGACTTCTGCATTGGTACGTTCCAGTGAGAAAGGGAGGTTATGGAGCGGTACAGGTTCAGGGCAAATTTGTGTGTAGTTCTGCATTGGTACGTACCAGTGAGACAGGGAGGTTATGGAGGGTACAGGTTCAGGGCATATTTGTGTGGAGTTCTGCAGTGGTACGTTCCACTGAGACAGGGAGGTTATGGAAGGGTACAGGTTCAGGGCATATTTGTGTGGAGTTCTGCAATGGTACGTTGCAGTGAGACAGTGAGGGTATGGAGGGTACAGGTTCAGGGCATATTTGTGTGGAGTTCTGCGTTGGGACGTTCCAGTGAGACAGGGAGGTTATGGACGGGTACAGGTTCAGGGCATATTTGTGTGGAGTTCTGCATTTATACGTTCCAGTGACACAGAGAGGTTATGGAGGAGTACAGGTTCAAGGCATATTTGTGTGGAGTTCTGCCATGGCACGTTCCAGTGAGACAGGGAGATTATGGACGGGTACAGGTTCAGGGCATATTTGTGTGGAGTTCTGCATTGGTACTTTCCAGTGAGACAGGGAGGTTATGGAAGGTACACGTTCAGGGCATATTTGTGAGGAGTTCTGCAGTGGAACGTTCCAGTGAGACAGGGAGGTTATGGACGGGTACAGGTTCAGGGAATATTTGTGTGAAGTTCTGCATTGGTACTTTCCATTGAGACAGGGAGGTTATGGAGGATACAGGTTCATGGCATATTTGTGTGGAATTCTGCAGTGGGACGTTCCAGTGAGACAGGGAGATTTTGGAGGGTACAGGTTCTGGGCATATTTGTGTGGAGTTCAGCAGTGGTACGTTCCCGTGAGACAAGGAGTTTATGGACGTGTACAGGTTCAGAGCATATTTGTGTGGAATTCTGCATTGGTACGTTCCAGTGAGACAGGAGGTTTTGGAGGGGTACAGGTTCAGGGCATATTTGTGTGGAGTTCTGCATTGGTACGTTCCAGTGAGACAGGGAGATTATGGAGGCATACTGGTTCAGGGCAAATTTGTGTGGAGTTATGCATTGGTACTTTCCAGTGAGACAAGGAGGTTATGGGCGGGTACAGGTTCAGGGCATATTTGTGTGGAATTCTGCATTGGTACGTTCCAGTGAGAAAGGGAGGTTATGGAGGGTACAGGTTAAGAGCATATTTGTGTGGAGTTCTGCATTGGTACGTTTCAGTGAGACAGGGAGGTTTTGGAGGGGTACAGGTTCAGGGTATATTTGTTTGGAGTTCTGCTTTGGTACGTTCCAGTGTGACTGGGAGGTTATGGAGGGGTACAGGTTCAGGGCATATTTGTTTGGAGTTCTGCATTGGTACGTTCCAGTGAGACAGGGAGGTTATGGAAGGTACACGTTCAGGGCATATTTGTGTGGAGTTCTGCAGTGGGACGTTCCAGTGAGACAGGGAGGTTATGGACGGGTACAGGATCAGGGCAGATTTGTGTGTAGTTCTGCATTGGTACGTTCCAGTGAGACAGGGAGGTTATGGAGGGGTACAGGTTCAGGGCATATTTCTGTGGAGTTCTGCATTGGTACGTTCCAGTGAGACAGGGAGGTTATGGAGGGTACAGGTTCAGGGCAAATTTGAGTGTATTTCTGCATTGGTACTTTCCAGTGAGACAGGGAGGTTAAGGTGGAGTACAGGTTCAGGGTATATTTGTGTGGATTTCTGCATTAGTACGTTCCAGTGAGACAGGGAGGTTATGGAGGTGTACAGGTTCAGGGCAAATTTGTGTGGAGTTCTGCATTGGTACATTCCAGTGAGACAAGGAGGTTCTGGGTGGGTACAGGTTCAGGGCATATTTGTTTGGAATTCTGCATAGGTAAGTTCCAGTGAGACAGAGAGGTTATGGAGGGTACAGGTTCAGGGCATATTTGTGTGGAGGTCTGCATTGGTACGTTCCAGTGAGATCGGGAGGTTATGGAGGGGTACAGGTTCAGGGTATATTTGTGTGGAGTTCTGCGTTGGTACGTTACAGTGTGACTGGGAGGTTATGGAGGGATACAGGTTCAGGGCATATTTGTGTGGAGTTCTGCAGTGGGACGTTACAGTGAGACATGAGGTTATGGACGGGTACAGG
The DNA here is from genome assembly GCF_048418815.1 of Hemitrygon akajei. NCBI lineage: Eukaryota > Metazoa > Chordata > Chondrichthyes > Myliobatiformes > Dasyatidae > Hemitrygon > Hemitrygon akajei. The sequence continues at coordinate 1,052,445 of NW_027331980.1, read as the reverse complement.
TTCAGGGCACATTTGTTTGGAGTTCTGCATTGGTACGTTCCAGTGAGACATGGAGGTTATGGAGGGGTACAGGTTCAGGGCATATTTGTGTGGACTTCTGCATTGGTACGTTCCAGTGAGAAAGGGAGGTTATGGAGGGGTACAAGTTCAGGGCAAATTTGTGTGTAGTTCTGCATTGGTACGTACCAGTGAGACAGGGAGGTTATGGAGGGTACAGGTTCAGGGCATATTTGTGTGGAGTTCTGCAGTGGTACGTTCCACTGAGACAGGGAGGTTATGGAAGGGTACAGGTTCAGGGCATATTTGTGTGGAGTTCTGCAATGGTACGTTGCAGTGAGACAGTGAGGGTATGGAGGGTACAGGTTCAGGGCATATTTGTGTGGAGTTCTGCGTTGGGACGTTCCAGTGAGACAGGGAGGTTATGGACGGGTACAGGTTCAGGGCATATTTGTGTGGAGTTCTGCATTGATACGTTCCAGTGACACAGAGAGGTTATGGAGGAGTACAGGTTCAAGGCATATTTGTGTGGAGTTCTGCCATGGCACGTTCCAGTGAGACAGGGAGATTATGGACGGGTACAGGTTCAGGGCATATTTGTGTGGAGTTCTGCATTGGTACTTTCCAGTGAGACAGGGAGGTTATGGAAGGTACACGTTCAGGGCATATTTGTGAGGAGTTCTGCAGTGGAACGTTCCAGTGAGACAGGGAGGTTATGGAGGGGTACAGGTTCAGGGCATATTTCTGTGGAGTTCTGCATTGGTACGTTCCAGTGAGACAGGGAGGTTATGGAGGGTACAGGTTCAGGGCAAATTTGTGTGTATTTCTGCATTGGTACTTTCCAGTGAGACAGGGAGGTTAAGGTGGAGTACAGGTTCAGGGTATATTTGTGTGGATTTCTGCATTAGTACGTTCCAGTGAGACAGGGAGGTTATGGAGGTGTACAGGTTCAGGTGCAAATTTGTGTGGAGTTCTGCATTGGTACATTCCAGTGAGACAAGGAGGTTCTGGGTAGGTACAGGTTCAGGGCATATTTGTTTGGAATACTGCATACGTAAGTTCCAGTGAGACAGGGAGGTTATGGAGGGTACAGGTTCAGGGCATATTTGTGTGGAGGTCTGCATTGGTACGTTCCAGTGTGACTGGGAGGTTATGGAGGGATACAGGTTCAGGGCATATTTGTGTGGAGTTCTGCAGTGGGACGTTCCAGTGAGAAAGGGAGGTTATGGAGGGGTACAGGTTCAGGGCAAATTTGTGTGTAGTTCTGCATTGGTACGTACCAGTGAGACAGGGAGGTTATGGAGGGTACAGGTTCAGGGCATATTTGTGTGGAGTTCTGCAGTGGTACGTTCCACTGAGACAGGGAGGTTATGGAAGGGTACAGGTTCAGGGCATATTTGTGTGGAGTTCTGCAATGGTACGTTGCAGTGAGACAGTGAGGGTATGGAGGGTACAGGTTCAGGGCATATTTCTGTGGAGTTCTGCGTTGGGACGTTCCAGTGAGACAGGGAGGTTATGGAAGGTACACGTTCAGGGCATATTTGTGAGGAGTTCTGCAGTGGAACGTTCCAGTGAGACAGGGAGGTTATGGACGGGTACAGGTTCAGGGAATATTTGTGTGAAGTTCTGCATTGGTACTTTCCATTGAGACAGGGAGGTTATGGAGGATACAGGTTCATGGCATATTTGTGTGGAATTCTGCAGTGGGACGTTCCAGTGAGACAGGGAGATTTTGGAGGGTACAGGTTCTGGGCATATTTGTGTGGAGTTCAGCAGTGGTACGTTCCCGTGAGACAAGGAGTTTATGGACGTGTACAGGTTCAGAGCATATTTGTGTGGAATTCTGCATTGGTACGTTCCAGTGAGACAGGAGGTTTTGGAGGGGTACAGGTTCAGGGCATATTTGTGTGGAGTTCTGCATTGGTACGTTCCAGTGAGACAGGGAGATTATGGAGGCATACTGGTTCAGGGCAAATTTGTGTGGAGTTATGCATTGGTACTTTCCAGTGAGACAAGGAGGTTATGGGCGGGTACAGGTTCAGGGCATATTTGTGTGGAATTCTGCATTGGTACGTTCCAGTGAGAAAGGGAGGTTATGGAGGGTACAGGTTAAGAGCATATTTGTGTGGAGTTCTGCATTGGTACGTTTCAGTGAGACAGGGAGGTTTTGGAGGGGTACAGGTTCAGGGTATATTTGTTTGGAGTTCTGCTTTGGTACGTTCCAGTGTGACTGGGAGGTTATGGAGGGGTACAGGTTCAGGGCATATTTGTTTGGAGTTCTGCATTGGTACGTTCCAGTGAGACAGGGAGGTTATGGAAGGTACACGTTCAGGGCATATTTGTGTGGAGTTCTGCAGTGGGACGTTCCAGTGAGACAGGGAGGTTATGGACGGGTACAGGATCAGGGCAGATTTGTGTGTAGTTCTGCATTGGTACGTTCCAGTGAGACAGGGAGGTTATGGAGGGGTACAGGTTCAGGGCATATTTCTGTGGAGTTCTGCATTGGTACGTTCCAGTGAGACAGGGAGGTTATGGAGGGTACAGGTTCAGGGCAAATTTGAGTGTATTTCTGCATTGGTACTTTCCAGTGAGACAGGGAGGTTAAGGTGGAGTACAGGTTCAGGGTATATTTGTGTGGATTTCTGCATTAGTACGTTCCAGTGAGACAGGGAGGTTATGGAGGTGTACAGGTTCAGGGCAAATTTGTGTGGAGTTCTGCATTGGTACATTCCAGTGAGACAAGGAGGTTCTGGGTGGGTACAGGTTCAGGGCATATTTGTTTGGAATTCTGCATAGGTAAGTTCCAGTGAGACAGAGAGGTTATGGAGGGTACAGGTTCAGGGCATATTTGTGTGGAGGTCTGCATTGGTACGTTCCAGTGAGATCGGGAGGTTATGGAGGGGTACAGGTTCAGGGTATATTTGTGTGGAGTTCTGCGTTGGTACGTTACAGTGTGACTGGGAGGTTATGGAGGGATACAGGTTCAGGGCATATTTGTGTGGAGTTCTGCAGTGGGACGTTACAGTGAGACATGAGGTTATGGACGGGTACAGGTTCAGGGCACATTTGTTTGGAGTTCTGCATTGGTACGTTCCAGTGAGACATGGAGGTTATGGAGGGGTACAGGTTCAGGGCATATTTGTGTGGACTTCTGCATTGGTACGTTCCAGTGAGAAAGGGAGGTTATGGAGGGGTACAAGTTCAGGGCAAATTTGTGTGTAGTTCTGCATTGGTACGTACCAGTGAGACAGGGAGGTTATGGAGGGTACAGGTTCAGGGCATATTTGTGTGGAGTTCTGCAGTGGTACGTTCCACTGAGACAGGGAGGTTATGGAAGGGTACAGGTTCAGGGCATATTTGTGTGGAGTTCTGCAATGGTACGTTGCAGTGAGACAGTGAGGGTATGGAGGGTACAGGTTCAGGGCATATTTGTGTGGAGTTCTGCGTTGGGACGTTCCAGTGAGACAGGGAGGTTATGGACGGGTACAGGTTCAGGGCATATTTGTGTGGAGTTCTGCATTGATACGTTCCAGTGACACAGAGAGGTTATGGAGGAGTACAGGTTCAAGGCATATTTGTGTGGAGTTCTGCCATGGCACGTTCCAGTGAGACAGGGAGATTATGGACGGGTACAGGTTCAGGGCATATTTGTGTGGAGTTCTGCATTGGTACTTTCCAGTGAGACAGGGAGGTTATGGAAGGTACACGTTCAGGGCATATTTGTGAGGAGTTCTGCAGTGGAACGTTCCAGTGAGACAGGGAGGTTATGGAGGGGTACAGGTTCAGGGCATATTTCTGTGGAGTTCTGCATTGGTACGTTCCAGTGAGACAGGGAGGTTATGGAGGGTACAGGTTCAGGGCAAATTTGTGTGTATTTCTGCATTGGTACTTTCCAGTGAGACAGGGAGGTTAAGGTGGAGTACAGGTTCAGGGTATATTTGTGTGGATTTCTGCATTAGTACGTTCCAGTGAGACAGGGAGGTTATGGAGGTGTACAGGTTCAGGTGCAAATTTGTGTGGAGTTCTGCATTGGTACATTCCAGTGAGACAAGGAGGTTCTGGGTAGGTACAGGTTCAGGGCATATTTGTTTGGAATACTGCATACGTAAGTTCCAGTGAGACAGGGAGGTTATGGAGGGTACAGGTTCAGGGCATATTTGTGTGGAGGTCTGCATTGGTACGTTCCAGTGTGACTGGGAGGTTATGGAGGGATACAGGTTCAGGGCATATTTGTGTGGAGTTCTGCAGTGGGACGTTCCAGTGAGAAAGGGAGGTTATGGAGGGGTACAGGTTCAGGGCAAATTTGTGTGTAGTTCTGCATTGGTACGTACCAGTGAGACAGGGAGGTTATGGAGGGTACAGGTTCAGGGCATATTTGTGTGGAGTTCTGCAGTGGTACGTTCCACTGAGACAGGGAGGTTATGGAAGGGTACAGGTTCAGGGCATATTTGTGTGGAGTTCTGCAATGGTACGTTGCAGTGAGACAGTGAGGGTATGGAGGGTACAGGTTCAGGGCATATTTCTGTGGAGTTCTGCGTTGGGACGTTCCAGTGAGACAGGGAGGTTATGGACGGGTACAGGTTCAGGGCATATTTGTGTGGAGTTCTGCATTGATACGTTCCAGTGACACAGAGAGGTTATGGAGGGGTACGGGTTCAAGGCATATTTGTGTGGAGTTCTGCATTGGTACTTTCCAGTGGGACAGGGAGGTTATGGAGGGTACCGGTTCATGGCATATTTTGTGTGGAATTCTGCAGTGTGACGTTCCAGTGAGTCAAGGAGTTTATGGACGTGTACAGGTTCAGAGCATATTTGTGTGGAATTCTGCATTGGTACGTTCCAGTGAGACAGGAGGTTTTGGAGGGGTACAGGTTCAGGGCATATTTGTGTGGTGTTCTGCAATGGTACGTTCCAGTGAGACAGCGAGGTTATGCACGGTACAGGTTCAGGGCATATTTGGGTGGAGTTCGGAATTGGTGCGTTCCAGTGAGACAGGGAGGTTATGGAGGGGTACAGGTTCAGGGCATATTTGTGTGGAGTTCTGCATTGGTACGTTCCAGTGAGATAGGGAGGTTATGGAGGGTACAGGTTCAGGGCAAATTTGAGTGTAGTTGTGCATTGGTACGTTCCAGTGAGACAGGGAGGTTAAGGTGGAGTACAGGTTCAGGGCATATTTGTGCGGATTTCTGCATTGGTACGTTCCAGTGAGACAGGGAGGTTATGGAGGAGTACAGGTTAAGGGCAAATTTGTGTGGAGTTCTCCTTTGGTACGTTCCAGTGAGACACGGAGGTAATGGACGGGTACAGGTTCTGGGCATATTTGTGTGGAGATCTGCATTGGTACTTTCCAGTGGGACAGGGAGGTTATGGAGGGTACCGGTTCATGGCATATTTTGTGTGGAATTCTGCAGTGGGACGTTCCAGTGAGACAGGGAGTTTATGGACGTGTACAGGTTCAGGGCATATTTGTGTGGAATTCTGCATTGGTACGTTCCAGTGAGACAGGAGGTTTTGGAGGGGTACAGGTTCAGGGCATATTTGTGTGGTGTTCTGCAATGGTACGTTCCAGTGAGACAGCGAGGTTATGCACGGTACAGGTTCAGGGCATATTTGAGTGGAGTTCGGAATTGGTACGTTCCAGTGAGACAGGGAGATTATGGAGGGTACAGGTTCAGGGCAAATTTGAGTGTAGTTGTGCATTGGTACGTTCCAGTGAGACAGGGAGGTTAAGGTGGGGTACAGGTTCAGGGCATATTTGTGTGGATTTCTGCATTGGTACGTTCCAGTGAGACAGGGAGGTTTTGGAGGGTACAGGTTCTGGGCATATTTGTGTGGAGTTCAGCAGTGGTACGTTCCCGTGAGACAAGGAGTTTATGGACGTGTACAGGTTCAGAGCATATTTGTGTGGAATTCTGCATTGGTACGTTCCAGTGAGACAGGAGGTTTTGGAGGGGTACAGTTTCAGGGCATATTTGTGTGGAGTTCTGCATTGGTACGTTCCAGTGAGACAGGGAGATTATGGAGGCATACTGGTTCAGGGCAAATTTGTGTGGAGTTATGCATTGGTACTTTCCAGTGAGACAAGGAGGTTATGGGCGGGTACAGGTTCAGGGCATATTTGTGTGGAATTCTGCATTGGTACGTTCCAGTGAGAAAGGGAGGTTATGGAGGGTACAGGTTCAGAGCATATTTGTGTGTAGTTCTGCATTTGTACGTTCCAGTGAGACAGGGAGGTTATGGAGGGGTACAGGTTCAGGGCATATTTCTGTGGAGTTCTGCATTGGTACGTTCCAGTGAGACAGGGAGGTTATGGAGGGTACAGGTTCAGGGCAAATTTGAGTGTATTTCTGCATTGGTACTTTCCAGTGAGACAGGGAGTTTAAGGTGGAGTACAGGTTCAGGGTATATTTGTGTGGATTTCTGCATTAGTACGTTCCAGTGAGACAGGGAGGTTATGGAGGTGTACAGGTTCAGGGCAAATTTGTGTGGAGTTCTGCATTGGTACATTCCAGTGAGACAAGGAGGTTCTGGGTGGGTAGAGGTTCAGGGCATATTTGTTTGGAATTCTGCATAGGTAAGTTCCAGTGAGACAGGGAGGTTATGGAGGGTACAGGTTCAGGGCATATTTGTGTGGAGGTCTGCATTGGTACGTTCCAGTGTGACTGGGAGGTTATGGAGGGATACAGGTTCAGGGCATATTTGTGTGGAGTTCTGCAGTGGGACGTTACAGTGAGACATGATGTTATGGACGGGTACAGGTTCAGGGCACATTTGTTTGGAGTTCTGCATTGGTACGTTCCAGTGAGACATGGAGGTTATGGAGGGGTACAGGTTCAGGGCATATTTGTGTGGACTTCTGCATTGGTACGTTCCAGTGAGAAAGGGAGGTTATGGAGCGGTACAGGTTCAGGGCAAATTTGTGTGTAGTTCTGCATTGGTACGTACCAGTGAGACAGGGAGGTTATGGAGGGTACAGGTTCAGGGCATATTTGTGTGGAGTTCTGCAGTGGTACGTTCCACTGAGACAGGGAGGTTATGGAAGGGTACAGGTTCAGGGCATATTTGTGTGGAGTTCTGCAATGGTACGTTGCAGTGAGACAGTGAGGGTATGGAGGGTACAGGTTCAGGGCATATTTGTGTGGAGTTCTGCGTTGGGACGTTCCAGTGAGACAGGGAGGTTATGGACGGGTACAGGTTCAGGGCATATTTGTGTGGAGTTCTGCATTTATACGTTCCAGTGACACAGAGAGGTTATGGAGGAGTACAGGTTCAAGGCATATTTGTGTGGAGTTCTGCCATGGCACGTTCCAGTGAGACAGGGAGATTATGGACGGGTACAGGTTCAGGGCATATTTGTGTGGAGTTCTGCATTGGTACTTTCCAGTGAGACAGGGAGGTTATGGAAGGTACACGTTCAGGGCATATTTGTGAGGAGTTCTGCAGTGGAACGTTCCAGTGAGACAGGGAGGTTATGGAGGGGTACAGGTTCAGGGCATATTTCTGTGGAGTTCTGCATTGGTACGTTCCACTGAGACAGGGAGGTTATGGAGGGTACAGGTTCAGGGCAAATTTGTGTGTATTTCTGCATTGGTACTTTCCAGTGAGACAGGGAGGTTAAGGTGGAGTACAGGTTCAGGGTATATTTGTGTGGAGGTCTGCATTGGTACGTTCCAGTGTGACTGGGAGGTTATGGAGGGATACAGGTTCAGGGCATATTTGTGTGGAGTTCTGCAGTGGGACGTTCCATTGAGAAAGGGAGGTTATGGAGGGGTACAGGTTCAGGGCAAATTTGTGTGTAGTTCTGCATTGGTACGTACCAGTGAGACAGGGAGGTTATGGAGGATACAGGTTCAGGGCATATTTGTGTGGAGTTCTGCAGTGGTACGTTCCACTGAGACAGGGAGGTTATGGAAGGGTACAGGTTCAGGGCATATTTGTGTGGAGTTCTGCAGTGGTACGTTCCACTGAGACAGGGAGGTTATGGAAGGGTACAGGTTCAGGGCATATTTGTGTGGAGTTCTGCATTTATACGTTCCAGTGAGACAGGGAGATTATGGAGGCATACTGGTTCAGGGCAAATTTGTGTGGAGTTATGCATTGGTACTTTCCAGTGAGACAAGGAGGTTATGGGCGGGTACAGGTTCAGGGCATATTTGTGTGGAATTCTGCATTGGTACGTTCCAGTGAGAAAGGGAGGTTATGGAGGGTACAGGTTCAGAGCATATTTGTGTGTAGTTCTGCATTTGTACGTTCCAGTGAGACAGGGAGGTTATGGAGGGGTACAGGTTCAGGGCATATTTCTGTGGAGTTCTGCATTGGTACGTTCCAGTGAGACAGGGAGGTTATGGAGGGTACAGGTTCAGGGCAAATTTGAGTGTATTTCTGCATTGGTACTTTCCAGTGAGACAGGGAGTTTAAGGTGGAGTACAGGTTCAGGGTATATTTGTGTGGATTTCTGCATTAGTACGTTCCAGTGAGACAGGGAGGTTATGGAGGTGTACAGGTTCAGGGCAAATTTGTGTGGAGTTCTGCATTGGTACATTCCAGTGAGACAAGGAGGTTCTGGGTGGGTAGAGGTTCAGGGCATATTTGTTTGGAATTCTGCATAGGTAAGTTCCAGTGAGACAGGGAGGTTATGGAGGGTACAGGTTCAGGGCATATTTGTGTGGAGGTCTGCATTGGTACGTTCCAGTGAGATCGGGAGGTTATGGAGGGGTACAGGTTCAGGGTATATTTGTGTGGAGTTCTGCGTTGGTACGTTCCAGTGTGACTGGGAGGTTATGCAGGGATACAGGTTCAGGGCATATTTGTGTGGAGTTCTGCAGTGGGACGTTACAGTGAGACATGAGGTTATGGACGGGTACAGGTTCAGGGCACATTTGTTTGGAGTTCTGCATTGGTACGTTCCAGTGAGACATGGAGGTTATGGAGGGGTACAGGTTCAGGGCATATTTGTGTGGACTTCTGCATTGGTACGTTCCAGTGAGAAAGGGAGGTTATGGAGGGGTACAGGTTCAGGGCAAATTTGTGTGTAGTTCTGCATTGGTACGTACCAGTGAGACAGGGAGGTTATGGAGGGTACAGGTTCAGGGCATATTTGTGTGGAGTTCTGCAGTGGTACGTTCCACTGAGACAGGGAGGTTATGGAAGGGTACAGGTTCAGGGCATATTTGTGTGGAGTTCTGCAATGGTACGTTGCAGTGAGACAGTGAGGGTATGGAGGGTACAGGTTCAGGGCATATTTCTGTGGAGTTCTGCGTTGGGACGTTCCAGTGAGACAGGGAGGTTATGGACGGGTACAGGTTCAGGGCATATTTGTGTGGAGTTCTGCATTGATACGTTCCAGTGACACAGAGAGGTTATGGAGGGGTACGGGTTCAAGGCATATTTGTGTGGAGTTCTGCATTGGTACTTTCCAGTGGGACAGGGAGGTTATGGAGGGTACCGGTTCATGGCATATTTTGTGTGGAATTCTGCAGTGTGACGTTCCAGTGAGTCAAGGAGTTTATGGACGTGTACAGGTTCAGAGCATATTTGTGTGGAATTCTGCATTGGTACGTTCCAGTGAGACAGGAGGTTTTGGAGGGGTACAGGTTCAGGGCATATTTGTGTGGTGTTCTGCAATGGTACGTTCCAGTGAGACAGCGAGGTTATGCACGGTACAGGTTCAGGGCATATTTGGGTGGAGTTCGGAATTGGTGCGTTCCAGTGAGACAGGGAGGTTATGGAGGGGTACAGGTTCAGGGCATATTTGTGTGGAGTTCTGCATTGGTACGTTCCAGTGAGATAGGGAGGTTATGGAGGGTACAGGTTCAGGGCAAATTTGAGTGTAGTTGTGCATTGGTACGTTCCAGTGAGACAGGGAGGTTAAGGTGGAGTACAGGTTCAGGGCATATTTGTGCGGATTTCTGCATTGGTACGTTCCAGTGAGACAGGGAGGTTATGGAGGAGTACAGGTTAAGGGCAAATTTGTGTGGAGTTCTCCTTTGGTACGTTCCAGTGAGACACGGAGGTAATGGACGGGTACAGGTTCTGGGCATATTTGTGTGGAGATCTGCATTGGTACTTTCCAGTGGGACAGGGAGGTTATGGAGGGTACCGGTTCATGGCATATTTTGTGTGGAATTCTGCAGTGGGACGTTCCAGTGAGACAGGGAGTTTATGGACGTGTACAGGTTCAGGGCATATTTGTGTGGAATTCTGCATTGGTACGTTCCAGTGAGACAGGAGGTTTTGGAGGGGTACAGGTTCAGGGCATATTTGTGTGGTGTTCTGCAATGGTACGTTCCAGTGAGACAGCGAGGTTATGCACGGTACAGGTTCAGGGCATATTTGAGTGGAGTTCGGAATTGGTACGTTCCAGTGAGACAGGGAGATTATGGAGGGTACAGGTTCAGGGCAAATTTGAGTGTAGTTGTGCATTGGTACGTTCCAGTGAGACAGGGAGGTTAAGGTGGGGTACAGGTTCAGGGCATATTTGTGTGGATTTCTGCATTGGTACGTTCCAGTGAGACAGGGAGGTTTTGGAGGGTACAGGTTCTGGGCATATTTGTGTGGAGTTCAGCAGTGGTACGTTCCCGTGAGACAAGGAGTTTATGGACGTGTACAGGTTCAGAGCATATTTGTGTGGAATTCTGCATTGGTACGTTCCAGTGAGACAGGAGGTTTTGGAGGGGTACAGTTTCAGGGCATATTTGTGTGGAGTTCTGCATTGGTACGTTCCAGTGAGACAGGGAGATTATGGAGGCATACTGGTTCAGGGCAAATTTGTGTGGAGTTATGCATTGGTACTTTCCAGTGAGACAAGGAGGTTATGGGCGGGTACAGGTTCAGGGCATATTTGTGTGGAATTCTGCATTGGTACGTTCCAGTGAGAAAGGGAGGTTATGGAGGGTACAGGTTCAGAGCATATTTGTGTGTAGTTCTGCATTTGTACGTTCCAGTGAGACAGGGAGGTTATGGAGGGGTACAGGTTCAGGGCATATTTCTGTGGAGTTCTGCATTGGTACGTTCCAGTGAGACAGGGAGGTTATGGAGGGTACAGGTTCAGGGCAAATTTGAGTGTATTTCTGCATTGGTACTTTCCAGTGAGACAGGGAGTTTAAGGTGGAGTACAGGTTCAGGGTATATTTGTGTGGATTTCTGCATTAGTACGTTCCAGTGAGACAGGGAGGTTATGGAGGTGTACAGGTTCAGGGCAAATTTGTGTGGAGTTCTGCATTGGTACATTCCAGTGAGACAAGGAGGTTCTGGGTGGGTAGAGGTTCAGGGCATATTTGTTTGGAATTCTGCATAGGTAAGTTCCAGTGAGACAGGGAGGTTATGGAGGGTACAGGTTCAGGGCATATTTGTGTGGAGGTCTGCATTGGTACGTTCCAGTGAGATCGGGAGGTTATGGAGGGGTACAGGTTCAGGGTATATTTGTGTGGAGTTCTGCGTTGGTACGTTCCAGTGTGACTGGGAGGTTATGGAGGGATACAGGTTCAGGGCATATTTGTGTGGAGTTCTGCAGTGGGACGTTACAGTGAGACATGAGGTTATGGACGGGTACAGGTTCAGGGCACATTTGTTTGGAGTTCTGCATTGGTACGTTCCAGTGAGACATGGAGGTTATGGAGGGGTACAGGTTCAGGGCATATTTGTGTGGACTTCTGCATTGGTACGTTCCAGTGAGAAAGGGAGGTTATGGAGGGGTACAGGTTCAGGGCAAATTTGTGTGTAGTTCTGCATTGGTACGTACCAGTGAGACAGGGAGGTTATGGAGGGTACAGGTTCAGGGCATATTTGTGTGGAGTTCTGCAGTGGTACGTTCCACTGAGACAGGGAGGTTATGGAAGGGTACAGGTTCAGGGCATATTTGTGTGGAGTTCTGCAATGGTACGTTGCAGTGAGACAGTGAGGGTATGGAGGGTACAGGTTCAGGGCATATTTGTGTGGAGTTCTGCGTTGGGACGTTCCAGTGAGACAGGGAGGTTATGGACGGGTACAGGTTCAGGGCATATTTGTGTGGAGTTCTGCATTTATACGTTCCAGTGACACAGAGAGGTTATGGAGGAGTACAGGTTCAAGGCATATTTGTGTGGAGTTCTGCCATGGCACGTTCCAGTGAGACAGGGAGATTATGGACGGGTACAGGTTCAGGGCATATTTGTGTGGAGTTCTGCATTGGTACTTTCCAGTGAGACAGGGAGGTTATGGAAGGTACACGTTCAGGGCATATTTGTGAGGAGTTCTGCAGTGGAACGTTCCAGTGAGACAGGGAGGTTATGGAGGGGTACAGGTTCAGGGCATATTTCTGTGGAGTTCTGCATTGGTACGTTCCACTGAGACAGGGAGGTTATGGAGGGTACAGGTTCAGGGCAAATTTGTGTGTATTTCTGCATTGGTACTTTCCAGTGAGACAGGGAGGTTAAGGTGGAGTACAGGTTCAGGGTATATTTGTGTGGAGGTCTGCATTGGTACGTTCCAGTGTGACTGGGAGGTTATGGAGGGATACAGGTTCAGGGCATATTTGTGTGGAGTTCTGCAGTGGGACGTTCCATTGAGAAAGGGAGGTTATGGAGGGGTACAGGTTCAGGGCAAATTTGTGTGTAGTTCTGCATTGGTACGTACCAGTGAGACAGGGAGGTTATGGAGGGTACAGGTTCAGGGCATATTTGTGTGGAGTTCTGCAGTGGTACGTTCCACTGAGACAGGGAGGTTATGGAAGGGTACAGGTTCAGGGCATATTTGTGTGGAGTTCTGCAGTGGTACGTTCCACTGAGACAGGGAGGTTATGGAAGGGTACAGGTTCAGGGCATATTTGTGTGGAGTTCTGCAATGGTACGTTGCAGTGAGACAGTGAGGGTATGGAGGGTACAGGTTCAGGGCATATTTGTGTGGAGTTCTGCGTTGGGACGTTCCAGTGAGACAGGGAGGTTATGGACGGGTACAGGTTCAGGGCATATTTGTGTGGAGTTCTGCATTTATACGTTCCAGTGAGACAGGGAGATTATGGAGGCATACTGGTTCAGGGCAAATTTGTGTGGAGTTATGCATTGGTACTTTCCAGTGAGACAAGGAGGTTATGGGCGGGTACAGGTTCAGGGCATATTTGTGTGGAATTCTGCATTGGTACGTTCCAGTGAGAAAGGGAGGTTATGGAGGGTACAGGTTCAGAGCATATTTGTGTGTAGTTCTGCATTTGTACGTTCCAGTGAGACAGGGAGGTTATGGAGGGGTAAAGGTTCAGGGCATATTTCTTTGGAGTTCTGCATTGGTACGTTCCAGTGAGACAGGGAGGTTATGGAGGGTACAGGTTCAGGGCAAATTTGAGTGTATTTCTGCATTGGTACTTTCCAGTGAGACAGGGAGTTTAAGGTGGAGTACAGGTTCAGGGTATATTTGTGTGGATTTCTGCATTAGTACGTTCCAGTGAGACAGGGAGGTTATGGAGGTGTACAGGTTCAGGGCAAATTTGTGTGGAGTTCTGCATTGGTACATTCCAGTGAGACAAGGAGGTTCTGGGTGGGTAGAGGTTCAGGGCATATTTGTTTGGAATTCTGCATAGGTAAGTTCCAGTGAGACAGGGAGGTTATGGAGGGTACAGGTTCAGGGCATATTTGTGTGGAGGTCTGCATTGGTACGTTCCAGTGAGATCGGGAGGTTATGGAGGGGTACAGGTTCAGGGTATATTTGTGTGGAGTTCTGCGTTGGTACGTTCCAGTGTGACTGGGAGGTTATGGAGGGATACAGGTTCAGGGCATATTTGTGTGGAGTTCTGCAGTGGGACGTTACAGTGAGACATGAGGTTATGGACGGGTACAGGTTCAGGGCACATTTGTTTGGAGTTCTGCATTGGTACGTTCCAGTGAGACATGGAGGTTATGGAGGGGTACAGGTTCAGGGCATATTTGTGTGGACTTCTGCATTGGTACGTTCCAGTGAGAAAGGGAGGTTATGGAGGGGTACAGGTTCAGGGCAAATTTGTGTGTAGTTCTGCATTGGTACGTACCAGTGAGACAGGGAGGTTATGGAGGGTACAGGTTCAGGGCATATTTGTGTGGAGTTCTGCAGTGGTACGTTCCACTGAGACAGGGAGGTTATGGAAGGGTACAGGTTCAGGGCATATTTGTGTGGAGTTCTGCAATGGTACGTTGCAGTGAGACAGTGAGGGTATGGAGGGTACAGGTTCAGGGCATATTTGTGTGGAGTTCTGCGTTGGGACGTTCCAGTGAGACAGGGAGGTTATGGACGGGTACAGGTTCAGGGCATATTTGTGTGGAGTTCTGCATTTATACGTTCCAGTGACACAGAGAGGTTATGGAGGAGTACAGGTTCAAGGCATATTTGTGTGGAGTTCTGCCATGGCACGTTCCAGTGAGACAGGGAGATTATGGACGGGTACAGGTTCAGGGCATATTTGTGTGTAGTTCTGCATTGGTACTTTCCAGTGAGACAGGGAGGTTATGGAAGGTACACGTTCAGGGCATATTTGTGAGGAGTTCTGCAGTGGAACGTTCCAGTGAGACAGGGAGGTTATGGAGGGGTACAGGTTCAGGGCATATTTCTGTGGAGTTCTGCATTGGTACGTTCCACTGAGACAGGGAGGTTATGGAGGGTACAGGTTCAGGGCAAATTTGTGTGTATTTCTGCATTGGTACTTTCCAGTGAGACAGGGATGTTAAGGTGGAGTACAGGTTCAGGGTATATTTGTGTGGAGGTCTGCATTGGTACGTTCCAGTGTGACTGGGAGGTTATGGAGGGATACAGGTTCAGGGCATATTTGTGTGGAGTTCTGCAGTGGGACGTTCCATTGAGAAAGGGAGGTTATGGAGGGGTACAGGTTCAGGGCAAATTTGTGTGTAGTTCTGCATTGGTACGTACCAGTGAGACAGGGAGGTTATGGAGGGTACAGGTTCAGGGCATATTTGTGTGGAGTTCTGCAGTGGTACGTTCCACTGAGACAGGGAGGTTATGGAAGGGTACAGGTTCAGGGCATATTTGTGTGGAGGTCTGCAGTGGTACGTTCCACTGAGACAGGGAGGTTATGGAAGGGTACAGGTTCAGGGCATATTTGTGTGGAGTTCTGCAATGGTACGTTGCAGTGAGACAGTGAGGGTATGGAGGGTACAGGTTCAGGGCATATTTGTGTGGAGTTCTGCGTTGGGACGTTCCAGTGAGACAGGGAGGTTATGGACGGGTACAGGTTCAGGGCATATTTGTGTGGAGTTCTGCATTTATACGTTCCAGTGACACAGAGAGGTTATGGAGGAGTACAGGTTCAAGGCATATTTGTGTGGAGTTCTGCCATGGCACGTTCCAGTGAGACAGGGAGATTATGGACGGGTACAGGTTCAGGGCATATTTGTGTGGAGTTCTGCATTGGTACTTTCCAGTGAGACAGGGAGGTTATGGAAGGTACACGTTCAGGGCATATTTGTGAGGAGTTCTGCAGTGGAACGTTCCAGTGAGACAGGGAGGTTATGGAGGGGTACAGGTTCAGGGCATATTTCTGTGGAGTTCTGCATTGGTACGTTCCACTGAGACAGGGAGGTTATGGAGGGTACAGGTTCAGGGCAAATTTGTGTGTATTTCTGCATTGGTACTTTCCAGTGAGACAGGGAGGTTAAGGTGGAGTACAGGTTCAGGGTATATTTGTGTGGAGGTCTGCATTGGTACGTTCCAGTGTGACTGGGAGGTTATGGAGGGATACAGGTTCAGGGCATATTTGTGTGGAGTTCTGCAGTGGGACGTTCCATTGAGAAAGGGAGGTTATGGAGGGGTACAGGTTCAGGGCAAATTTGTGTGTAGTTCTGCATTGGTACGTACCAGTGAGACAGGGAGGTTATGGAGGGTACAGGTTCACGGCATATTTGTGTGGAGTTCTGCAGTGGTACGTTCCACTGAGACAGGGAGGTTATGGAAGGGTACAGGTTCAGGGCATATTTGTGTGGAGTTCTGCAATGGTACGTTGCAGTGAGACAGTGAGGGTATGGAGGGTACAGGTTCAGGGCATATTTCTGTGGAGTTCTGCGTTGGGACGTTCCAGTGAGACAGGGAGGTTATGGACGGGTACAGGTTCAGGGCATATTTGTGTGGAGTTCTGCATTGATACGTTCCAGTGACACAGAGAGGTTATGGAGGGGTACAGGTTCAAGGCATATTTGTGTGGAGTTCTGCATTGGTACTTTCCAGTGGGACAGGGAGGTTATGGAGGGTACCGGTTCATGGCATATTTTGTGTGGAATTCTGCAGTGTGACGTTCCAGTGAGACAAGGAGTTTATGGACGTGTACAGGTTCAGAGCATATTTGTGTGGAGTTCTGCATTGGTACGTTCCAGTGAGACAGGGACGTTATGGAGGGGTACAGGTTCAGGGCAAATTTGTGTGTAGTGCTGCATTAGTACGTTCCAGTGAGACAGGGAGGTTATGGAGGGTACAGGTTCAGGGCATATTTCTGTGGAGTTCTGCAGTGGTACGTTCCACTGAGACAGGGAGGTTATGGACGGGTACAGGTTCAGGGAATATTTGTGTGAAGTTCTGCATTGGAACTTTCCATTGAGACAGGGAGGTTATGGAGGATACATGTTCATGGCATATTTGTGTGGAATTCTGCAGTGGGACGTTCCAGTGAGACAGGGAGGTTTTGGAGGGTACAGGATCTGGGCATATTTGTGTGGAGTTCAGCAGTGGTACGTTCCCGTGAGACAAGGAGTTTATGGACGTGTACAGGTTCAGAGCATATTTGTGTGGAATTCTGCATTGGTACGTTCCAGTGAGACAGGAGGTTTTGGAGGGGTACAGGTTCAGGGCATATTTGTGTGGAGTTCTGCATTGGTACGTTCCAGTGAGACAGGGAGATTATGGAGGCATACTGGTTCAGGGCAAATTTGTGTGGAGTTATGCATTGGTACTTTCCAGTGAGACAAGGAGGTTATGGGCGGGTACAGGTTCAGGGCATATTTGTGTGGAATTCTGCATTGGTACGTTCCAGTGAGAAAGGGAGGTTATGGAGGGTACAGGTTCAGAGCATATTTGTGTGGAGTTCTGCATTGTTACGTTCCAGTGAGACAGGGAGGTTTTGGAGGGGTACAGGTTCAGGGTATATTTGTTTGGAGTTCTGCTTTGGTACGTTCCAGTGTGACTGGGAGGTTATGGAGGGGTACAGGTTCAGGGCATATTTGTTTGGAGTTCTGCATTGGTACGTTCCAGTGAGACAGGGAGGATAAGGTGGAGTACAGGTTCAGGGCATATTTGTGCGGATTTCTGCATTGGTACGTTCCAGTGAGACATGGAGGTTATGGAGGGGTACAGGTTAAGGGCAAATTTGTGTGGAGTTCTCCTTTGGTACGTTCCAGTGAGACAGGGAGGTTATGGACGTGTACAGGTTCTGGGCATATTTGTGTGGAGTTCTGCATTGGTACTTTCCAGTGGGACAGGGAGGTTATGGAGGGTACCGGTTCATGGCATATTTTGTGTGGAATTCTGCATTGGGACGTTCCAGTGAGACAGGGAGTTTATGGACGTGTACAGGTTCAGTGCATATTTGTGTGGAATTCTGCATTGGTACGTTCCAGTGAGACAGGATGTTTTGGAGGGGTACAGGTTCAGGGCATATTTGTGTGGTGTTCTGCAATGGTACGTTCCAGTGAGACAGCGAGGTTATGCACGGTACAGGTTCAGGGCATATTTGAGTGGAGTTCGGAATTGGTGCGTTCGAGTGAGACAGGGAGGATATGGAGGGGTACAGGTTCAGGGCATATTTGTGTGGAGTTCTGCATTGGTACGTTCCAGTGAGACAGGGAGATTATGGAGGGTACAGGTTCAGGGCAAATTTGAGTGTAGTTGTGCATTGGTACGTTCCAGTGAGACAGGGAGGTTAAGGTGGGGTACACGTTCAGGGCATATTTGTGTGGAGTTCTGCCTTGGTACGTTCCAGTGAGACAGGGAGGTTATGGAGCGGTACAGGTTCAGGGCAAATTTGTGTGGAGTTCTCCATTGGTACGTTCCAGTGAGACAGGGAGGTTATGGAGGGTACAGTTTCTGGGCATATTTGTGTGGAGTTCTGCAGTGGGACGTTCCAGTGAGACAGGGAGGTTATGGACGGGTACAGGTTCAGGGCATATTTGTGTAGAGTTCTGCATTGGTACGTTCCAGTGAGACAGGGAAGTTATGGAGGGGTACAGGTTCAGGGCATATTTGTGTGGAATTCTGCATTGGTACGTACCAGTGAGACAGGGAAGTTATGGAGGTGTACAGGTTCAGGGCAAATTTGTGTGGAGTTCTGCATTGGTACATTCCAGTGAGACAAGGAGGTCTGGGTGGGTAGAGGTTCAGCGCATATTTGTGTGGAATTCTGCATTGGTAAGTTCCAGTGAGACAGGGATGTTATGGAGGGTACAGGTTCAGGGCATATTTGTTTGGACGTCTGCATTGGTACGTTCCTTTGAGACAGGGAGGTTCTGGAGGGGTACAGGTTCAGGGTATATTTGTGTGGAATTCTGCGTTGGTACGTTCCAGTGTGACTGGGAGGTTATGGAGGGGTACAGGTTCAGGGCATATTTTTTTGGAGTTCTGCATTGGTACGTTCAAGTTAGACAGGGAAGTTATGGAGGGTACAGGTTCAGGGCATATTTGTGTGGAGATCTGCAGTGGGACGTTCCAGTGAGACATGAGGTTATGGACGGGTACAGGTTCAGGGCACACTTGTGTGGAGTTCTGCATTGGTACGTTCCAGTGAGACAGGAAGGTTATGGAGGGGTACAGGTTCAGGGCATATTTGTGTGGAGTTCTGCATTGGTACGTTCCAGTGAGACAGGGACGTTATGGAGGGTACAGGTTCAGGGCATATTTCTGTGGAGTTCTGCAGTGGTACGTTCCACTGAGACAGGGAGGTTATGGACGGGTACAGGTTCAGGGAATATTTGTGTGAAGTTCTGCATTGGTACTTTCCATTGAGACAGGGAGGTTATGGAGGATACAGGTTCATGGCATATTTGTGTGGAATTCTGCAGTGGGACGTTCCAGTGAGACAGGGAGGTTTTGGAGGGTACAGGTTCTGGGCATATTTGTGTGGAGTTCAGCAGTGGTACGTTCCCGTGAGACAAGGAGTTTATGGACGTGTACAGGTTCAGAGCATATTTGTGTGGAATTCTGCATTGGTACGTTCCAGTGAGACAGGAGGTTTTGGAGGGGTACAGGTTCAGGGCATATTTGTGTGGAGTTTTGCATTGGTACGTTCCAGTGAGACAGGGAGATTATGGAGGCATACTGGTTCAGGGCAAATTTGTGTGGAGTTATGCATTGGTACTTTCCAGTGAGACAAGGAGGTTATGGGCGGGTACAGGTTCAGGGCATATTTGTGTGGAATTCTGCATTGGTACGTTCCAGTGAGACAGGGAGGTTATGGAAGGTACACGTTCAGGGCATATTTGTGTGGAGTTCTGCAGTGGGACGTTCCAGTGAGACAGGGAGGTTATGGACGGGTACAGGATCAGGGCAGATTTGTGTGTAGTTCTGCATTGGTACGTTCCAGTGAGACAGGGAGGTTATGGAGGGGTACAGGTTCAGGGCATATTTCTGTGGAGTTCTGCATTGGTACGTTCCAGTGAGACAGGGAGGTTATGGAGGGTACAGGTTCAGGGCAAATTTGAGTGTATTTCTGCATTGGTACTTTCCAGTGAGACAGGGAGGTTAAGGTGGAGTACAGGTTCAGGGTATATTTGTGTGGATTTCTGCATTAGTACGTTCCAGTGAGACAGGGAGGTTATGGAGGTGTACAGGTTCAGGGCAAATTTGTGTGGAGTTCTGCATTGGTACATTCCAGTGAGACAAGGAGGTTCTGGGTGGGTACAGGTTCAGGGCATATTTGTTTGGAATTCTGCATAGGTAAGTTCCAGTGAGACAGGGAGGTTATGGAGGGTACAGGTTCAGGGCATATTTGTGTGGAGGTCTGCATTGGTACGTTCCAGTGAGATCGGGAGGTTATGGAGGGGTACAGGTTCAGGGTATATTTGTGTGGAGTTCTGCGTTGGTACGTTCCAGTGTGACTGGGAGGTTATGGAGGGATACAGGTTCAGGGTTTATTTGTGTGGAGTTCTGCAGTGGGACGTTACAGTGAGACATGAGGTTATGGACGGGTACAGGTTCAGGGCACATTTGTTTGGAGTTCTGCATTGGTACGTTCCAGTGAGACATGGAGGTTATGGAGGGGTACAGGTTCAGGGCATATTTGTGTGGACTTCTGCATTGGTACGTTCCAGTGAGAAAGGGAGGTTATGGAGGGCTACAGGTTCAGGGCAAATTTGTGTGTAGTTCTGCATTGGTACGTACCAGTGAGACAGGGAGGTTATGGAGGGTACAGGTTCAGGGCATATTTGTGTGGAGTTCTGCAGTGGTACGTTCCACTGAGACAGGGAGGTTATGGAAGGGTACAGGTTCAGGGCATATTTGTGTGGAGTTCTGCAATGGTACGTTGCAGTGAGACAGTGAGGGGTTGGAGGGTACAGGTTCAGGGCATATTTGTGTGGAGTTCTGCGTTGGGACGTTCCAGTGAGACAGGGAGGTTATGGACGGGTACAGGTTCAGGGCATATTTGTGTGGAGTTCTGCATTGATACGTTCCAGTGACACAGAGAGGTTATGGAGGAGTACAGGTTCAAGGCATATTTGTGTGGAGTTCTGCCATGGCACGTTCCAGTGAGACAGGGAGATTATGGACGGGTACAGGTTCAGGGCATATTTGTGTGGAGTTCTGCATTGGTACTTTCCAGTGAGACAGGGAGGTTATGGAAGGTACACGTTCAGGGCATATTTGTGAGGAGTTCTGCAGTGGAACGTTCCAGTGAGACAGGGAGGTTATGGAGGGGTACAGGTTCAGGGCATATTTCTGTGGAGTTCTGCATTGGTACGTTCCAGTGAGACAGGGAGGTTATGGAGGGTACAGGTTCAGGGCAAATTTGTGTGTATTTCTGCATTGGTACTTTCCAGTGAGACAGGGAGGTTAAGGTGGAGTACAGGTTCAGGGTATATTTGTGTGGATTTCTGCATTAGTACGTTCCAGTGAGACAGGGAGGTTATGGAGGTGTACAGGTTCAGGTACAAATTTGTGTGGAGTTCTGCATTGGTACATTCCAGTGAGACAAGGAGGTTTTGGGTGGGTACAGGTTCAGGGCATATTTGTTTGGAATACTGCATAGGTAAGTTCCAGTGAGACAGGGAGGTTATGGAGGGTACAGGTTCAGGGCATATTTGTGTGGAGGTCTGCATTGGTACGTTCCAGTGTGACTGGGAGGTTATGGAGGGATACAGTTTCAGGGCATATTTGTGTGGAGTTCTGCAGTGGGACGTTCCAGTGAGAAAGGGAGGTTATGGAGGGGTACAGGTTCAGGGCAAATTTGTGTGTAGTTCTGCATTGGTACGTACCAGTGAGACAGGGAGGTTATGGAGGGTACAGGTTCAGGGCATATTTGTGTGGAGTTCTGCAGTGGTACGTTCCACTGAGACAGGGAGGTTATGGAAGGGTACAGGTTCAGGGCATATTTGTGTGGAGTTCTGCAATGGTACGTTGCAGTGAGACAGTGAGGGTATGGAGGGTACAGGTTCAGGGCATATTTCTGTGGAGTTCTGCGTTGGGACGTTCCAGTGAGACAGGGAGGTTATGGACGGGTACAGGTTCAGGGCATATTTGTGTGGAGTTCTGCATTGATACGTTCCAGTGACACAGAGAGGTTATGGAGGGGTACAGGTTCAAGGCATATTTGTGTGGAGTTCTGCATTGGTACTTTCCAGTGGGACAGGGAGGTTATGGAGGGTACCGGTTCATGGCATATTTTGTGTGGAATTCTGCAGTGTGACGTTCCAGTGAGTCAAGGAGTTTATGGACGTGTACAGGTTCAGAGCATATTTGTGTGGAATTCTGCATTGGTACGTTCCAGTGAGACAGGAGGTTTTGGAGGGGTACAGGTTCAGGGCATATTTGTGTGGTGTTCTGCAATGGTACGTTCCAGTGAGACAGCGAGGTTATGGACGGGTACAGGTTCAGGGAATATTTGTGTGAAGTTCTGCATTGGAACTTTCCATTGAGACAGGGTGGTTATGGAGGATACATGTTCATGGCATATTTGTGTGGAATTCTGCAGTGGGACGTTCCAGTGAGACAGGGAGGTTTTGGAGGGTACAGGATCTGGGCATATTTGTGTGGAGTTCAGCAGTGGTACGTTCCCGTGAGACAAGGAGTTTATGGACGTGTACAGGTTCAGAGCATATTTGTGTGGAATTCTGCATTGGTACGTTCCAGTGAGACAGGAGGTTTTGGAGGGGTACAGGTTCAGGGCATATTTGTGTGGAGTTCTGCATTGGTACGTTCCAGTGAGACAGGGAGATTATGGAGGCATACTGGTTCAGGGCAAATTTGTGTGGAGTTATGCATTGGTACTTTCCAGTGAGACAAGGAGGTTATGGGCGGGTACAGGTTCAGGGCATATTTGTGTGGAATTCTGCATTGGTACGTTCCAGTGAGAAAGGGAGTTTATGGAGGGTACAGGTTCAGAGCATATTTGTGTGGAGTTCTGCATTGTTACGTTCCAGTGAGACAGGGAGGTTTTGGAGGGGTACAGGTTCAGGGTATATTTGTTTGGAGTTCTGCTTTGGTACGTTCCAGTGTGACTGGGAGGTTATGGAGGGGTACAGGTTCAGGGCATATTTGTTTGGAGTTCTGCATTGGTACGTTCCAGTGAGACAGGGAGGATAAGGTGGAGTACAGGTTCAGGGCATATTTGTGCGGATTTCTGCATTGGTACGTTCCAGTGAGACATGGAGGTTATGGAGGGGTACAGGTTAAGGGCAAATTTGTGTGGAGTTCTCCTTTGGTACGTTCCAGTGAGACAGGGAGGTTATGGACGGGTACAGGTTCTGGGCATATTTGTGTGGAGTTCTGCATTGGTACTTTCCAGTGGGA
This sequence comes from Hemitrygon akajei, assembly GCF_048418815.1. Classification (NCBI taxonomy): domain Eukaryota; kingdom Metazoa; phylum Chordata; class Chondrichthyes; order Myliobatiformes; family Dasyatidae; genus Hemitrygon; species Hemitrygon akajei. The sequence continues at coordinate 1,029,510 of NW_027331980.1, read as the reverse complement.
CAGGGAGGTTATGGAGGGTACCGGTTCATGGCATATTTTGTGTGGAATTCTGCATTGGGACGTTCCAGTGAGACAGGGAGTTTATGGACGTGTACAGGTTCAGTGCATATTTGTGTGGAATTCTGCATTGGTACGTTCCAGTGAGACAGGATGTTTTGGAGGGGTACAGGTTCAGGGCATATTTGTGTGGTGTTCTGCAATGGTACGTTCCAGTGAGACAGCGAGGTTATGCACGGTACAGGTTCAGGGCATATTTGAGTGGAGTTCGGAATTGGTGCGTTCGAGTGAGACAGGGAGGATATGGAGGGGTACAGGTTCAGGGCATATTTGTGTGGAGTTCTGCATTGGTACGTTCCAGTGAGACAGGGAGATTATGGAGGGTACAGGTTCAGGGCAAATTTGAGTGTAGTTGTGCATTGGTACGTTCCAGTGAGACAGGGAGGTTAAGGTGGGGTACACGTTCAGGGCATATTTGTGTGGAGTTCTGCCTTGGTACGTTCCAGTGAGACAGGGAGGTTATGGAGCGGTACAGGTTCAGGGCAAATTTGTGTGGAGTTCTCCATTGGTACGTTCCAGTGAGACAGGGAGGTTATGGAGGGTACAGTTTCTGGGCATATTTGTGTGGAGTTCTGCAGTGGGACGTTCCAGTGAGACAGGGAGGTTATGGACGGGTACAGGTTCAGGGCATATTTGTGTAGAGTTCTGCATTGGTACGTTCCAGTGAGACAGGGAAGTTATGGAGGGGTACAGGTTCAGGGCATATTTGTGTGGAATTCTGCATTGGTACGTACCAGTGAGACAGGGAAGTTATGGAGGTGTACAGGTTCAGGGCAAATTTGTGTGGAGTTCTGCATTGGTACATTCCAGTGAGACAAGGAGGTCTGGGTGGGTAGAGGTTCAGCGCATATTTGTGTGGAATTCTGCATTGGTAAGTTCCAGTGAGACAGGGATGTTATGGAGGGTACAGGTTCAGGGCATATTTGTTTGGACGTCTGCATTGGTACGTTCCTTTGAGACAGGGAGGTTCTGGAGGGGTACAGGTTCAGGGTATATTTGTGTGGAATTCTGCGTTGGTACGTTCCAGTGTGACTGGGAGGTTATGGAGGGGTACAGGTTCAGGGCATATTTTTTTGGAGTTCTGCATTGGTACGTTCAAGTTAGACAGGGAAGTTATGGAGGGTACAGGTTCAGGGCATATTTGTGTGGAGATCTGCAGTGGGACGTTCCAGTGAGACATGAGGTTATGGACGGGTACAGGTTCAGGGCACACTTGTGTGGAGTTCTGCATTGGTACGTTCCAGTGAGACAGGAAGGTTATGGAGGGGTACAGGTTCAGGGCATATTTGTGTGGAGTTCTGCATTGGTACGTTCCAGTGAGACAGGGACGTTATGGAGGGTACAGGTTCAGGGCATATTTCTGTGGAGTTCTGCAGTGGTACGTTCCACTGAGACAGGGAGGTTATGGACGGGTACAGGTTCAGGGAATATTTGTGTGAAGTTCTGCATTGGTACTTTCCATTGAGACAGGGAGGTTATGGAGGATACAGGTTCATGGCATATTTGTGTGGAATTCTGCAGTGGGACGTTCCAGTGAGACAGGGAGGTTTTGGAGGGTACAGGTTCTGGGCATATTTGTGTGGAGTTCAGCAGTGGTACGTTCCCGTGAGACAAGGAGTTTATGGACGTGTACAGGTTCAGAGCATATTTGTGTGGAATTCTGCATTGGTACGTTCCAGTGAGACAGGAGGTTTTGGAGGGGTACAGGTTCAGGGCATATTTGTGTGGAGTTTTGCATTGGTACGTTCCAGTGAGACAGGGAGATTATGGAGGCATACTGGTTCAGGGCAAATTTGTGTGGAGTTATGCATTGGTACTTTCCAGTGAGACAAGGAGGTTATGGGCGGGTACAGGTTCAGGGCATATTTGTGTGGAATTCTGCATTGGTACGTTCCAGTGAGACAGGGAGGTTATGGAAGGTACACGTTCAGGGCATATTTGTGTGGAGTTCTGCAGTGGGACGTTCCAGTGAGACAGGGAGGTTATGGACGGGTACAGGATCAGGGCAGATTTGTGTGTAGTTCTGCATTGGTACGTTCCAGTGAGACAGGGAGGTTATGGAGGGGTACAGGTTCAGGGCATATTTCTGTGGAGTTCTGCATTGGTACGTTCCAGTGAGACAGGGAGGTTATGGAGGGTACAGGTTCAGGGCAAATTTGAGTGTATTTCTGCATTGGTACTTTCCAGTGAGACAGGGAGGTTAAGGTGGAGTACAGGTTCAGGGTATATTTGTGTGGATTTCTGCATTAGTACGTTCCAGTGAGACAGGGAGGTTATGGAGGTGTACAGGTTCAGGGCAAATTTGTGTGGAGTTCTGCATTGGTACATTCCAGTGAGACAAGGAGGTTCTGGGTGGGTACAGGTTCAGGGCATATTTGTTTGGAATTCTGCATAGGTAAGTTCCAGTGAGACAGGGAGGTTATGGAGGGTACAGGTTCAGGGCATATTTGTGTGGAGGTCTGCATTGGTACGTTCCAGTGAGATCGGGAGGTTATGGAGGGGTACAGGTTCAGGGTATATTTGTGTGGAGTTCTGCGTTGGTACGTTCCAGTGTGACTGGGAGGTTATGGAGGGATACAGGTTCAGGGTTTATTTGTGTGGAGTTCTGCAGTGGGACGTTACAGTGAGACATGAGGTTATGGACGGGTACAGGTTCAGGGCACATTTGTTTGGAGTTCTGCATTGGTACGTTCCAGTGAGACATGGAGGTTATGGAGGGGTACAGGTTCAGGGCATATTTGTGTGGACTTCTGCATTGGTACGTTCCAGTGAGAAAGGGAGGTTATGGAGGGCTACAGGTTCAGGGCAAATTTGTGTGTAGTTCTGCATTGGTACGTACCAGTGAGACAGGGAGGTTATGGAGGGTACAGGTTCAGGGCATATTTGTGTGGAGTTCTGCAGTGGTACGTTCCACTGAGACAGGGAGGTTATGGAAGGGTACAGGTTCAGGGCATATTTGTGTGGAGTTCTGCAATGGTACGTTGCAGTGAGACAGTGAGGGGTTGGAGGGTACAGGTTCAGGGCATATTTGTGTGGAGTTCTGCGTTGGGACGTTCCAGTGAGACAGGGAGGTTATGGACGGGTACAGGTTCAGGGCATATTTGTGTGGAGTTCTGCATTGATACGTTCCAGTGACACAGAGAGGTTATGGAGGAGTACAGGTTCAAGGCATATTTGTGTGGAGTTCTGCCATGGCACGTTCCAGTGAGACAGGGAGATTATGGACGGGTACAGGTTCAGGGCATATTTGTGTGGAGTTCTGCATTGGTACTTTCCAGTGAGACAGGGAGGTTATGGAAGGTACACGTTCAGGGCATATTTGTGAGGAGTTCTGCAGTGGAACGTTCCAGTGAGACAGGGAGGTTATGGAGGGGTACAGGTTCAGGGCATATTTCTGTGGAGTTCTGCATTGGTACGTTCCAGTGAGACAGGGAGGTTATGGAGGGTACAGGTTCAGGGCAAATTTGTGTGTATTTCTGCATTGGTACTTTCCAGTGAGACAGGGAGGTTAAGGTGGAGTACAGGTTCAGGGTATATTTGTGTGGATTTCTGCATTAGTACGTTCCAGTGAGACAGGGAGGTTATGGAGGTGTACAGGTTCAGGTACAAATTTGTGTGGAGTTCTGCATTGGTACATTCCAGTGAGACAAGGAGGTTTTGGGTGGGTACAGGTTCAGGGCATATTTGTTTGGAATACTGCATAGGTAAGTTCCAGTGAGACAGGGAGGTTATGGAGGGTACAGGTTCAGGGCATATTTGTGTGGAGGTCTGCATTGGTACGTTCCAGTGTGACTGGGAGGTTATGGAGGGATACAGTTTCAGGGCATATTTGTGTGGAGTTCTGCAGTGGGACGTTCCAGTGAGAAAGGGAGGTTATGGAGGGGTACAGGTTCAGGGCAAATTTGTGTGTAGTTCTGCATTGGTACGTACCAGTGAGACAGGGAGGTTATGGAGGGTACAGGTTCAGGGCATATTTGTGTGGAGTTCTGCAGTGGTACGTTCCACTGAGACAGGGAGGTTATGGAAGGGTACAGGTTCAGGGCATATTTGTGTGGAGTTCTGCAATGGTACGTTGCAGTGAGACAGTGAGGGTATGGAGGGTACAGGTTCAGGGCATATTTCTGTGGAGTTCTGCGTTGGGACGTTCCAGTGAGACAGGGAGGTTATGGACGGGTACAGGTTCAGGGCATATTTGTGTGGAGTTCTGCATTGATACGTTCCAGTGACACAGAGAGGTTATGGAGGGGTACAGGTTCAAGGCATATTTGTGTGGAGTTCTGCATTGGTACTTTCCAGTGGGACAGGGAGGTTATGGAGGGTACCGGTTCATGGCATATTTTGTGTGGAATTCTGCAGTGTGACGTTCCAGTGAGTCAAGGAGTTTATGGACGTGTACAGGTTCAGAGCATATTTGTGTGGAATTCTGCATTGGTACGTTCCAGTGAGACAGGAGGTTTTGGAGGGGTACAGGTTCAGGGCATATTTGTGTGGTGTTCTGCAATGGTACGTTCCAGTGAGACAGCGAGGTTATGGACGGGTACAGGTTCAGGGAATATTTGTGTGAAGTTCTGCATTGGAACTTTCCATTGAGACAGGGAGGTTATGGAGGATACATGTTCATGGCATATTTGTGTGGAATTCTGCAGTGGGACGTTCCAGTGAGACAGGGAGGTTTTGGAGGGTACAGGATCTGGGCATATTTGTGTGGAGTTCAGCAGTGGTACGTTCCCGTGAGACAAGGAGTTTATGGACGTGTACAGGTTCAGAGCATATTTGTGTGGAATTCTGCATTGGTACGTTCCAGTGAGACAGGAGGTTTTGGAGGGGTACAGGTTCAGGGCATATTTGTGTGGAGTTCTGCATTGGTACGTTCCAGTGAGACAGGGAGATTATGGAGGCATACTGGTTCAGGGCAAATTTGTGTGGAGTTATGCATTGGTACTTTCCAGTGAGACAAGGAGGTTATGGGCGGGTACAGGTTCAGGGCATATTTGTGTGGAATTCTGCATTGGTACGTTCCAGTGAGAAAGGGAGGTTATGGAGGGTACAGGTTCAGAGCATATTTGTGTGGAGTTCTGCATTGTTACGTTCCAGTGAGACAGGGAGGTTTTGGAGGGGTACAGGTTCAGGGTATATTTGTTTGGAGTTCTGCTTTGGTACGTTCCAGTGTGACTGGGAGGTTATGGAGGGGTACAGGTTCAGGGCATATTTGTTTGGAGTTCTGCATTGGTACGTTCCAGTGAGACAGGGAGGATAAGGTGGAGTACAGGTTCAGGGCATATTTGTGCGGATTTCTGCATTGGTACGTTCCAGTGAGACATGGAGGTTATGGAGGGGTACAGGTTAAGGGCAAATTTGTGTGGAGTTCTCCTTTGGTACGTTCCAGTGAGACAGGGAGGTTATGGACGGGTACAGGTTCTGGGCATATTTGTGTGGAGTTCTGCATTGGTACTTTCCAGTGGGACAGGGAGGTTATGGAGGGTACCGGTTCATGGCATATTTTGTGTGGAATTCTGCATTGGGACGTTCCAGTGAGACAGGGAGTTTATGGACGTGTACAGGTTCAGTGCATATTTGTGTGGAATTCTGCATTGGTACGTTCCAGTGAGACAGGATGTTTTGGAGGGGTACAGGTTCAGGGCATATTTGTGTGGTGTTCTGCAATGGTACGTTCCAGTGAGACAGCGAGGTTATGCACGGTACAGGTTCAGGGCATATTTGAGTGGAGTTCGGAATTGGTGCGTTCGAGTGAGACAGGGAGGATATGGAGGGGTACAGGTTCAGGGCATATTTGTGTGGAGTTCTGCATTGGTACGTTCCAGTGAGACAGGGAGATTATGGAGGGTACAGGTTCAGGGCATATTTGTGTGGAGTTCTGCATTGGTACGTTCCAGTGAGACAGGGAGATTATGGAGGGTACAGGTTCAGGGCAAATTTGAGTGTAGTTGTGCATTGGTACGTTCCAGTGAGACAGGGAGGTTAAGGTGGGGTACACGTTCAGGGCATATTTGTGTGGAGTTCTGCCTTGGTACGTTCCAGTGAGACAGGGAGGTTATGGAGCGGTACAGGTTCAGGGCAAATTTGTGTGGAGTTCTCCATTGGTACGTTCCAGTGAGACAGGGAGGTTATGGAGGGTACAGTTTCTGGGCATATTTGTGTGGAGTTCTGCAGTGGGACGTTCCAGTGAGACAGGGAGGTTATGGACGGGTACAGGTTCAGGGCATATTTGTGTAGAGTTCTGCATTGGTACGTTCCAGTGAGACAGGGAAGTTATGGAGGGGTACAGGTTCAGGGCATATTTGTGTGGAATTCTGCATTGGTACGTACCAGTGAGACAGGGAAGTTATGGAGGTGTACAGGTTCAGGGCAAATTTGTGTGGAGTTCTGCATTGGTACATTCCAGTGAGACAAGGAGGTCTGGGTGGGTAGAGGTTCAGCGCATATTTGTGTGGAATTCTGCATTGGTAAGTTCCAGTGAGACAGGGATGTTATGGAGGGTACAGGTTCAGGGCATATTTGTTTGGACGTCTGCATTGGTACGTTCCTTTGAGACAGGGAGGTTCTGGAGGGGTACAGGTTCAGGGTATATTTGTGTGGAATTCTGCGTTGGTACGTTCCAGTGTGACTGGGAGGTTATGGAGGGGTACAGGTTCAGGGCATATTTTTTTGGAGTTCTGCATTGGTACGTTCAAGTTAGACAGGGAAGTTATGGAGGGTACAGGTTCAGGGCATATTTGTGTGGAGATCTGCAGTGGGACGTTCCAGTGAGACATGAGGTTATGGACGGGTACAGGTTCAGGGCACACTTGTGTGGAGTTCTGCATTGGTACGTTCCAGTGAGACAGGAAGGTTATGGAGGGGTACAGGTTCAGGGCATATTTGTGTGGAGTTCTGCATTGGTACGTTCCAGTGAGACAGGGACGTTATGGAGGGTACAGGTTCAGGGCATATTTCTGTGGAGTTCTGCAGTGGTACGTTCCACTGAGACAGGGAGGTTATGGACGGGTACAGGTTCAGGGAATATTTGTGTGAAGTTCTGCATTGGTACTTTCCATTGAGACAGGGAGGTTATGGAGGATACAGGTTCATGGCATATTTGTGTGGAATTCTGCAGTGGGACGTTCCAGTGAGACAGGGAGGTTTTGGAGGGTACAGGTTCTGGGCATATTTGTGTGGAGTTCAGCAGTGGTACGTTCCCGTGAGACAAGGAGTTTATGGACGTGTACAGGTTCAGAGCATATTTGTGTGGAATTCTGCATTGGTACGTTCCAGTGAGACAGGAGGTTTTGGAGGGGTACAGGTTCAGGGCATATTTGTGTGGAGTTTTGCATTGGTACGTTCCAGTGAGACAGGGAGATTATGGAGGCATACTGGTTCAGGGCAAATTTGTGTGGAGTTATGCATTGGTACTTTCCAGTGAGACAAGGAGGTTATGGGCGGGTACAGGTTCAGGGCATATTTGTGTGGAATTCTGCATTGGTACGTTCCAGTGAGACAGGGAGGTTATGGAAGGTACACGTTCAGGGCATATTTGTGTGGAGTTCTGCAGTGGGACGTTCCAGTGAGACAGGGAGGTTATGGACGGGTACAGGATCAGGGCAGATTTGTGTGTAGTTCTGCATTGGTACGTTCCAGTGAGACAGGGAGGTTATGGAGGGGTACAGGTTCAGGGCATATTTCTGTGGAGTTCTGCATTGGTACGTTCCAGTGAGACAGGGAGGTTATGGAGGGTACAGGTTCAGGGCAAATTTGAGTGTATTTCTGCATTGGTACTTTCCAGTGAGACAGGGAGGTTAAGGTGGAGTACAGGTTCAGGGTATATTTGTGTGGATTTCTGCATTAGTACGTTCCAGTGAGACAGGGAGGTTATGGAGGTGTACAGGTTCAGGGCAAATTTGTGTGGAGTTCTGCATTGGTACATTCCAGTGAGACAAGGAGGTTCTGGGTGGGTACAGGTTCAGGGCATATTTGTTTGGAATTCTGCATAGGTAAGTTCCAGTGAGACAGGGAGGTTATGGAGGGTACAGGTTCAGGGCATATTTGTGTGGAGGTCTGCATTGGTACGTTCCAGTGAGATCGGGAGGTTATGGAGGGGTACAGGTTCAGGGTATATTTGTGTGGAGTTCTGCGTTGGTACGTTCCAGTGTGACTGGGAGGTTATGGAGGGATACAGGTTCAGGGTTTATTTGTGTGGAGTTCTGCAGTGGGACGTTACAGTGAGACATGAGGTTATGGACGGGTACAGGTTCAGGGCACATTTGTTTGGAGTTCTGCATTGGTACGTTCCAGTGAGACATGGAGGTTATGGAGGGGTACAGGTTCAGGGCATATTTGTGTGGACTTCTGCATTGGTACGTTCCAGTGAGAAAGGGAGGTTATGGAGGGCTACAGGTTCAGGGCAAATTTGTGTGTAGTTCTGCATTGGTACGTACCAGTGAGACAGGGAGGTTATGGAGGGTACAGGTTCAGGGCATATTTGTGTGGAGTTCTGCAGTGGTACGTTCCACTGAGACAGGGAGGTTATGGAAGGGTACAGGTTCAGGGCATATTTGTGTGGAGTTCTGCAATGGTACGTTGCAGTGAGACAGTGAGGGGTTGGAGGGTACAGGTTCAGGGCATATTTGTGTGGAGTTCTGCGTTGGGACGTTCCAGTGAGACAGGGAGGTTATGGACGGGTACAGGTTCAGGGCATATTTGTGTGGAGTTCTGCATTGATACGTTCCAGTGACACAGAGAGGTTATGGAGGAGTACAGGTTCAAGGCATATTTGTGTGGAGTTCTGCCATGGCACGTTCCAGTGAGACAGGGAGATTATGGACGGGTACAGGTTCAGGGCATATTTGTGTGGAGTTCTGCATTGGTACTTTCCAGTGAGACAGGGAGGTTATGGAAGGTACACGTTCAGGGCATATTTGTGAGGAGTTCTGCAGTGGAACGTTCCAGTGAGACAGGGAGGTTATGGAGGGGTACAGGTTCAGGGCATATTTCTGTGGAGTTCTGCATTGGTACGTTCCAGTGAGACAGGGAGGTTAAGGTGGAGTACAGGTTCAGGGTATATTTGTGTGGATTTCTGCATTAGTACGTTCCAGTGAGACAGGGAGGTTATGGAGGTGTACAGGTTCAGGTACAAATTTGTGTGGAGTTCTGCATTGGTACATTCCAGTGAGACAAGGAGGTTTTGGGTGGGTACAGGTTCAGGGCATATTTGTTTGGAATACTGCATAGGTAAGTTCCAGTGAGACAGGGAGGTTATGGAGGGTACAGGTTCAGGGCATATTTGTGTGGAGGTCTGCATTGGTACGTTCCAGTGTGACTGGGAGGTTATGGAGGGATACAGTTTCAGGGCATATTTGTGTGGAGTTCTGCAGTGGGACGTTCCAGTGAGAAAGGGAGGTTATGGAGGGGTACAGGTTCAGGGCAAATTTGTGTGTAGTTCTGCATTGGTACGTACCAGTGAGACAGGGAGGTTATGGAGGGTACAGGTTCAGGGCATATTTGTGTGGAGTTCTGCAGTGGTACGTTCCACTGAGACAGGGAGGTTATGGAAGGGTACAGGTTCAGGGCATATTTGTGTGGAGTTCTGCAATGGTACGTTGCAGTGAGACAGTGAGGGTATGGAGGGTACAGGTTCAGGGCATATTTCTGTGGAGTTCTGCGTTGGGACGTTCCAGTGAGACAGGGAGGTTATGGACGGGTACAGGTTCAGGGCATATTTGTGTGGAGTTCTGCATTGATACGTTCCAGTGACACAGAGAGGTTATGGAGGGGTACAGGTTCAAGGCATATTTGTGTGGAGTTCTGCATTGGTACTTTCCAGTGGGACAGGGAGGTTATGGAGGGTACCGGTTCATGGCATATTTTGTGTGGAATTCTGCAGTGTGACGTTCCAGTGAGTCAAGGAGTTTATGGACGTGTACAGGTTCAGAGCATATTTGTGTGGAATTCTGCATTGGTACGTTCCAGTGAGACAGGAGGTTTTGGAGGGGTACAGGTTCAGGGCATATTTGTGTGGTGTTCTGCAATGGTACGTTCCAGTGAGACAGCGAGGTTATGCACGGTACAGGTTCAGGGCATATTTGAGTGGAGTTCGGAATTGGCGCGTTCCAGTGAGACAGGGAGGTTATGGAGGGGTACAGGTTCAGGGCATATTTGTGTGGAGTTCTGCATTGGTACGTTCCAGTGAGATAGGGAGGTTATGGAGGGTACAGGTTCAGGGCAAATTTGAGTGTAGTTGTGCATTGGTACGTTCCAGTGAGACAGGGAGGTTAAGGTGGAGTACAGGTTCAGGGCATATTTGTGCGGATTTCTGCATTGGTACGTTCCAGTGAGACAGGGAGGTTATGGAGGAGTACAGGTTAAGGGCAAATTTGTGTGGAGTTCTCCTTTGGTACGTTCCAGTGAGACACGGAGGTAATGGACGGGTACAGGTTCTGGGCATATTTGTGTGGAGATCTGCATTGGTACTTTCCAGTGGGACAGGGAGGTTATGGAGGGTACCGGTTCATGGCATATTTTGTGTGGAATTCTGCAGTGGGACGTTCCAGTGAGACAGGGAGTTTATGGACGTGTACAGGTTCAGGGCATATTTGTGTGGAATTCTGCATTGGTACGTTCCAGTGAGACAGGAGGTTTTGGAGGGGTACAGGTTCAGGGCATATTTGTGTGGTGTTCTGCAATGGTACGTTCCAGTGAGACAGCGAGGTTATGCACGGTACAGGTTCAGGGCATATTTGAGTGGAGTTCGGAATTGGTACGTTCCAGTGAGACAGGGAGATTATGGAGGGTACAGGTTCAGGGCAAATTTGAGTGTAGTTGTGCATTGGTACGTTCCAGTGAGACAGGGAGGTTAAGGTGGGGTACAGGTTCAGGGCAAATTTGTGTGGAGTTCTCCATTGGTACGTTCCAGTGAGACAGGGAGGATATGGAGGGTACAGGTACTGGGCATATTTGTGTGGAGTTCTGCAGTGGTACGTTCCAGTGAGACAGGGAGGTTATGGACGGGTACAGGTTCAGGTCATATTTTTGTGGAGTTCTGCATTGGTACTTTCCAGTGAGACAGGGAGGTTATGGACGGGTACAGGTTCAGGGCATATTTGTGTAGAGTTCTGCATTGGTACGTTCCAGTGAGACAGGGAAGTTATGGAGGGGTACAGGTTCAGGGCATATTTGTGTGTAATTCTGCATTGGTACGTTCCAGTGAGACAGGGAATTATGGAGGGGTACAGATTCAGGGCATATTTGTTTGGACGTCTGCATTGGTACGTTCCTTTGAGACAGGGAGGTTCTGGAGGGGTACAGGTTCAGGGTATATTTGTGTGGAATTCTGCGTTGGTACGTTCCAGTGTGACTGGGAGGTTATGGAGGGGTACAGGTTCAGGGCATATTTTTTTGGAGTTCTGCATTGGTACGTTCAAGTTAGACAGGGAAGTTATGGAGGGTACAGGTTCAGGGCATATTTGTGTGGAGATCTGCAGTGGGACGTTCCAGTGAGACATGAGGTTATGGACGGGTACAGGTTCAGGGCACACTTGTGTGGAGTTCTGCATTGGTACGTTCCAGTGAGACAGGAAGGTTATGGAGGGGTACAGGTTCAGGGCATATTTGTGTGGAGTTCTGCATTGGTACGTTCCAGTGAGACAGGGACGTTATGGAGGGTACAGGTTCAGGGCATATTTCTGTGGAGTTCTGCAGTGGTACGTTCCACTGAGACAGGGAGGTTATGGACGGGTACAGGTTCAGGGAATATTTGTGTGAAGTTCTGCATTGGTACTTTCCATTGAGACAGGGAGGTTATGGAGGATACAGGTTCATGGCATATTTGTGTGGAATTCTGCAGTGGGACGTTCCAGTGAGACAGGGAGGTTTTGGAGGGTACAGGTTCTGGGCATATTTGTGTGGAGTTCAGCAGTGGTACGTTCCCGTGAGACAAGGAGTTTATGGACGTGTACAGGTTCAGAGCATATTTGTGTGGAATTCTGCATTGGTACGTTCCAGTGAGACAGGAGGTTTTGGAGGGGTACAGGTTCAGGGCATATTTGTGTGGAGTTCTGCATTGGTACGTTCCAGTGAGACAGGGAGATTATGGAGGCATACTGGTTCAGGGCAAATTTGTGTGGAGTTATGCATTGGTACTTTCCAGTGAGACAAGGAGGTTATGGGCGGGTACAGGTTCAGGGCATATTTGTGTGGAATTCTGCATTGGTACGTTCCAGTGAGAAAGGGAGGTTATGGAGGGTACAGGTTAAGAGCATATTTGTGTGGAGTTCTGCATTGGTACGTTCCAGTGAGACAGGGAGGTTTTGGAGGGGTACAGGTTCAGGGTATATTTGTTTGGAGTTCTGCTTTGGTACGTTCCAGTGTGACTGGGAGGTTATGGAGGGGTACAGGTTCAGGGCATATTTGTTTGGAGTTCTGCATTGGTAAGTTCCAGTGAGACAGGGAGGTTATGGAAGGTACACGTTCAGGGCATATTTGTGTGGAGTTCTGCAGTGGGACGTTCCAGTGAGACAGGGAGGTTATGGACGGGTACAGGATCAGGGCAGATTTGTGTGTAGTTCTGCATTGGTACGTTCCAGTGAGACAGGGAGGTTATGGAGGGGTACAGGTTCAGGGCATATTTCTGTGGAGTTCTGCATTGGTACGTTCCAGTGAGACAGGGAGGTTATGGAGGGTACAGGTTCAGGGCAAATTTGAGTGTATTTCTGCATTGGTACTTTCCAGTGAGACAGGGAGGTTAAGGTGGAGTACAGGTTCAGGGTATATTTGTGTGGATTTCTGCATTAGTACGTTCCAGTGAGACAGGGAGGTTATGGAGGTGTACAGGTTCAGGGCAAATTTGTGTGGAGTTCTGCATTGGTACATTCCAGTGAGACAAGGAGGTTCTGGGTGGGTACAGGTTCAGGGCATATTTGTTTGGAATTCTGCATAGGTAAGTTCCAGTGAGACAGGGAGGTTATGGAGGGTACAGGTTCAGGGCATATTTGTGTGGAGGTCTGCATTGGTACGTTCCAGTGAGATCGGGAGGTTATGGAGGGGTACAGGTTCAGGGTATATTTGTGTGGAGTTCTGCGTTGGTACGTTCCAGTGTGACTGGGAGGTTATGGAGGGATACAGGTTCAGGGCATATTTGTGTGGAGTTCTGCAGTGGGACGTTACAGTGAGACATGAGGTTATGGACGGGTACAGGTTCAGGGCACATTTGTTTGGAGTTCTGCATTGGTACGTTCCAGTGAGACATGGAGGTTATGGAGGGGTACAGATTCAGGGCATATTTGTGTGGACTTCTGCATTGGTACGTTCCAGTGAGAAAGGGAGGTTATGGAGGGGTACAGGTTCAGGGCAAATTTGTGTGTAGTTCTGCATTGGTACGTACCAGTGAGACAGGGAGGTTATGGAGGGTACAGGTTCAGGGCATATTTGTGTGGAGTTCTGCAGTGGTACGTTCCACTGAGACAGGGAGGTTATGGAAGGGTACAGGTTCAGGGCATATTTGTGTGGAGTTCTGCAATGGTACGTTGCAGTGAGACAGTGAGGGTATGGAGGGTACAGGTTCAGGGCATATTTGTGTGGAGTTCTGCGTTGGGACGTTCCAGTGAGACAGGGAGGTTATGGACGGGTACAGGTTCAGGGCATATTTGTGTGGAGTTCTGCATTGATACGTTCCAGTGACACAGAGAGGTTATGGAGGAGTACAGGTTCAAGGCATATTTGTGTGGAGTTCTGCCATGGCACGTTCCAGTGAGACAGGGAGATTATGGACGGGTACAGGTTCAGGGCATATTTGTGTGGAGTTCTGCATTGGTACTTTCCAGTGAGACAGGGAGGTTATGGAAGGTACACGTTCAGGGCATATTTGTGAGGAGTTCTGCAGTGGAACGTTCCAGTGAGACAGGGAGGTTATGGAGGGGTACAGGTTCAGGGCATATTTCTGTGGAGTTCTGCATTGGTACGTTCCAGTGAGACAGGGAGGTTATGGAGGGTACAGGTTCAGGGCAAATTTGTGTGTATTTCTGCATTGGTACTTTCCAGTGAGACAGGGAGGTTAAGGTGGAGTACAGGTTCAGGGTATATTTGTGTGGATTTCTGCATTAGTACGTTCCAGTGAGACAGGGAGGTTATGGAGGTGTACAGGTTCAGGGCATATTTCTGTGGAGTTCTGCAGTGGTACGTTCCACTGAGACAGGGAGGTTATGGACGGGTACAGGTTCAGGGAATATTTGTGTGAAGTTCTGCATTGGTACTTTCCATTGAGACAGGGAGGTTATGGAGGATACAGGTTCATGGCATATTTGTGTGGAATTCTGCAGTGGGACGTTCCAGTGAGACAGGGAGGTTTTGGAGGGTACAGGTTCTGGGCATATTTGTGTGGAGTTCAGCAGTGGTACGTTCCCGTGAGACAAGGAGTTTATGGACGTGTACAGGTTCAGAGCATATTTGTGTGGAATTCTGCATTGGTACGTTCCAGTGAGACAGGAGGTTTTGGAGGGGTACAGGTTCAGGGCATATTTGTGTGGAGTTCTGCATTGGTACGTTCCAGTGAGACAGGGAGATTATGGAGGCATACTGGTTCAGGGCAAATTTGTGTGGAGTTATGCATTGGTACTTTCCAGTGAGACAAGGAGGTTATGGGCGGGTACAGGTTCAGGGCATATTTGTGTGGAATTCTGCATTGGTACGTTCCAGTGAGAAAGGGAGGTTATGGAGGGTACAGGTTAAGAGCATATTTGTGTGGAGTTCTGCATTGGTACGTTCCAGTGAGACAGGGAGGTTTTGGAGGGGTACAGGTTCAGGGTATATTTGTTTGGAGTTCTGCTTTGGTACGTTCCAGTGTGACTGGGAGGTTATGGAGGGGTACAGGTTCAGGGCATATTTGTTTGGAGTTCTGCATTGGTACGTTCCAGTGAGACAGGGAGGTTATGGAAGGTACACGTTCAGGGCATATTTGTGTGGAGTTCTGCAGTGGGACGTTCCAGTGAGACAGGGAGGTTATGGACGGGTACAGGATCAGGGCAGATTTGTGTGTAGTTCTGCATTGGTACGTTCCAGTGAGACAGGGAGGTTATGGAGGGGTACAGGTTCAGGGCATATTTCTGTGGAGTTCTGCATTGGTACGTTCCAGTGAGACAGGGAGGTTATGGAGGGTACAGGTTCAGGGCAAATTTGAGTGTATTTCTGCATTGGTACTTTCCAGTGAGACAGGGAGGTTAAGGTGGAGTACAGGTTCAGGGTATATTTGTGTGGATTTCTGCATTAGTACGTTCCAGTGAGACAGGGAGGTTATGGAGGTGTACAGGTTCAGGGCAAATTTGTGTGGAGTTCTGCATTGGTACATTCCAGTGAGACAAGGAGGTTCTGGGTGGGTACAGGTTCAGGGCATATTTGTTTGGAATTCTGCATAGGTAAGTTCCAGTGAGACAGGGAGGTTATGGAGGGTACAGGTTCAGGGCATATTTGTGTGGAGGTCTGCATTGGTACGTTCCAGTGAGACAGGGAGGTTATGGAAGGTACACGTTCAGGGCATATTTGTGTGGAGGTCTGCATTGGTACGTTCCAGTGAGATCGGGAGGTTATGGAGGGGTACAGGTTCAGGGTATATTTGTGTGGAGTTCTGCGTTGGTACGTTCCAGTGTGACTGGGAGGTTATGGAGGGATACAGGTTCAGGGCATATTTGTGTGGAGATCTGCAGTGGGACGTTACAGTGAGACATGAGGTTATGGACGGGTACAGGTTCAGGGCACATTTGTTTGGAGTTCTGCATTGGTACGTTCCAGTGAGACATGGAGGTTATGGAGGGGTACAGATTCAGGGCATATTTGTGTGGACTTCTGCATTGGTACGTTCCAGTGAGAAAGGGAGGTTATGGAGGGGTACAGGTTCAGGGCAAATTTGTGTGTAGTTCTGCATTGGTACGTACCAGTGAGACAGGGAGGTTATGGAGGGTACAGGTTCAGGGCATATTTGTGTGGAGTTCTGCAGTGGTACGTTCCACTGAGACAGGGAGGTTATGGAAGGGTACAGGTTCAGGGCATATTTGTGTGGAGTTCTGCAATGGTACGTTGCAGTGAGACAGTGAGGGTATGGAGGGTACAGGTTCAGGGCATATTTGTGTGGAGTTCTGCGTTGGGACGTTCCAGTGAGACAGGGAGGTTATGGACGGGTACAGGTTCAGGGCATATTTGTGTGGAGTTCTGCATTGATACGTTCCAGTGACACAGAGAGGTTATGGAGGAGTACAGGTTCAAGGCATATTTGTGTGGAGTTCTGCCATGGCACGTTCCAGTGAGACAGGGAGATTATGGACGGGTACAGGTTCAGGGCATATTTGTGTGGAGTTCTGCATTGGTACTTTCCAGTGAGACAGGGAGGTTATGGAAGGTACACGTTCAGGGCATATTTGTGAGGAGTTCTGCAGTGGAACGTTCCAGTGAGACAGGGAGGTTATGGAGGGGTACAGGTTCAGGGCATATTTCTGTGGAGTTCTGCATTGGTACGTTCCAGTGAGACAGGGAGGTTATGGAGGGTACAGGTTCAGGGCAAATTTGTGTGTATTTCTGCATTGGTGCTTTCCAGTGAGACAGGGAGGTTAAGGTGGAGTACAGGTTCAGGGTATATTTGTGTGGATTTCTGCATTAGTACGTTCCAGTGAGACAGGGAGGTTATGGAGGTGTACAGGTTCAGGTGCAAATTTGTGTGGAGTTCTGCATTGGTACATTCCAGTGAGACAAGGAGGTTCTGGGTGGGTACAGGTTCAGGGCATATTTGTTTGGAATACTGCATAGGTAAGTTCCAGTGAGACAGGGAGGTTATGGAGGGTACAGGTTCAGGGCATATTTGTGTGGAGGTCTGCATTGGTACGTTCCAGTGTGACTGGGAGGTTATGGAGGGATACAGGTTCAGGGCATATTTGTGTGGAGTTCTGCAGTGGGACGTTCCAGTGAGAAAGGGAGGTTATGGAGGGGTACAGGTTCAGGGCAAATTTGTGTGTAGTTCTGCATTGGTACGTACCAGTGAGACAGGGAGGTTATGGAGGGTACAGGTTCAGGGCATATTTGTGTGGAGTTCTGCAGTGGTACGTTCCACTGAGACAGGGAGGTTATGGAAGGGTACAGGTTCAGGGCATATTTGTGTGGAGTTCTGCAATGGTACGTTGCAGTGAGACAGTGAGGGTATGGAGGGTACAGGTTCAGGGCATATTTCTGTGGAGTTCTGCGTTGGGACGTTCCAGTGAGACAGGGAGGTTATGGACGGGTACAGGTTCAGGGCATATTTGTGTGGAGTTCTGCATTGATACGTTCCAGTGACACAGAGAGGTTATGGAGGGGTACAGGTTCAAGGCATATTTGTGTGGAGTTCTGCATTGGTACTTTCCAGTGGGACAGGGAGGTTATGGAGGGTACCGGTTCATGGCATATTTTGTGTGGAATTCTGCAGTGTGACGTTCCAGTGAGTCAAGGAGTTTATGGACGTGTACAGGTTCAGAGCATATTTGTGTGGAATTCTGCATTGGTACGTTCCAGTGAGACAGGAGGTTTTGGAGGGGTACAGGTTCAGGGCATATTTGTGTGGTGTTCTGCAATGGTACGTTCCAGTGAGACAGCGAGGTTATGCACGGTACAGGTTCAGGGCATATTTGAGTGGAGTTCGGAATTGGTGCGTTCCAGTGAGACAGGGAGGTTATGGAGGGGTACAGGTTCAGGGCATATTTGTGTGGAGTTCTGCATTGGTACGTTCCAGTGAGATAGGGAGGTTATGGAGGGTACAGGTTCAGGGCAAATTTGAGTGTAGTTGTGCATTGGTACGTTCCAGTGAGACAGGGAGGTTAAGGTGGAGTACAGGTTCAGGGCATATTTGTGCGGATTTCTGCATTGGTACGTTCCAGTGAGACAGGGAGGTTATGGAGGAGTACAGGTTAAGGGCAAATTTGTGTGGAGTTCTCCTTTGGTACGTTCCAGTGAGACACGGAGGTAATGGACGGGTACAGGTTCTGGGCATATTTGTGTGGAGATCTGCATTGGTACTTTCCAGTGGGACAGGGAGGTTATGGAGGGTACCGGTTCATGGCATATTTTGTGTGGAATTCTGCAGTGGGACGTTCCAGTGAGACAGGGAGTTTATGGACGTGTACAGGTTCAGGGCATATTTGTGTGGAATTCTGCATTGGTACGTTCCAGTGAGACAGGAGGTTTTGGAGGGGTACAGGTTCAGGGCATATTTGTGTGGTGTTCTGCAATGGTACGTTCCAGTGAGACAGCGAGGTTATGCACGGTACAGGTTCAGGGCATATCTGAGTGGAGTTCGGAATTGGTACGTTCCAGTGAGACAGGGAGATTATGGTGGGTACAGGTTCAGGGCAAATTTGAGTGTAGTTGTGCATTGGTACGTTCCAGTGAGACAGGGAGGTTAAGGTGGGGTACAGGTTCAGTGCATATTTGTGTGGATTTCTGCATTGGTACGTTCCAGTGAGACAGGGAGGTTATGGAGGGGTACAGGTTCAGGGCAAATTTGTGTGGAGTTCTCCATTGGTACGTTCCAGTGAGACAGGGAGGATATGGAGGGTACAGGTACTGGGCATATTTGTGTGGAGTTCTGCAGTGGTACGTTCCAGTGAGACAGGGAGGTTATGGACGGGTACAGGTTCAGGTCATATTTTTGTGGAGTTCTGCATTGGTACTTTCCAGTGAGACAGGGAGGTTATGGACGGGTACAGGTTCAGGGCATATTTGTGTAGAGTTCTGCATTGGTACGTTCCAGTGAGACAGGGAAGTTATGGAGGGGTACAGGTTCAGGGCATATTTGTGTGTAATTCTGCATTGGTACGTTCCAGTGAGACAGGGAATTATGGAGGGGTACAGATTCAGGGCATATTTGCGTGGAGTTCTGCATTGGTACGTTCCAGTGAGACAGGGAGGTTAAGGTGGAGTACAGGTTCAGGGCATATTTGTGTGGATTTCTGCATTAGTACGTTCCAGTGAGACAGGGAGGTTATGGAGGGGTACAGGTTCAGGGCAAATTTGTGTGGAGTTCTGCATTGGTACATTCCAGTGAGACAAGGATGTCTGGGTGGGTACAGGTTCAGGGCATATTTGTGTGGAATTCTGCATTGGTAAGTTCCAGTGAGACAGGGATGTTATGGAGGGTACAGGTTCAGGGCATATTTGTGTGGAGGTCTGCATTGGTACGTTCCTTTGAGACAGGGAGGTTCTGGAGGGGTACAGGTTCAGGGTATATTTGTGTGGAATTCTGCGTTGGTACGTTCCAGTGTGACTGGGAGGTTATGGAGGGGTACAGGTTCAGGGCATATTTTTTTGGAGTTCTGCATTGGTACGTTCAAGTTAGACAGGGAAGTTATGGAGGGTACAGGTTCAGGGCATATTTGTGTGGAGATCTGCAGTGGGACGTTCCAGTGAGACATGAGGTTATGGACGGGTACAGGTTCAGGGCACACTTGTGTGGAGTTCTGCATTGATACGTTCCAGTGACACAGGGAGGTTATGGAGGGGTACAGGTTCAAGGCATATTTGTGTGGAGTTCTGCATTGGTACGTTCCAGTGAGACAGGGAGGTTATGGAGGGTACAAGTTCAGAGCATATTTGTGTGGAGATCTGCATTGGTACGTTCCAGTGAGATAGGGAGGTTATGCACGGTACAGGTTCAGGGCATATTTGAGTGGAGTTCGGAATTGGTGCGTTCCAGTGAGACAGGGAGGTTATGGAGGGGTACAGGTTCAGGGCATATTTGTGTGGAGTTCTGCATTGGTACGTTCCAGTGAGATAGGGAGGTTATGGAGGGTACAGGTTCAGGGCAAATTTGAGTGTAGTTGTGCATTGGTACGTTCCACTGAGACAGGGAGGTTAAGGTGGAGTACAGGTTCAGGGCATATTTGTGCGGATTTCTGCATTGGTACGTTCCAGTGAGACAGGGAGGTTATGGAGGGGTACAGGTTAAGGGCAAATTTGTGTGGAGTCCTCCTTTGGTACGTTCCAGTGAGACAGGGAGGTAATGGACGGGTACAGGTTCTGGGCATATTTGTGTGGAGTTCTGCATTGGTACTTTCCAGTGGGACAGGGAGGTTATGGAGGGTACCGGTTCATGGCATATTTTGTGTGGAATTCTGCAGTGGGACGTTCCAGTGAGACAGCGAGGTTATGCTCGGTACAGGTTCAGGGCATATTTGAGTGGAGTTCGGAATTGGTGCGTTCCAGTGAGACAGGGAGGATATGGAGGGGTACAGGTTCAGGGCATATTTGTGTGGAGTTCTGCATTGGTACGTTCCAGTGAGACAGGGAGATTATGGAGGGTACAGGTTCAGGGCAAATTTGAGTGTAGTTGTGCATTGGTACGTTCCAGTTAGACAGGGAGGTTAAGGTGGGGTACAGGTTCAGGGCATATTTGTGTGGATTTCTGCATTGGTACGTTCCAGTGAGACAGGGAGGTTATGGAGGGGTACAGGTTCAGGGCAAATTTGTGTGGAGTTCTCCATTGGTACGTTCCAGTGAGACAGGGAGGTTATGGAGGGTACAGGTTCTGGGCATATTTGTGTGGAGTTCTGCAGTGGTACGTTCCAGTGAGACAGGGAGGTTATGGACGGGTACAGGTTCAGGTCATATTTGTGTGGAGTTCTGCATTGGTACTTTCCAGTGAGACAGGGAGGTTATGGAGGGTACAGGTTCATGGCATATTTGAGTGGAGTTCTGCAGTGGGACGTTCCAGTGAGACAGGGAGGTTATGGACGGGTACAGGTTCAGGGCATATTTGTGTAGAGTTCTGCATTGGTACGTTCCAGTGAGACAGGGAAGTTATGGAGGGGTACAGGTTCAGGGCATATTTGTGTGGAATTCTGCATTGGTACGTTCCAGTGAGACAGGGAAGTTATGGAGGGGTACAGATTCAGGGCATATTAGTGTGGAGTTCTTCATTGGTACGTTCCAGTGAGACAGGGAGGTTAAGGTGGAGTACAGGTTCAGGGCATATTTGTGTGGATTTCTGCATTAGTACGTTCCAGTGAGACAGGGAGGTTATGGAGGGGTACAGGTTCAGGGCAAATTTGTGTGGAGTTCTGCATTGGTACATTCCAGTGAGACAGGGAGGTTATGGACGGGTACAGGTTCAGGTCATATTTGTGTGGAGTTCTGCATTGGTACTTTCCAGTGAGACAGGGAGGTTATGGAGGGTACAGGTTCATGGCATATTTGAGTGGAGTTCTGCAGTGGGACGTTCCAGTGAGACAGGGAGGTTATGGACGGGTACAGGTTCAGGGCATATTTGTGTAGAGTTCTGCATTGGTACGTTCCAGTGAGACAGGGAAGTTATGGAGGGGTACAGGTTCAGGGCATATTTGTGTGGAATTCTGCATTGGTACGTTCCAGTGAGACAGGGAAGTTATGGAGGGGTACAGATTCAGGGCATATTAGTGTGGAGTTCTGCATTGGTACGTTCCAGTGAGACAGGGAGGTTAAGGTGGAGTACAGGTTCAGGGCATATTTGTGTGGATTTCTGCATTAGTACGTTCCAGTGAGACAGGGAGGTTATGGAGGGGTACAGGTTCAGGGCAAATTTGTGTGGAGTTCTGCATTGGTACATTCCAGTGAGACAAGGAGGTCTGGGTGGGTACAGGTTCAGGGCATATTTGTGTGGAATTCTGCATTGGTAAGTTCCAGTGAGACAGGGATGTTATGGAGGGTACAGGTTCAGGGCATATTTGTGTGGAGGTCTGCATTGGTACGTTCCTTTGAGACAGGGAGGTTCTGGAGGGGTACAGGTTCAGGGTATATTTGTGTGGAATTCTGCGTTGGTACGTTCCAGTGTGACTGGGAGGTTATGGAGGGGTACAGGTTCAGGGCATATTTTTTTGGAGTTCTGCATTGGTACGTTCAAGTTAGACAGGGAAGTTATGGAGGGTACAGGTTCAGGGCATATTTGTGTGGAGATCTGCAGTGGGACGTTCCAGTGAGACATGAGGTTATGGACGGGTACAGGATCAGGGCACACTTGTGTGGAGTTCTGCATTGATACGTTCCTGTTACACAGGGAGGTTATGGAGGGGTACAGGTTCAAGGCATATTTGTGTGGAGTTCTGCATTGGTACGTTCCAGTGAGACAGGGAGGTTATGGAGGGTACAGGTTCAGAGCATATTTGTGTGGAGATCTGCATTGGTACGTTCCAGTGAGATAGGGAGGTTATGCACGGTACAGGTTCAGGGCATATTTGAGTGGAGTTCGGAATTGGTGCGTTCCAGTGAGACAGGGAGGTTATGGAGGGGTACAGGTTCAGGGCATATTTGTGTGGAGTTCTGCATTGGTACGTGCCAGTGAGATAGGGAGGTTATGGAGGGTACTGGTTCAGGGCAAATTTGAGTGTAGTTGTGCATTGGTACGTTCCACTGAGACAGGGAGGTTAAGGTGGAGTACAGGTTCAGGGCATATTTGTGCGGATTTCTGCATTGGTACGTTCCAGTGAGACAGGGAGGTTATGGAGGGGTACAGGTTAAGGGCAAATTTGTGTGGAGTTCTCCTTTGGTACGTTCCAGTGAGACAGGGAGGTAATGGACGGGTACAGGTTCTGGGCATATTTGTGTGGAGTTCTGCATTGGTACTTTCCAGTGGGACAGGGAGGTTATGGAGGGTACCGGTTCATGGCGTATTTTGTGTGGAATTCTGCAGTGGGACGTTCCAGTGAGACAGCGAGGTTATTCTCGGTACAGGTTCAGGGCATATTTGAGTGGAGTTCGGAATTGGTGCGTTCCAGTGAGACAGGGAGGATATGGAGGGGTACAGGTTCAGGGCATATTTGTGTGGAGTTCTGCATTGGTACGTTCCAGTGAGACAGGGAGATTATGGAGGGTACAGGTTCAGGGCAAATTTGAGTGTAGTTGTGCATTGGTACGTTCCAGTGAGACAGGGAGGTTAAGGTGGGGTACAGGTTCAGGGAATATTTGTGTGGATTTCTGCATTGGTACGTTCCAGTGAGACAGGGAGGTTATGGAGGGGTACAGGTTCAGGGCAAATTTGTGTGGAGTTCTCCATTGGTACGTTCCAGTGAGACAGGGAGGTTATGGAGGGTACAGGTTCTGGGCATATTTGTGTGGAGTTCTGCAGTGGTACGTTCCAGTGAGACAGGGAGGTTATGGACGGGTACAGGTTCAGGTCATATTTGTGTGGAGTTCTGCATTGGTACTTTCCAGTGAGACAGGGAGGTTATGGAGGGTACAGGTTCATGGCATATTTGAGTGGATTTCTGCAGTGGGACGTTCCACTGAGACAGGGAGGTTATGGACGGGTACAGGTTCAGGGCATATTTGTGTAGAGTTCTGCATTGGTACGTTCCAGTGAGACAGGGAAGTTATGGAGGGGTACAGGTTCAGGGCATATTTGTGTGGAATTCTGCATTGGTACGTTCCAGTGAGACAGGGAAGTTATGGAGGGGTACAGATTTAGGGCATATTAGTGTGGAGTTCTGCATTGGTACGTTCCAGTGAGACAGGGAGGTTAAGGTGGAGTACAGGTTCAGGGCATATTTGTGTGGATTTCTGCATTAGTACGTTCCAGTGAGACAGGGAGGTTATGGAGGGGTACAGGTTCAGGGCAAATTTGTGTGGAGTTCTGCATTGGTACATTCCAGTGAGACAAGGAGGTCTGGGTGGGTACAGGTTCAGGGCATATTTGTGTGGAATTCTGCATTGGTTATTTCCAGTGAGACAGGGATGTTAATGAGGGTACAGGTTCAGGGCATATTTGTGTGGAGGTCGTCATTGGTACGTTCCTTTGAGACAGGGAGGTTCTGGAGGGGTACAGGTTCAGGGTATATTTGTGTGGAATTCTGCGTTGGTACGTTCCAGTGTGACAAGGAGGTCTGGGTGGGTACAGGTTCAGGGCATATTTTTTTGGAGTTCTGCATTGGTACGTTCAAGTTAGACAGGGAAGTTATGGAGGGTACAGGTTCAGGGCATATTTGTGTGGAGATCTGCAGTGGGACGTTCCAGTGAGACATGAGGTTATGGACGGGTACAGGTTCAGGGCACACTTGTGTGGAGTTCTGCATTGATACGTTCCTGTGACACAGGGAGGTTATGGAGGGGTACAGGTTCAAGGCATATTTGTGTGGAGTTCTGCATTGGTACGTTCCAGTGAGACAGGGAGGTTATGGAGGGTACAGGGTCAGAGCATATTTGTGTGGAGATCTGAATTGGTACGTTCCAGTGAGACAGGTAGGTTATGGAGGGGTACAGGTTCAGGGCATATTTGTGTGGAGTTCTGCATTGGTACGTTCCAGTGAGATAGGGAGGTTATGGAGGGTACAGGTTCAGGGCAAATTTGAGTGTAGTTGTGCATTGGTACGTTCCACTGAGACAGGGAGGTTAAGGTGGAGTACAGGTTCAGGGCATATTTGTGCGGATTTCTGCATTGGTACGTTCCAGTGAGACAGGGAGGTTATGGACGGGTACAGGTTCAGGGCATATTTGTGTAGAGTTCTGCATTGGTACGTTCCAGTGAGACAGGGAAGTTATGGAGGGGTACAGGTTCAGGGCATATTTGTGTGTAATTCTGCATTGGTACGTTCCAGTGAGACAGGGAATTATGGAGGGGTACAGATTCAGGGCATATTTGCGTGGAGTTCTGCATTGGTACGTTCCAGTGAGACAGGGAGGTTAAGGTGGAGTACAGGTTCAGGGCATATTTGTGTGGATTTCTGCATTAGTACGTTCCAGTGAGACAGGGAGGTTATGGAGGGGTACAGGTTCAGGGCAAATTTGTGTGGAGTTCTGCATTGGTACATTCCAGTGAGACAAGGATGTCTGGGTGGGTACAGGTTCAGGGCATATTTGTGTGGAATTCTGCATTGGTAAGTTCCAGTGAGACAGGGATGTTATGGAGGGTACAGGTTCAGGGCATATTTGTGTGGAGGTCTGCATTGGTACGTTCCTTTGAGACAGGGAGGTTCTGGAGGGGTACAGGTTCAGGGTATATTTGTGTGGAATTCTGCGTTGGTACGTTCCAGTGTGACTGGGAGGTTATGGAGGGGTACAGGTTCAGGGCATATTTTTTTGGAGTTCTGCATTGGTACGTTCAAGTTAGACAGGGAAGTTATGGAGGGTACAGGTTCAGGGCATATTTGTGTGGAGATCTGCAGTGGGACGTTCCAGTGAGACATGAGGTTATGGACGGGTACAGGTTCAGGGCACACTTGTGTGGAGTTCTGCATTGATACGTTCCTGTGACACAGGGAGGTTATGGAGGGGTACAGGTTCAAGGCATATTTGTGTGGAGTTCTGCATTGGTACGTTCCAGTGAGACAGGGAGGTTATGGAGGGTACAAGTTCAGAGCATATTTGTGTGGAGATCTGCATTGGTACGTTCCACTGAGACAGGGAGGTTAAGGTGGAGTACAGGTTCAGGGCATATTTGTGCGGATTTCTGCATTGGTACGTTCCAGTGAGACAGGGAGGTTATGGAGGGGTACAGGTTAAGGGCAAATTTGTGTGGAGTTCTGCATTGGTACGTTCCAGTGAGATAGGGAGGTTATGGAGGGTACAGGTTCAGGGCAAATTTGAGTGTAGTTGTGCATTGGTACGTTCCACTGAGACAGGGAGGTTAAGGTGGAGTACAGGTTCAGGGCATATTTGTGCGGATTTCTGCATTGGTACGTTCCAGTGAGACAGGGAGGTTATGGAGGGGTACAGGTTAAGGGCAAATTTGTGTGGAGTCCTCCTTTGGTACGTTCCAGTGAGACAGGGAGGTAATGGACGGGTACAGGTTCTGGGCATATTTGTGTGGAGTTCTGCATTGGTACTTTCCAGTGGGACAGGGAGGTTATGGAGGGTACCGGTTCATGGCATATTTTGTGTGGAATTCTGCAGTGGGACGTTCCAGTGAGACAGCGAGGTTATGCTCGGTACAGGTTCAGGGCATATTTGAGTGGAGTTCGGAATTGGTGCGTTCCAGTGAGACAGGGAGGATATGGAGGGGTACAGGTTCAGGGCATATTTGTGTGGAGTTCTGCATTGGTACGTTCCAGTGAGACAGGGAGATTATGGAGGGTACAGGTTCAGGGCAAATTTGAGTGTAGTTGTGCACTGGTACGTTCCAGTTAGACAGGGAGGTTACGGTGGGGTACAGGTTCAGGGCATATTTGTGTGGATTTCTGCATTGGTACGTTCCAGTGAGACAGGGAGGTTATGGAGGGGTACAGGTTCAGGGCAAATTTGTGTGGAGTTCTCCATTGGTACGTTCCAGTGAGACAGGGAGGTTATGGAGGGTACAGGTTCTGGGCATATTTGTGTGGAGTTCTGCAGTGGTACGTTCCAGTGAGACAGGGAGGTTATGGACGGGTACAGGTTCAGGTCATATTTGTGTGGAGTTCTGCATTGGTACTTTCCAGTGAGACAGGGAGGTTATGGAGGGTACAGGTTCATGGCATATTTGAGTGGAGTTCTGCAGTGGGACGTTCCAGTGAGACTTGGAGGTTATGGACGGGTACAGGTTCTGGGCATATTTGTGTAGAGTTCTGCATTGGTACGTTCCAGTGAGACAGGGAAGTTATGGAGGGGTACAGGTTCAGGGCATATTTGTGTGGAATTCTGCATTGGAACGTTCCAGTGAGACAGGGAAGTTATGGAGGGGTACAGATTCAGGGCATATTAGTGTGGAGTTCTTCATTGGTACGTTCCAGTGAGACAGGGAGGTTAAGGTGGAGTACAGGTTCAGGGCATATTTGTGTGGATTTCTGCATTAGTACGTTCCAGTGAGACAGGGAGGTTATGGAGGGGTACAGGTTCAGGGCAAATTTGTGTGGAGTTCTGCATTGGTACATTCCAGTGAGACAGGGAGGTTATGGACGGGTACAGGTTCAGGTCATATTTGTGTGGAGTTCTGCATTGGTACTTTCCAGTGAGACAGGGAGGTTATGGAGGGTACAGGTTCATGGCATATTTGAGTGGAGTTCTGCAGTGGGACGTTCCAGTGAGACAGGGAGGTTATGGACGGGTACAGGTTCAGGGCATATTTGTGTAGAGTTCTGCATTGGTACGTTCCAGTGAGACAGGGAAGTTATGGAGGGGTACAGGTTCAGGGCATATTTGTGTGGAATTCTGCATTGGTACGTTCCAGTGAGACAGGGAAGTTATGGAGGGGTACAGATTCAGGGCATATTAGTGTGGAGTTCTGCATTGGTACGTTCCAGTGAGACAGGGAGGTTAAGGTGGAGTACAGGTTCAGGGCATATTTGTGTGGATTTCTGCATTAGTACGTTCCAGTGAGACAGGGAGGTTATGGAGGGGTACAGGTTCAGGGCAAATTTGTGTGGAGTTCTGCATTGGTACATTCCAGTGAGACAAGGAGGTCTGGGTGGGTACAGGTTCAGGGCATATTTGTGTGGAATTCTGCATTGGTAAGTTCCAGTGAGACAGGGATGTTATGGAGGGTACAGGTTCAGGGCATATTTGTGTGGAGGTCTGCATTGGTACGTTCCTTTGAGACAGGGAGGTTCTGGAGGGGTACAGGTTCAGGGTATATTTGTGTGGAATTCTGCGTTGGTACGTTCCAGTGTGACTGGGAGGTTATGGAGGGGTACAGGTTCAGGGCATATTTTTTTGGAGTTCTGCATTGGTACGTTCAAGTTAGACAGGGAAGTTATGGAGGGTACAGGTTCAGGGCATATTTGTGTGGAGATCTGCAGTGGGACGTTCCAGTGAGACATGAGGTTATGGACGGGTACAGGTTCAGGGCACACTTGTGTGGAGTTCTGCATTGATACGTTCCTGTGACACAGGGAGGTTATGGAGGGGTACAGGTTCAAGGCATATTTGTGTGGAGTTCTGCATTGGTACGTTCCAGTGAGACAGGGAGGTTATGGAGGGTACAAGTTCAGAGCATATTTGTGTGGAGATCTGCATTGGTACGTTCCACTGAGACAGGGAGGTTAAGGTGGAGTACAGGTTCAGGGCATATTTGTGCGGATTTCTGCATTGGTACGTTCCAGTGAGACAGGGAGGTTATGGAGGGGTACAGGTTAAGGGCAAATTTGTGTGGAGTTCTGCATTGGTACGTTCCAGTGAGATAGGGAGGTTATGGAGGGTACAGGTTCAGGGCAAATTTGAGTGTAGTTGTGCATTGGTACGTTCCACTGAGACAGGGAGGTTAAGGTGGAGTACAGGTTCAGGGCATATTTGTGCGGATTTCTGCATTGGTACGTTCCAGTGAGACAGGGAGGTTATGGAGGGGTACAGGTTAAGGGCAAATTTGTGTGGAGTCCTCCTTTGGTACGTTCCAGTGAGACAGGGAGGTAATGGACGGGTACAGGTTCTGGGCATATTTGTGTGGAGTTCTGCATTGGTACTTTCCAGTGGGACAGGGAGGTTATGGAGGGTACCGGTTCATGGCATATTTTGTGTGGAATTCTGCAGTGGGACGTTCCAGTGAGACAGCGAGGTTATGCTCGGTACAGGTTCAGGGCATATTTGAGTGGAGTTCGGAATTGGTGCGTTCCAGTGAGACAGGGAGGATATGGAGGGGTACAGGTTCAGGGCATATTTGTGTGGAGTTCTGCATTGGTACGTTCCAGTGAGACAGGGAGATTATGGAGGGTACAGGTTCAGGGCAAATTTGAGTGTAGTTGTGCACTGGTACGTTCCAGTTAGACAGGGAGGTTACGGTGGGGTACAGGTTCAGGGCATATTTGTGTGGATTTCTGCATTGGTACGTTCCAGTGAGACAGGGAGGTTATGGAGGGGTACAGGTTCAGGGCAAATTTGTGTGGAGTTCTCCATTGGTACGTTCCAGTGAGACAGGGAGGTTATGGAGGGTACAGGTTCTGGGCATATTTGTGTGGAGTTCTGCAGTGGTACGTTCCAGTGAGACAGGGAGGTTATGGACGGGTACAGGTTCAGGTCATATTTGTGTGGAGTTCTGCATTGGTACTTTCCAGTGAGACAGGGAGGTTATGGAGGGTACAGGTTCATGGCATATTTGAGTGGAGTTCTGCAGTGGGACGTTCCAGTGAGACAGGGAGGTTATGGACGGGTACAGGTTCAGGGCATATTTGTGTAGAGTTCTGCATTGGTACGTTCCAGTGAGACAGGGAAGTTATGGAGGGGTACAGGTTCAGGGCATATTTGTGTGGAATTCTGCATTGGAACGTTCCAGTGAGACAGGGAAGTTATGGAGGGGTACAGATTCAGGGCATATTAGTGTGGAGTTCTTCATTGGTACGTTCCAGTGAGACAGGGAGGTTAAGGTGGAGTACAGGTTCAGGGCATATTTGTGTGGATTTCTGCATTAGTACGTTCCAGTGAGACAGGGAGGTTATGGAGGGGTACAGGTTCAGGGCAAATTTGTGTGGAGTTCTGCATTGGTACATTCCAGTGAGACAGGGAGGTTATGGACGGGTACAGGTTCAGGTCATATTTGTGTGGAGTTCTGCATTGGTACTTTCCAGTGAGACAGGGAGGTTATGGAGGGTACAGGTTCATGGCATATTTGAGTGGAGTTCTGCAGTGGGACGTTCCAGTGAGACAGGGAGGTTATGGACGGGTACAGGTTCAGGGCATATTTGTGTAGAGTTCTGCATTGGTACGTTCCAGTGAGACAGGGAAGTTATGGAGGGGTACAGGTTCAGGGCATATTTGTGTGGAATTCTGCATTGGTACGTTCCAGTGAGACAGGGAAGTTATGGAGGGGTACAGATTCAGGGCATATTAGTGTGGAGTTCTGCATTGGTACGTTCCAGTGAGACAGGGAGGTTAAGGTGGAGTACAGGTTCAGGGCATATTTGTGTGGATTTCTGCATTAGTACGTTCCAGTGAGACAGGGAGGTTATGGAGGGGTACAGGTTCAGGGCAAATTTGTGTGGAGTTCTGCATTGGTACATTCCAGTGAGACAAGGAGGTCTGGGTGGGTACAGGTTCAGGGCATATTTGTGTGGAATTCTGCATTGGTAAGTTCCAGTGAGACAGGGATGTTATGGAGGGTACAGGTTCAGGGCATATTTGTGTGGAGGTCTGCATTGGTACGTTCCTTTGAGACAGGGAGGTTCTGGAGGGGTACAGGTTCAGGGTATATTTGTGTGGAATTCTGCGTTGGTACGTTCCAGTGTGACTGGGAGGTTATGGAGGGGTACAGGTTCAGGGCATATTTTTTTGGAGTTCTGCATTGGTACGTTCAAGTTACACAGGGAGGTTATGGAGGGGTACAGGTTCAAGGCATATTTGTGTGGAGTTCTGCATTGGTACGTTCCAGTGAGACAGGGAGGTTATGGACGGTACAGGTTCAGAGCATATTTGTGTGGAGATCTGCATTGGTACGTTCCAGTGAGATAGGGAGGTTATGCACGGTACAGGTTCAGGGCATATTTGAGTGGAGTTCGGAATTGGTGCGTTCCAGTGAGACAGGGAGGTTATGGAGGGGTACAGGTTCAGGGCATATTTGTGTGGAGTTCTGCATTGGTACGTGCCAGTGAGATAGGGAGGTTATGGAGGGTACAGGTTCAGGGCAAATTTGAGTGTAGTTGTGCATTGGTACGTTCCACTGAGACAGGGAGGTTAAGGTGGAGTACAGGTTCAGGGCATATTTGTGCGGATTTCTGCATTGGTACGTTCCAGTGAGACAGGGAGGTTATGGAGGGGTACAGGTTAAGGGCAAATTTGTGTGGAGTTCTCCTTTGGTACGTTCCAGTGAGACAGGGAGGTAATGGACGGGTACAGGTTCTGGGCATATTTGTGTGGAGTTCTGCATTGGTACTTTCCAGTGGGACAGGGAGGTTATGGAGGGTACCGGTTCATGGCGTATTTTGTGTGGAATTCTGCAGTGGGACGTTCCAGTGAGACAGCGAGGTTATTCTCGGTACAGGTTCAGGGCATATTTGAGTGGAGTTCGGAATTGGTGCGTTCCAGTGAGACAGGGAGGATATGGAGGGGTACAGATTCAGGGCATATTTGTGTGGAGTTCTGCATTGGTACGTTCCAGTGAGACAGGGAGATTATGGAGGGTACAGGTTCAGGGCAAATTTGAGTGTAGTTGTGCATTGGTACGTTCCAGTGAGACAGGGAGGTTAAGGTGGGGTACAGGTTCACGGAATATTTGTGTGGATTTCTGCATTGGTACGTTCCAGTGAGACAGGGAGGTTATGGAGGGGTACAGGTTCAGGGCAAATTTGTGTGGAGTTCTCCATTGGTACGTTCCAGTGAGACAGGGAGGTTATGGAGGGTACAGGTTCTGGGCATATTTGTGTGGAGTTCTGCAGTGGTACGTTCCAGTGAGACAGGGAGGTTATGGACGGGTACAGGTTCAGGTCATATTTGTGTGGAGTTCTGCATGGGTACTTTCCAGTGAGACAGGGAGGTTATGGAGGGTACAGGTTCATGGCATATTTGAGTGGAGTTCTGCAGTGGGACGTTCCACTGAGACAGGGAGGTTATGGACGGGTACAGGTTCAGGGCATATTTGTGTAGAGTTCTGCATTGGTACGTTCCAGTGAGACAGGGAAGTTATGGAGGGGTACAGGTTCAGGGCATATTTGTGTGGAATTCTGCATTGGTACGTTCCAGTGAGACAGGGAAGTTATGGAGGGGTACAGATTCAGGGCATATTAGTGTGGAGTTCTGCATTGGTACGTTCCAGTGAGACAGGGAGGTTAAGGTGGAGTACAGGTTCAGGGCATATTTGTGTGGATTTCTGCATTAGTACGTTCCAGTGAGACAGGGAGGTTATGGAGGGGTACAGGTTCAGGGCAAATTTGTGTGGAGTTCTGCATTGGTACATTCCAGTGAGACAAGGAGGTCTGGGTGGGTACAGGTTCAGGGCATATTTGTGTGGAATTCTGCATTGGTTATTTCCAGTGAGACAGGGATGTTAATGAGGGTACAGGTTCAGGGCATATTTGTGTGGAGGTCGTCATTGGTACGTTCCTTTGAGACAGGGAGGTTCTGGAGGGGTACAGGTTCAGGGTATATTTGTGTGGAATTCTGCGTTGGTACGTTCCAGTGTGACTGGGAGGTTATGGAGGGGTACAGGTTCAGGGCATATTTTTTTGGAGTTCTGCATTGGTACGTTCAAGTTAGACAGGGAAGTTATGGAGGGTACAGGTTCAGGGCATATTTGTGTGGAGATCTGCAGTGGGACGTTCCAGTGAGACATGAGGTTATGGACGGGTACAGGTTCAGGGCACACTTGTGTGGAGTTCTGCATTGATACGTTCCTGTGACACAGGGAGGTTATGGAGGGGTACAGGTTCAAGGCATATTTGTGTGGAGTTCTGCATTGGTACGTTCCAGTGAGACAGGGAGGTTATGGACGGTACAGGTTCAGAGCATATTTGTGTGGAGATCTGAATTGGTACGTTCCAGTGAGACAGGTAGGTTATGGAGGGGTACAGGTTCAGGGCATATTTGTGTGGAGTTCTGCATTGGTACGTTCCAGTGAGATAGGGAGGTTATGGAGGGTACAGGTTCAGGGCAAATTTGAGTGTAGTTGTGCATTGGTACGTTCCACTGAGACAGGGAGGTTAAGGTGGAGTACAGGTTCAGGGCATATTTGTGCGGATTTCTGCATTGGTACGTTCCAGTGAGACAGGGAGGTTATGGAGGGGTACAGGTTAAGGGCAAATTTGTGTGGAGTTCTCCTTTGGTACGTTCCAGTGAGACAGGGAGGTAATGGACGGGTACAGGTTCTGGGCATATTTGTGTGGAGTTCTGCATTGGTACTTTCCAGTGGGACAGGGAGGTTATGGAGGGTACCGGTTCATGGCATATTTTGTGTGGAATTCTGCAGTGGGACGTTCCAGTGAGACAGCGAGGTTATGCTCTGTACAGGTTCAGGGCATATTTGTGTGGAGTTCTGCAGTGGGACGTTCCAGTGAGACAGGGAGGTTATGGAGGGGTACAGGTTCAGGGCATATTTGTGTGGAGTTCTGCATTGGTACGTTCCAGTGAGACAGGGAGATTATGGAGGGTACAGGTTCAGGGCAAATTTGAGTGTAGTTGTGCATTGGTACGTTCCAGTTAGACAGGGAGGTTAAGGTGGGGTACAGGTTCAGGGCATATTTGTGTGGATTTCTGCATTGGTACGTTCCAGTGAGACAGGGAGGTTATGGAGGGGTACAGGTTCAGGGCAAATTTGTGTGGAGTTCTCCATTGGTACGTTCCAGTGAGACAGGGAGGTTATGGAGGGTACAGGTTCTGGGCATATTTGTGTGGAGTTCTGCAGTGGTACTTTCCAGTGAGACAGGGAGGTTATGGACGGGTACAGGTTCAGGTCATATTTGTGTGGAGTTCTGCATTGGTACTTTCCAGTGAGACAGGGAGGTTATGGAGGGTACAGGTTCATGGCATATTTGAGTGGAGTTCTGCAGTGGGACGTTCCAGTGAGACAGGGAGGTTATGGACGGGTACAGGTTCAGGGCATATTTGTGTAGAGTTCTGCATTGGTACGTTCCAGTGAGACAGGGAAGTTATGGAGGGGTACAGGTTCAGGGCATATTTGTGTGGAATTCTGCATTGGTACGTTCCAGTGAGACAGGGAAGTTATGGAGGGGTACAGATTCAGGGCATATTAGTGTGGAGTTCTGCATTGGTACGTTCCAGTGAGACAGGGAGGTTAAGGTGGAGTACAGGTTCAGGGCATATTTGTGTGGATTTCTGCATTAGTACGTTCCAGTGAGACAGGGAGGTTATGGAGGGGTACAGGTTCAGGGCAAATTTGTGTGGAGTTCTGCATTGGTACATTCCAGTGAGACAGGGAGGTTATGGACGGGTACAGGTTCAGGTCATATTTGTGTGGAGTTCTGCATTGGTACTTTCCAGTGAGACAGGGAGGTTATGGAGGGTACAGGTTCATGGCATATTTGAGTGGAGTTCTGCAGTGGGACGTTCCAGTGAGACAGGGAGGTTATGGACGGGTACATGTTCAGGGCATATTTGTGTAGAGTTCTGCATTGGTACGTTCCAGTGAGACAGGGAAGTTATGGAGGGGTACAGGTTCAGGGCATATTTGTGTGGAATTCTGCATTGGTACGTTCCAGTGAGACAGGGAAGTTATGGAGGGGTACAGATTCAGGGCATATTAGTGTGGAGTTCTGCATTGGTACGTTCCAGTGAGACAGGGAGGTTAAGGTGGAGTACAGGTTCAGGGCATATTTGTGTGGATTTCTGCATTAGTACGTTCCAGTGAGACAGGGAGGTTATGGAGGGGTACAGGTTCAGGGCAAATTTGTGTGGAGTTCTGCATTGGTACATTCCAGTGAGACAAGGAGGTCTGGGTGGGTACAGGTTCAGGGCATATTTGTGTGGAATTCTGCATTGGTAAGTTCCAGTGAGACAGGGATGTTATGGAGGGTACAGGTTCAGGGCATATTTGTGTGGAGGTCTGCATTGGTACGTTCCTTTGAGACAGGGAGGTTCGGGAGGGGTACAGGTTCAGGGTATATTTGTGTGGAATTCTGCGTTGGTACGTTCCAGTGTGACTGGGAGGTTATGGAGGGGTACAGGTTCAGGGCATATTTTTTTGGAGTTCTGCATTGGTACGTTCAAGTTAGACAGGGAAGTTATGGAGGGTACAGGTTCAGGGCATATTTGTGTGGAGATCTGCAGTGGGACGTTCCAGTGAGACATGAGGTTATGGACGGGTACAGGATCAGGGCACACTTGTGTGGAGTTCTGCATTGATACGTTCCTGTTACACAGGGAGGTTATGGAGGGGTACAGGTTCAAGGCATATTTGTGTGGAGTTCTGCATTGGTACGTTCCAGTGAGACAGGGAGGTTATGGAGGGTACAGGTTCAGAGCATATTTGTGTGGAGATCTGCATTGGTACGTTCCAGTGAGATAGGGAGGTTATGCACGGTACAGGTTCAGGGCATATTTGAGTGGAGTTCGGAATTGGTGTGTTCCAGTGAGACAGGGAGGTTATGGAGGGGTACAGGTTCAGGGCATATTTGTGTGGAGTTCTGCATTGGTACGTGCCAGTGAGATAGGGAGGTTATGGACGGGTACAGGTTCAGGGAATATTTGTGTGAAGTTCTGCATTGGTACTTTCCATTGAGACAGGGAGGTTATGGAGGATACAGGTTCATGGCATATTTGTGTGGAATTCTGCAGTGGGACGTTCCAGTGAGACAGGGATGTTTTGGAGGGTACAGGTTCTGGGCATATTTGTGTGGAGTTCAGCAGTGGTACGTTCCCGTGAGACAAGGAGTTTATGGACGTGTACAGGTTCAGAGCATATTTGTGTGGAATTCTGCATTGGTACGTTCCAGTGAGACAGGAGGTTTTGGAGGGGTACAGGTTCAGGGCATATTTGTGTGGAGTTCTGCATTGGTACGTTCCAGTGAGACAGGGAGATTATGGAGGCATACTGGTTCAGGGCAAATTTGTGTGGAGTTATGCATTGGTACTTTCCAGTGAGACAAGGAGGTTATGGGCGGGTACAGGTTCAGGGCATATTTGTGTGGAATTCTGCATTGGTACGTTCCAGTGAGAAAGGGAGGTTATGGAGGGTACAGGTTAAGAGCATATTTGTGTGGAGTTCTGCATTGGTACGTTCCAGTGAGACAGGGAGGTTTTGGAGGGGTACAGGTTCAGGGTATATTTGTTTGGAGTTCTGCTTTGGTACGTTCCAGTGTGACTGGGAGGTTATGGAGGGGTACAGGTTCAGGGCATATTTGTTTGGAGTTCTGCATTGGTACGTTCCAGTGAGACAGGGAGGTTATGGAAGGTACACGTTCAGGGCATATTTGTGTGGAGTTCTGCAGTGGGACGTTCCAGTGAGACAGGGAGATTATGGACGGGTACAGGATCAGGGCAGATTTGTGTGTAGTTCTGCATTGGTACGTTCCAGTGAGACAGGGAGGTTATGGAGGGGTACAGGTTCAGGGCATATTTCTGTGGAGTTCTGCATTGGTACGTTCCAGTGAGACAGGGAGGTTATGGAGGGTACAGGTTCAGGGCAAATTTGAGTGTATTTCTGCATTGGTACTTTCCAGTGAGACAGGGAGGTTAAGGTGGAGTACAGGTTCAGGGTATATTTGTGTGGATTTCTGCATTAGTACGTTCCAGTGAGACAGGGAGGTTATGGAGGTGTACAGGTTCAGGGCAAATTTGTGTGGAGTTCTGCATTGGTACATTCCAGTGAGACAAGGAGGTTCTGGGTGGGTACAGGTTCAGGGCATATTTGTTTGGAATTCTGCATAGGTAAGTTCCAGTGAGACAGGGAGGTTATGGAGGGTACAGGTTCAGGGCATATTTGTGTGGAGGTCTGCATTGGTACGTTCCAGTGAGATCGGGAGGTTATGGAGGGGTACAGGTTCAGGGTATATTTGTGTGGAGTTCTGCGTTGGTACGTTCCAGTGTGACTGGGAGGTTATGGAGGGATACAGGTTCAGGGCATATTTGTGTGGAGTTCTGCAGTGGGACGTTACAGTGAGACATGAGGTTATGGACGGGTACAGGTTCAGGGCACATTTGTTTGGAGTTCTGCATTGGTACGTTCCAGTGTGACATGGAGGTTATGGAGGGGTACAGATTCAGGGCATATTTGTGTGGACTTCTGCATTGGTACGTTCCAGTGAGAAAGGGAGGTTATGGAGGGGTACAGGTTCAGGGCAAATTTGTGTGTAGTTCTGCATTGGTACGTACCAGTGAGACAGGGAGGTTATGGAGGGTACAGGTTCAGGGCATATTTGTGTGGAGTTCTGCAGTGGTACGTTCCACTGAGACAGGGAGGTTATGGAAGGGTACAGGTTCAGGGCATATTTGTGTGGAGTTCTGCAATGGTACGTTGCAGTGAGACAGTGAGGGTATGGAGGGTACAGGTTCAGGGCATATTTGTGTGGAGTTCTGCGTTGGGACGTTCCAGTGAGACAGGGAGGTTATGGACGGGTACAGGTTCAGGGCATATTTGTGTGGAGTTCTGCATTGATACGTTCCAGTGACACAGAGAGGTTATGGAGGAGTACAGGTTCAAGGCATATTTGTGTGGAGTTCTGCCATGGCACGTTCCAGTGAGACAGGGAGATTATGGACGGGTACAGGTTCAGGGCATATTTGTGTGGAGTTCTGCATTGGTACTTTCCAGTGAGACAGGGAGGTTATGGAAGGTACACGTTCAGGGCATATTTGTGAGGAGTTCTGCAGTGGAACGTTCCAGTGAGACAGGGAGGTTATGGAGGGGTACAGGTTCAGGGCATATTTCTGTGGAGTTCTGCATTGGTACGTTCCAGTGAGACAGGGAGGTTATGGAGGGTACAGGTTCAGGGCAAATTTGTGTGTATTTCTGCATTGGTACTTTCCAGTGAGACAGGGAGGTTAAGGTGGAGTACAGGTTCAGGGTATATTTGTGTGGATTTCTGCATTAGTACGTTCCAGTGAGACAGGGAGGTTATGGAGGTGTACAGGTTCAGGTGCAAATTTGTGTGGAGTTCTGCATTGGTACATTCCAGTGAGACAAGGAGGTTCTGGGTGGGTACAGGTTCAGGGCATATTTGTTTGGAATACTGCATAGGTAAGTTCCAGTGAGACAGGGAGGTTATGGAGGGTACAGGTTCAGGGCATATTTGTGTGGAGGTCTGCATTGGTACGTTCCAGTGTGACTGGGAGGTTATGGAGGGATACAGGTTCAGGGCATATTTGTGTGGAGTTCTGCAGTGGGACGTTCCAGTGAGAAAGGGAGGTTATGGAGGGGTACAGGTTCAGGGCAAATTTGTGTGTAGTTCTGCATTGGTACGTACCAGTGAGACAGGGAGGTTATGGAGGTTACAGGTTCAGGGCATATTTGTGTGGAGTTCTGCAGTGGTACGTTCCACTGAGACAGGGAGGTTATGGAAGGGTACAGGTTCAGGGCATATTTGTGTGGAGTTCTGCAATGGTACGTTGCAGTGAGACAGTGAGGGTATGGAGGGTACAGGTTCAGGGCATATTTCTGTGGAGTTCTGCGTTGGGACGTTCCAGTGAGACAGGGAGGTTATGGACGGGTACAGGTTCAGGGCATATTTGTGTGGAGTTCTGCATTGATACGTTCCAGTGACACAGAGAGGTTATGGAGGGGTACAGGTTCAAGGCATATTTGTGTGGAGTTCTGCATTGGTACTTTCCAGTGGGACAGGGAGGTTATGGAGGGTACCGGTTCATGGCATATTTTGTGTGGAATTCTGCAGTGTGACGTTCCAGTGAGTCAAGGAGTTTATGGACGTGTACAGGTTCAGAGCATATTTGTGTGGAATTCTGCATTGGTACGTTCCAGTGAGACAGGAGGTTTTGGAGGGGTACAGGTTCAGGGCATATTTGTGTGGTGTTCTGCAATGGTACGTTCCAGTGAGACAGCGAGGTTATGCACGGTACAGGTTCAGGGCATATTTGAGTGGAGTTCGGAATTGGTGCGTTCCAGTGAGACAGGGAGGTTATGGAGGGTACAGGTTCAGGGCAAATTTGAGTGTAGTTGTGCATTGGTACGTTCCAGTGAGACAGGGAGGTTAAGGTGGAGTACAGGTTCAGGGCATATTTGTGCGGATTTCTGCATTGGTACGTTCCAGTGAGACAGGGAGGTTATGGAGGAGTACAGGTTAAGGGCAAATTTGTGTGGAGTTCTCCTTTGGTACGTTCCAGTGAGACACGGAGGTAATGGACGGGTACAGGTTCTGGGCATATTTGTGTGGAGATCTGCATTGGTACTTTCCAGTGGGACAGGGAGGTTATGGAGGGTACCGGTTCATGGCATATTTTGTGTGGAATTCTGCAGTGGGACGTTCCAGTGAGACAGGGAGTTTATGGACGTGTACAGGTTCAGGGCATATTTGTGTGGAATTCTGCATTGGTACGTTCCAGTGTGACTGGGAGGTTATGGAGGGGTACAGGTTCAGGGCATATTTTTTTGGAGTTCTGCATTGGTACGTTCAAGTTAGACAGGGAAGTTATGGAGGGTACAGGTTCAGGGCATATTTGTGTGGAGATCTGCAGTGGGACGTTCCAGTGAGACATGAGGTTATGGACGGGTACAGGATCAGGGCACACTTGTGTGGAGTTCTGCATTGATACGTTCCTGTTACACAGGGAGGTTATGGAGGGGTACAGGTTCAAGGCATATTTGTGTGGAGTTCTGCATTGGTACGTTCCAGTGAGACAGGGAGGTTATGGAGGGTACAGGTTCAGAGCATATTTGTGTGGAGATCTGCATTGGTACGTTCCAGTGAGATAGGGAGGTTATGCACGGTACAGGTTCAGGGCATATTTGAGTGGAGTTCGGAATTGGTGTGTTCCAGTGAGACAGGGAGGTTATGGAGGGGTACAGGTTCAGGGCATATTTGTGTGGAGTTCTGCATTGGTACGTGCCAGTGAGATAGGGAGGTTATGGACGGGTACAGGTTCAGGGAATATTTGTGTGAAGTTCTGCATTGGTACTTTCCATTGAGACAGGGAGGTTATGGAGGATACAGGTTCATGGCATATTTGTGTGGAATTCTGCAGTGGGACGTTCCAGTGAGACAGGGATGTTTTGGAGGGTACAGGTTCTGGGCATATTTGTGTGGAGTTCAGCAGTGGTACGTTCCCGTGAGACAAGGAGTTTATGGACGTGTACAGGTTCAGAGCATATTTGTGTGGAATTCTGCATTGGTACGTTCCAGTGAGACAGGAGGTTTTGGAGGGGTACAGGTTCAGGGCATATTTGTGTGGAGTTCTGCATTGGTACGTTCCAGTGAGACAGGGAGATTATGGAGGCATACTGGTTCAGGGCAAATTTGTGTGGAGTTATGCATTGGTACTTTCCAGTGAGACAAGGAGGTTATGGGCGGGTACAGGTTCAGGGCATATTTGTGTGGAATTCTGCATTGGTACGTTCCAGTGAGAAAGGGAGGTTATGGAGGGTACAGGTTAAGAGCATATTTGTGTGGAGTTCTGCA
Organism: Hemitrygon akajei; assembly: GCF_048418815.1. Lineage (NCBI taxonomy): Eukaryota > Metazoa > Chordata > Chondrichthyes > Myliobatiformes > Dasyatidae > Hemitrygon > Hemitrygon akajei. Next base: position 989,578 of record NW_027331980.1, on the reverse strand, counting down.
TTGGTACGTTCCAGTGAGACAGGGAGGTTTTGGAGGGGTACAGGTTCAGGGTATATTTGTTTGGAGTTCTGCTTTGGTACGTTCCAGTGTGACTGGGAGGTTATGGAGGGGTACAGGTTCAGGGCATATTTGTTTGGAGTTCTGCATTGGTACGTTCCAGTGAGACAGGGAGGTTATGGAAGGTACACGTTCAGGGCATATTTGTGTGGAGTTCTGCAGTGGGACGTTCCAGTGAGACAGGGAGATTATGGACGGGTACAGGATCAGGGCAGATTTGTGTGTAGTTCTGCATTGGTACGTTCCAGTGAGACAGGGAGGTTATGGAGGGGTACAGGTTCAGGGCATATTTCTGTGGAGTTCTGCATTGGTACGTTCCAGTGAGACAGGGAGGTTATGGAGGGTACAGGTTCAGGGCAAATTTGAGTGTATTTCTGCATTGGTACTTTCCAGTGAGACAGGGAGGTTAAGGTGGAGTACAGGTTCAGGGTATATTTGTGTGGATTTCTGCATTAGTACGTTCCAGTGAGACAGGGAGGTTATGGAGGTGTACAGGTTCAGGGCAAATTTGTGCGGAGTTCTGCATTGGTACATTCCAGTGAGACAAGGAGGTTCTGGGTGGGTACAGGTTCAGGGCATATTTGTTTGGAATTCTGCATAGGTAAGTTCCAGTGAGACAGGGAGGTTATGGAGGGTACAGGTTCAGGGCATATTTGTGTGGAGGTCTGCATTGGTACGTTCCAGTGAGATCGGGAGGTTATGGAGGGGTACAGGTTCAGGGTATATTTGTGTTGAGTTCTGCGTTGGTACGTTCCAGTGTGACTGGGAGGTTATGGAGGGATACAGGTTCAGGGCATATTTGTGTGGAGTTCTGCAGTGGGACGTTACAGTGAGACATGAGGTTATGGACGGGTACAGGTTCAGGGCACATTTGTTTGGAGTTCTGCATTGGTACGTTCCAGTGAGACATGGAGGTTATGGAGGGGTACAGATTCAGGGCATATTTGTGTGGACTTCTGCATTGGTACGTTCCAGTGAGAAAGGGAGGTTATGGAGGGGTACAGGTTCAGGGCAAATTTGTGTGTAGTTCTGCATTGGTACGTACCAGTGAGACAGGGAGGTTATGGAGGGTACAGGTTCAGGGCATATTTGTGTGGAGTTCTGCAGTGGTACGTTCCACTGAGACAGGGAGGTTATGGAAGGGTACAGGTTCAGGGCATATTTGTGTGGAGTTCTGCAATGGTACGTTGCAGTGAGACAGTGAGGGTATGGAGGGTACAGGTTCAGGGCATATTTGTGTGGAGTTCTGCGTTGGGACGTTCCAGTGAGACAGGGAGGTTATGGACGGGTACAGGTTCAGGGCATATTTGTGTGGAGTTCTGCATTGATACGTTCCAGTGACACAGAGAGGTTATGGAGGAGTACAGGTTCAAGGCATATTTGTGTGGAGTTCTGCCATGGCACGTTCCAGTGAGACAGGGAGATTATGGACGGGTACAGGTTCAGGGCATATTTGTGTGGAGTTCTGCATTGGTACTTTCCAGTGAGACAGGGATGTTATGGAAGGTACACGTTCAGGGCATATTTGTGAGGAGTTCTGCAGTGGAACGTTCCAGTGAGACAGGGAGGTTATGGAGGGGTACAGGTTCAGGGCATATTTCTGTGGAGTTCTGCATTGGTACGTTCCAGTGAGACAGGGAGGTTATGGAGGGTACAGGTTCAGGGCAAATTTGTGTGTATTTCTGCATTGGTACTTTCCAGTGAGACAGGGAGGTTAAGGTGGAGTACAGGTTCAGGGTATATTTGTGTGGATTTCTGCATTAGTACGTTCCAGTGAGACAGGGAGGTTATGGAGGTGTACAGGTTCAGGTGCAAATTTGTGTGGAGTTCTGCATTGGTACATTCCAGTGAGACAAGGAGGTTCTGGGTGGGTACAGGTTCAGGGCATATTTGTTTGGAATACTGCATAGGTAAGTTCCAGTGAGACAGGGAGGTTATGGAGGGTACAGGTTCAGGGCATATTTGTGTGGAGGTCTGCATTGGTACGTTCCAGTGTGACTGGGAGGTTATGGAGGGATACAGGTTCAGGGCATATTTGTGTGGAGTTCTGCAGTGGGACGTTCCAGTGAGAAAGGGAGGTTATGGAGGGGTACAGGTTCAGGGCAAATTTGTGTGTAGTTCTGCATTGGTACGTACCAGTGAGACAGGGAGGTTATGGAGGTTACAGGTTCAGGGCATATTTGTGTGGAGTTCTGCAGTGGTACGTTCCACTGAGACAGGGAGGTTATGGAAGGGTACAGGTTCAGGGCATATTTGTGTGGAGTTCTGCAATGGTACGTTGCAGTGAGACAGTGAGGGTATGGAGGGTACAGGTTCAGGGCATATTTCTGTGGAGTTCTGCGTTGGGACGTTCCAGTGAGACAGGGAGGTTATGGACGGGTACAGGTTCAGGGCATATTTGTGTGGAGTTCTGCATTGATACGTTCCAGTGACACAGAGAGGTTATGGAGGGGTACAGGTTCAAGGCATATTTGTGTGGAGTTCTGCATTGGTACTTTCCAGTGGGACAGGGAGGTTATGGAGGGTACCGGTTCATGGCATATTTTGTGTGGAATTCTGCAGTGTGACGTTCCAGTGAGTCAAGGAGTTTATGGACGTGTACAGGTTCAGAGCATATTTGTGTGGAATTCTGCATTGGTACGTTCCAGTGAGACAGGAGGTTTTGGAGGGGTACAGGTTCAGGGCATATTTGTGTGGTGTTCTGCAATGGTACGTTCCAGTGAGACAGCGAGGTTATGCACGGTACAGGTTCAGGGCATATTTGAGTGGAGTTCGGAATTGGTGCGTTCCAGTGAGACAGGGAGGTTATGGAGGGGTACAGGTTCAGGGCATATTTGTGTGGAGTTCTGCATTGGTACGTTCCAGTGAGATAGGGAGGTTATGGAGGGTACAGGTTCAGGGCAAATTTGAGTGTAGTTGTGCATTGGTACGTTCCAGTGAGACAGGGAGGTTAAGGTGGAGTACAGGTTCAGGGCATATTTGTGCGGATTTCTGCATTGGTACGTTCCAGTGAGACAGGGAGGTTATGGAGGAGTACAGGTTAAGGGCAAATTTGTGTGGAGTTCTCCTTTGGTACGTTCCAGTGAGACACGGAGGTAATGGACGGGTACAGGTTCTGGGCATATTTGTGTGGAGATCTGCATTGGTACTTTCCAGTGGGACAGGGAGGTTATGGAGGGTACCGGTTCATGGCATATTTTGTGTGGAATTCTGCAGTGGGACGTTCCAGTGAGACAGGGAGTTTATGGACGTGTACAGGTTCAGGGCATATTTGTGTGGAATTCTGCATTGGTACGTTCCAGTGAGACAGGAGGTTTTGGAGGGGTACAGGTTCAGGGCATATTTGTGTGGTGTTCTGCAATGGTACGTTCCAGTGAGACAGCGAGGTTATGCACGGTACAGGTTCAGGGCATATTTGAGTGGAGTTCGGAATTGGTACGTTCCAGTGAGACAGGGAGATTATGGAGGGTACAGGTTCAGGGCAAATTTGAGTGTAGTTGTGCATTGGTACGTTCCAGTGAGACAGGGAGGTTAAGGTGGGGTACAGGTTCAGGGCATATTTGTGTGGATTTCTGCATTGGTACGTTCCAGTGAGACAGGGAGGTTATGGAGGGGTACAGGTTCAGGGCAAATTTGTGTGGAGTTCTCCATTGGTACGTTCCAGTGAGACAGGGAGGATATGGAGGGTACAGGTACTGGGCATATTTGTGTGGAGTTCTGCAGTGGTACGTTCCAGTGAGACAGGGAGGTTATGGACGGGTACAGGTTCAGGTCATATTTTTGTGGAGTTCTGCATTGGTACTTTCCAGTGAGACAGGGAGGTTATGGACGGGTACAGGTTCAGGGCATATTTGTGTAGAGTTCTGCATTGGTACGTTCCAGTGAGACAGGGAAGTTATGGAGGGGTACAGGTTCAGGGCATATTTGTGTGTAATTCTGCATTGGTACGTTCCAGTGAGACAGGGAATTATGGAGGGGTACAGATTCAGGGCATATTTGCGTGGAGTTCTGCATTGGTACGTTTCAGTGAGACAGGGAGGTTAAGGTGGAGTACAGGTTCAGGGCATATTTGTGTGGATTTCTGCATTAGTACGTTCCAGTGGGACAGGGAGGTTATGGACGGGTACAGGTTCAGGGCATATTTGTGTGGAGTTCTGCATTGATACGTTCCAGTGACACAGAGAGGTTATGGAGGAGTACAGGTTCAAGGCATATTTGTGTGGAGTTCTGCCATGGCACGTTCCAGTGAGACAGGGAGATTATGGACGGGTACAGGTTCAGGGCATATTTGTGTGGAGTTCTGCATTGGTACTTTCCAGTGAGACAGGGAGGTTATGGAAGGTACACGTTCAGGGCATATTTGTGAGGAGTTCTGCAGTGGAACGTTCCAGTGAGACAGGGAGGTTATGGAGGGGTACAGGTTCAGGGCATATTTCTGTGGAGTTCTGCATTGGTACGTTCCAGTGAGACAGGGAGGTTATGGAGGGTACAGGTTCAGGGCAAATTTGTGTGTATTTCTGCATTGGTACTTTCCAGTGAGACAGGGAGGTTAAGGTGGAGTACAGGTTCAGGGTATATTTGTGTGGATTTCTGCATTAGTACGTTCCAGTGAGACAGGGAGGTTATGGAGGTGTACAGGTTCAGGTGCAAATTTGTGTGGAGTTCTGCATTGGTACATTCCAGTGAGACAAGGAGGTTCTGGGTGGGTACAGGTTCAGGGCATATTTGTTTGGAATACTGCATAGGTAAGTTCCAGTGAGACAGGGAGGTTATGGAGGGTACAGGTTCAGGGCATATTTGTGTGGAGGTCTGCATTGGTACGTTCCAGTGTGACTGGGAGGTTATGGAGGGATACAGGTTCAGGGCATATTTGTGTGGAGTTCTGCAGTGGGACGTTCCAGTGAGAAAGGGAGGTTATGGAGGGGTACAGGTTCAGGGCAAATTTGTGTGTAGTTCTGCATTGGTACGTACCAGTGAGACAGGGAGGTTATGGAGGTTACAGGTTCAGGGCATATTTGTGTGGAGTTCTGCAGTGGTACGTTCCACTGAGACAGGGAGGTTATGGAAGGGTACAGGTTCAGGGCATATTTGTGTGGAGTTCTGCAATGGTACGTTGCAGTGAGACAGTGAGGGTATGGAGGGTACAGGTTCAGGGCATATTTCTGTGGAGTTCTGCGTTGGGACGTTCCAGTGAGACAGGGAGGTTATGGACGGGTACAGGTTCAGGGCATATTTGTGTGGAGTTCTGCATTGATACGTTCCAGTGACACAGAGAGGTTATGGAGGGGTACAGGTTCAAGGCATATTTGTGTGGAGTTCTGCATTGGTACTTTCCAGTGGGACAGGGAGGTTATGGAGGGTACCGGTTCATGGCATATTTTGTGTGGAATTCTGCAGTGTGACGTTCCAGTGAGTCAAGGAGTTTATGGACGTGTACAGGTTCAGAGCATATTTGTGTGGAATTCTGCATTGGTACGTTCCAGTGAGACAGGAGGTTTTGGAGGGGTACAGGTTCAGGGCATATTTGTGTGGTGTTCTGCAATGGTACGTTCCAGTGAGACAGCGAGGTTATGCACGGTACAGGTTCAGGGCATATTTGAGTGGAGTTCGGAATTGGTGCGTTCCAGTGAGACAGGGAGGTTATGGAGGGGTACAGGTTCAGGGCATATTTGTGTGGAGTTCTGCATTGGTACGTTCCAGTGAGATAGGGAGGTTATGGAGGGTACAGGTTCAGGGCAAATTTGAGTGTAGTTGTGCATTGGTACGTTCCAGTGAGACAGGGAGGTTAAGGTGGAGTACAGGTTCAGGGCATATTTGTGCGGATTTCTGCATTGGTACGTTCCAGTGAGACAGGGAGGTTATGGAGGAGTACAGGTTAAGGGCAAATTTGTGTGGAGTTCTCCTTTGGTACGTTCCAGTGAGACACGGAGGTAATGGACGGGTACAGGTTCTGGGCATATTTGTGTGGAGATCTGCATTGGTACTTTCCAGTGGGACAGGGAGGTTATGGAGGGTACCGGTTCATGGCATATTTTGTGTGGAATTCTGCAGTGGGACGTTCCAGTGAGACAGGGAGTTTATGGACGTGTACAGGTTCAGGGCATATTTGTGTGGAATTCTGCATTGGTACGTTCCAGTGAGACAGGAGGTTTTGGAGGGGTACAGGTTCAGGGCATATTTGTGTGGTGTTCTGCAATGGTACGTTCCAGTGAGACAGCGAGGTTATGCACGGTACAGGTTCAGGGCATATTTGAGTGGAGTTCGGAATTGGTACGTTCCAGTGAGACAGGGAGATTATGGAGGGTACAGGTTCAGGGCAAATTTGAGTGTAGTTGTGCATTGGTACGTTCCAGTGAGACAGGGAGGTTAAGGTGGGGTACAGGTTCAGGGCATATTTGTGTGGATTTCTGCATTGGTACGTTCCAGTGAGACAGGGAGGTTATGGAGGGGTACAGGTTCAGGGCAAATTTGTGTGGAGTTCTCCATTGGTACGTTCCAGTGAGACAGGGAGGATATGGAGGGTACAGGTACTGGGCATATTTGTGTGGAGTTCTGCAGTGGTACGTTCCAGTGAGACAGGGAGGTTATGGACGGGTACAGGTTCAGGTCATATTTTTGTGGAGTTCTGCATTGGTACTTTCCAGTGAGACAGGGAGGTTATGGACGGGTACAGGTTCAGGGCATATTTGTGTAGAGTTCTGCATTGGTACGTTCCAGTGAGACAGGGAAGTTATGGAGGGGTACAGGTTCAGGGCATATTTGTGTGTAATTCTGCATTGGTACGTTCCAGTGAGACAGGGAATTATGGAGGGGTACAGATTCAGGGCATATTTGCGTGGAGTTCTGCATTGGTACGTTCCAGTGAGACAGGGAGGTTAAGGTGGAGTACAGGTTCAGGGCATATTTGTGTGGATTTCTGCATTAGTACGTTCCAGTGGGACAGGGAGGTTATGGAGGGGTACAGGTTCAGGGCAAATTTGTGTGGAGTTCTGCATTGGTACATTCCAGTGAGACAAGGATGTCTGGGTGGGTACAGGTTCAGGGCATATTTGTGTGGAATTCTGCATTGGTAAGTTCCAGTGAGACAGGGATGTTATGGAGGGTACAGGTTCAGGGCATATTTGTGTGGAGGTCTGCATTGGTACGTTCCTTTGAGACAGGGAGGTTCTGGAGGGGTACAGGTTCAGGGTATATTTGTGTGGAATTCTGCGTTGGTACGTTCCAGTGTGACTGGGAGGTTATGGAGGGGTACAGGTTCAGGGCATATTTTTTTGGAGTTCTGCATTGGTACGTTCAAGTTAGACAGGGAAGTTATGGAGGGTACAGGTTCAGGGCATATTTGTGTGGAGATCTGCAGTGGGACGTTCCAGTGAGACATGAGGTTATGGACGGGTACAGGTTCAGGGCACACTTGTGTGGAGTTCTGCATTGATACGTTCCTGTGACACAGGGAGGTTATGGAGGGGTACAGGTTCAAGGCATATTTGTGTGGAGTTCTGCATTGGTACGTTCCAGTGAGACAGGGAGGTTATGGAGGGTACAAGTTCAGAGCATATTTGTGTGGAGATCTGCATTGGTACGTTCCAGTGAGATAGGGAGGTTATGCACGGTACAGGTTCAGGGCATATTTGAGTGGAGTTCGGAATTGGTGCGTTCCAGTGAGACAGGGAGGTTATGGAGGGGTACAGGTTCAGGGCATATTTGTGTGGAGTTCTGCATTGGTACGTTCCAGTGAGATAGGGAGGTTATGGAGGGTACAGGTTCAGGGCAAATTTGAGTGTAGTTGTGCATTGGTACGTTCCACTGAGACAGGGAGGTTAAGGTGGAGTACAGGTTCAGGGCATATTTGTGCGGATTTCTGCATTGGTACGTTCCAGTGAGACAGGGAGGTTATGGAGGTGTACAGGTTAAGGGCAAATTTGTGTGGAGTCCTCCTTTGGTACGTTCCAGTGAGACAGGGAGGTAATGGACGGGTACAGGTTCTGGGCATATTTGCGTGGAGTTCTGCATTGGTACTTTCCAGTGGGACAGGGAGGTTATGGAGGGTACCGGTTCATGGCATATTTTGTGTGGAATTCTGCAGTGGGACGTTCCAGTGAGACAGCGAGGTTATGCTCGGTACAGGTTCAGGGCATATTTGAGTGGAGTTCGGAATTGGTGCGTTCCAGTGAGACAGGGAGGATATGGAGGGGACAGTTTCAGGGCAAATTTGAGTGTAGTTGTGCATTGGTACGTTCCAGTTAGACAGGGAGGTTAAGGTGGGGTACAGGTTCAGGGCATATTTGTGTGGATTTCTGCATTGGTACGTTCCAGTGAGACAGGGAGGTTATGGAGGGGTACAGGTTCAGGGCAAATTTGTGTGGAGTTCTCCATTGGTACGTTCCAGTGAGACAGGGAGGTTATGGAGGGTACAGGTTCTGGGCATATTTGTGTGGAGTTCTGCAGTGGTACGTTCCAGTGAGACAGGGAGGTTATGGACGGGTACAGGTTCAGGTCATATTTGTGTGGAGTTCTGCATTGGTACTTTCCAGTGAGACAGGGAGGTTATGGAGGGTACAGGTTCATGGCATATTTGAGTGGAGTTCTGCAGTGGGACGTTCCAGTGAGACAGGGAGGTTATGGACGGGTACAGGTTCAGGGCATATTTGTGTAGAGTTCTGCATTGGTACGTTCCAGTGAGACAGGGAAGTTATGGAGGGGTACAGGTTCAGGGCATATTTGTGTGGAATTCTGCATTGGTACGTTCCAGTGAGACAGGGAAGTTATGGAGGGGTACAGATTCAGGGCATATTAGTGTGGAGTTCTTCATTGGTACGTTCCAGTGAGACAGGGAGGTTAAGGTGGAGTACAGGTTCAGGGCATATTTGTGTGGATTTCTGCATTAGTACGTTCCAGTGAGACAGGGAGGTTATGGAGGGGTACAGGTTCAGGGCAAATTTGTGTGGAGTTCTGCATTGGTACATTCCAGTGGGACAGGGAGGTTATGGAGGGTACCGGTTCATGGCATATTTTGTGTGGAATTCTGCAGTGTGACGTTCCAGTGAGTCAAGGAGTTTATGGACGTGTACAGGTTCAGAGCATATTTGTGTGGAATTCTGCATTGGTACGTTCCAGTGAGACAGGAGGTTTTGGAGGGGTACAGGTTCAGGGCATATTTGTGAGGTGTTCTGCAATGGTACGTTCCAGTGAGACAGCGAGGTTATGCACGGTACAGGTTCAGGGCATATTTGAGTGGAGTTCGGAATTGGTGCGTTCCAGTGAGACAGGGAGGTTATGGAGGGGTACAGGTTCAGGGCATATTTGTGTGGAGTTCTGCATTGGTACGTTCCAGTGAGATAGGGAGGTTATGGAGGGTACAGGTTCAGGGCAAATTTGAGTGTAGTTGTGCATTGGTACGTTCCAGTGAGACAGGGAGGTTAAGGTGGAGTACAGGTTCAGGGCATATTTGTGCGGATTTCTGCATTGGTACGTTCCAGTGAGACAGGGAGGTTATGGAGGAGTACAGGTTAAGGGCAAATTTGTGTGGAGTTCTCCTTTGGTACGTTCCAGTGAGACACGGAGGTAATGGACGGGTACAGGTTCTGGGCATATTTGTGTGGAGATCTGCATTGGTACTTTCCAGTGGGACAGGGAGGTTATGGAGGGTACCGGTTCATGGCATATTTTGTGTGGAATTCTGCAGTGGGACGTTCCAGTGAGACAGGGAGTTTATGGACGTGTACAGGTTCAGGGCATATTTGTGTGGAATTCTGCATTGGTACGTTCCAGTGAGACAGGAGGTTTTGGAGGGGTACAGGTTCAGGGCATATTTGTGTGGTGTTCTGCAATGGTACGTTCCAGTGAGACAGCGAGGTTATGCACGGTACAGGTTCAGGGCATATTTGAGTGGAGTTCGGAATTGGTACGTTCCAGTGAGACAGGGAGATTATGGAGGGTACAGGTTCAGGGCAAATTTGAGTGTAGTTGTGCATTGGTACGTTCCAGTGAGACAGGGAGGTTAAGGTGGGGTACAGGTTCAGGGCATATTTGTGTGGATTTCTGCATTGGTACGTTCCAGTGAGACAGGGAGGTTATGGAGGGGTACAGGTTCAGGGCAAATTTGTGTGGAGTTCTCCATTGGTACGTTCCAGTGAGACAGGGAGGATATGGAGGGTACAGGTACTGGGCATATTTGTGTGGAGTTCTGCAGTGGTACGTTCCAGTGAGACAGGGAGGTTATGGACGGGTACAGGTTCAGGTCATATTTTTGTGGAGTTCTGCATTGGTACTTTCCAGTGAGACAGGGAGGTTATGGACGGGTACAGGTTCAGGGCATATTTGTGTAGAGTTCTGCATTGGTACGTTCCATTGAGACAGGGAAGTTATGGAGGGGTACAGGTTCAGGGCATATTTGTGTGTAATTCTGCATTGGTACGTTCCAGTGAGACAGGGAATTATGGAGGGGTACAGATTCAGGGCATATTTGCGTGGAGTTCTGCATTGGTACGTTCCAGTGAGACAGGGAGGTTAAGGTGGAGTACAGGTTCAGGGCATATTTGTGTGGATTTCTGCAATAGTACGTTCCAGTGGGACAGGGAGGTTATGGAGGGGTACAGGTTCAGGGCAAATTTGTGTGGAGTTCTGCATTGGTACATTCCAGTGAGACAAGGATGTCTGGGTGGGTACAGGTTCAGGGCATATTTGTGTGGAATTCTGCATTGGTAAGTTCCAGTGAGACAGGGATGTTATGGAGGGTACAGGTTCAGGGCATATTTGTGTGGAGGTCTGCATTGGTACGTTCCTTTGAGACAGGGAGGTTCTGGAGGGGTACAGGTTCAGGGTATATTTGTGTGGAATTCTGCGTTGGTACGTTCCAGTGTGACTGGGAGGTTATGGAGGGGTACAGGTTCAGGGCATATTTTTCTGGAGTTCTGCATTGGTACGTTCAAGTTAGACAGGGAAGTTATGGAGGGTACAGGTTCAGGGCATATTTGTGTGGAGATCTGCAGTGGGACGTTCCAGTGAGACATGAGGTTATGGACGGGTACAGGTTCAGGGCACACTTGTGTGGAGTTCTGCATTGATACGTTCCTGTGACACAGGGAGGTTATGGAGGGGTACAGGTTCAAGGCATATTTGTGTGGAGTTCTGCATTGGTACGTTCCAGTGAGACAGGGAGGTTATGGAGGGTACAAGTTCAGAGCATATTTGTGTGGAGATCTGCATTGGTACGTTCCAGTGAGATAGGGAGGTTATGCACGGTACAGGTTCAGGGCATATTTGAGTGGAGTTCGGAATTGGTGCGTTCCAGTGAGACAGGGAGGTTATGGAGGGGTACAGGTTCAGGGCATATTTGTGTGGAGTTCTGCATTGGTACGTTCCAGTGAGATAGGGAGGTTATGGAGGGTACAGGTTCAGGGCAAATTTGAGTGTAGTTGTGCATTGGTACGTTCCACTGAGACAGGGAGGTTAAGGTGGAGTACAGGTTCAGGGCATATTTGTGCGGATTTCTGCATTGGTACGTTCCAGTGAGACAGGGAGGTTATGGAGGGTACAAGTTCAGAGCATATTTGTGTGGAGATCTGCATTGGTACGTTCCAGTGAGATAGGGAGGTTATGCACGGTACAGGTTCAGGGCATATTTGAGTGGAGTTCGGAATTGGTGCGTTCCAGTGAGACAGGGAGGTTATGGAGGGGTACAGGTTCAGGGCATATTTGTGTGGAGTTCTGCATTGGTACGTTCCAGTGAGATAGGGAGGTTATGGAGGGTACAGGTTCAGGGCAAATTTGAGTGTAGTTGTGCATTGGTACGTTCCACTGAGACAGGGAGGTTAAGGTGGAGTACAGGTTCAGGGCATATTTGTGCGGATTTCTGCATTGGTACGTTCCAGTGAGACAGGGAGGTTATGGAGGGGTACAGGTTAAGGGCAAATTTGTGTGGAGTCCTCCTTTGGTACGTTCCAGTGAGACAGGGAGGTAATGGACGGGTACAGGTTCTGGGCATATTTGTGTGGAGTTCTGCATTGGTACTTTCCAGTGGGACAGGGAGGTTATGGAGGGTACCGGTTCATGGCATATTTTGTGTGGAATTCTGCAGTGGGACGTTCCAGTGAGACAGCGAGGTTATGCTCGGTACAGGTTCAGGGCATATTTGAGTGGAGTTCGGAATTGGTGCGTTCCAGTGAGACAGGGAGGATATGGAGGGGTACAGGTTCAGGGCATATTTGTGTGGAGTTCTGCATTGGTACGTTCCAGTGAGACAGGGAGATTATGGAGGGTACAGGTTCAGGGCAAATTTGAGTGTAGTTGTGCATTGGTACGTTCCAGTTAGACAGGGAGGTTAAGGTGGGGTACAGGTTCAGGGCATATTTGTGTGGATTTCTGCATTGGTACGTTCCAGTGAGACAGGGAGGTTATGGAGGGGTACAGGTTCAGGGCAAATTTGTGTGGAGTTCTCCATTGGTACGTTCCAGTGAGACAGGGAGGTTATGGAGGGTACAGGTTCTGGGCATATTTGTGTGGAGTTCTGCAGTGGTACGTTCCAGTGAGACAGGGAGGTTATGGACGGGTACAGGTTCAGGTCATATTTGTGTGGAGTTCTGCATTGGTACTTTCCAGTGAGACAGGGAGGTTATGGAGGGTACAGGTTCATGGCATATTTGAGTGGAGTTCTGCAGTGGGACGTTCCAGTGAGACAGGGAGGTTATGGACGGGTACAGGTTCAGGGCATATTTGTGTAGAGTTCTGCATTGGTACGTTCCAGTGAGACAGGGAAGTTATGGAGGGGTACAGGTTCAGGGCATATTTGTGTGGAATTCTGCATTGGTACGTTCCAGTGAGACAGGGAAGTTATGGAGGGGTACAGATTCAGGGCATATTAGTGTGGAGTTCTGCATTCGTACGTTCCAGTGAGACAGGGAGGTTAAGGTGGAGTACAGGTTCAGGGCATATTTGTGTGGATTTCTGCATTAGTACGTTCCAGTGAGACAGGGAGGTTATGGAGGGGTACAGGTTCAGGGCAAATTTGTGTGGAGTTCTGCATTGGTACATTCCAGTGAGACAAGGAGGTCTGGGTGGGTACAGGTTCAGGGCATATTTGTGTGGAATTCTGCATTGGTAAGTTCCAGTGAGACAGGGATGTTATGGAGGGTACAGGTTCAGGGCATATTTGTGTGGAGGTCTGCATTGGTACGTTCCTTTGAGACAGGGAGGTTCTGGAGGGGTACAGGTTCAGGGTATATTTGTGTGGAATTCTGCGTTGGTACGTTCCAGTGTGACTGGGAGGTTATGGAGGGGTACAGGTTCAGGGCATATTTTTTTGGAGTTCTGCATTGGTACGTTCAAGTTAGACAGGGAAGTTATGGAGGGTACAGGTTCAGGGCATATTTGTGTGGAGATCTGCAGTGGGACGTTCCAGTGAGACATGAGGTTATGGACGGGTACAGGATCAGGGCACACTTGTGTGGAGTTCTGCATTGATACGTTCCTGTTACACAGGGAGGTTATGGAGGGGTACAGGTTCAAGGCATATTTGTGTGGAGTTCTGCATTGGTACGTTCCAGTGAGACAGGGAGGTTATGGAGGGTACAGGTTCAGAGCATATTTGTGTGGAGATCTGCATTGGTACGTTCCAGTGAGATAGGGAGGTTATGCACGGTACAGGTTCAGGGCATATTTGAGTGGAGTTCGGAATTGGTGCGTTCCAGTGAGACAGGGAGGTTATGGAGGGGTACAGGTTCAGGGCATATTTGTGTGGAGTTCTGCATTGGTACGTGCCAGTGAGATAGGGAGGTTATGGAGGGTACAGGTTCAGGGCAAATTTGAGTGTAGTTGTGCATTGGTACGTTCCACTGAGACAGGGAGGTTAAGGTGGAGTACAGGTTCAGGGCATATTTGTGCGGATTTCTGCATTGGTACGTTCCAGTGAGACAGGGTGGTTATGGAGGGGTACAGGTTAAGGGCAAATTTGTGTGGAGTTCTCCTTTGGTACGTTCCAGTGAGACAGGGAGGTAATGGACGGGTACAGGTTCTGGGCATATTTGTGTGGAGTTCTGCATTGGTACTTTCCAGTGGGACAGGGAGGTTATGGAGGGTACCGGTTCATGGCGTATTTTGTGTGGAATTCTGCAGTGGGACGTTCCAGTGAGACAGCGAGGTTATTCTCGGTACAGGTTCAGGGCATATTTGAGTGGAGTTCGGAATTGGTGCGTTCCAGTGAGACAGGAAGGATATGGAGGGGTACAGGTTCAGGGCATATTTGTGTGGAGTTCTGCATTGGTACGTTCCAGTGAGACAGGGAGATTATGGAGGGTACAGGTTCAGGGCAAATTTGAGTGTAGTTGTGCATTGGTACGTTCCAGTGAGACAGGGAGGTTAAGGTGGGGTACAGGTTCAGGGAATATTTGTGTGGATTTCTGCATTGGTACGTTCCAGTGAGACAGGGAGGTTATGGAGGGGTACAGGTTCAGGGCAAATTTGTGTGGAGTTCTCCATTGGTACGTTCCAGTGAGACAGGGAGGTTAAGGAGGGTACAGGTTCTGGGCATATTTGTGTGGAGTTCTGCAGTGGTACGTTCCAGTGAGACAGGGAGGTTATGGACGGGTACAGGTTCAGGTCATATTTGTGTGGAGTTCTGCATGGGTACTTTCCAGTGAGACAGGGAGGTTATGGAGGGTACAGGTTCATGGCATATTTGAGTGGAGTTCTGCAGTGGGACGTTCCACTGAGACAGGGAGGTTATGGACGGGTACAGGTTCAGGGCATATTTGTGTAGAGTTCTGCATTGGTACGTTCCAGTGAGACAGGGAAGTTATGGAGGGGTACAGGTTCAGGGCATATTTGTGTGGAATTCTGCATTGGTACGTTCCAGTGAGACAGGGAAGTTATGGAGGGGTACAGATTCAGGGCATATTAGTGTGGAGTTCTGCATTGGTACGTTCCAGTGAGACAGGGAGGTTAAGGTGGAGTACAGGTTCAGGGCATATTTGTGTGGATTTCTGCATTAGTACGTTCCAGTGAGACAGGGAGGTTATGGAGGGGTACAGGTTCAGGGCAAATTTGTGTGGAGTTCTGCATTGGTACATTCCAGTGAGACAAGGAGGTCTGGGTGGGTACAGGTTCAGGGCATATTTGTGTGGAATTCTGCATTGGTAAGTTCCAGTGAGACAGGGATGTTAATGAGGGTACAGGTTCAGGGCATATTTGTGTGGAGGTCGTCATTGGTACGTTCCTTTGAGACAGGGAGGTGCTGGAGGGGTACAGGTTCAGGGTATATTTGTGTGGAATTCTGCGTTGGTACGTTCCAGTGTGACTGGGAGGTTATGGAGGGGTACAGGTTCAGGGCATATTTTTTTGGAGTTCTGCATTGGTACGTTCAAGTTAGACAGGGAAGTTATGGAGGGTACAGGTTCAGGGCATATTTGTGTGGAGATCTGCAGTGGGACGTTCCAGTGAGACATGAGGTTATGGACGGGTACAGGTTCAGGGCACACTTGTGTGGAGTTCTGCATTGATACGTTCCTGTGACACAGGGAGGTTATGGAGGGGTACAGGTTCAAGGCATATTTGTGTGGAGTTCTGCATTGGTACGTTCCAGTGAGACAGGGAGGTTATGGAGGGTACAGGTTCAGAGCATATTTGTGTGGAGATCTGAATTGGTACGTTCCAGTGAGACAGGTAGGTTATGGAGGGGTACAGGTTCAGGGCATATTTGTGTGGAGTTCTGCATTGGTACGTTCCAGTGAGATAGGGAGGTTATGGAGGGTACAGGTTCAGGGCAAATTTGAGTGTAGTTGTGCATTGGTACGTTCCACTGAGACAGGGAGGTTAAGGTGGAGTACAGGTTCAGGGCATATTTGTGCGGATTTCTGCATTGGTACGTTCCAGTGAGACAGGGAGGTTATGGAGGGGTACAGGTTAAGGGCAAATTTGTGTGGAGTTCTCCTTTGGTACGTTCCAGTGAGACAGGGAGGTAATGGACGGGTACAGGTTCTGGGCATATTTGTGTGGAGTTCTGCATTGGTACTTTCCAGTGGGACAGGGAGGTTATGGAGGGTACCGGTTCATGGCATATTTTGTGTGGAATTCTGCAGTGGGACGTTCCAGTGAGACAGCGAGGTTATGCTCTGTACAGGTTCAGGGCATATTTGAGTGGATTTCGGAATTGGTGCGTTCCAGTGAGACAGGGAGGTTATGGAGGGTACAGGTTCATGGCATATTTGAGTGGAGTTCTGCAGTGGGACGTTCCAGTGAGACAGGGAGGTTATGGACGGGTACAGGTTCAGGGCATATTTGTGTAGAGTTCTGCATTGGTACGTTCCAGTGAGACAGGGAAGTTATGGAGGGGTACAGGTTCAGGGCATATTTGTGTGGAATTCTGCATTGGTACGTTCCAGTGAGACAGGGAAGTTATGGAGGGGTACAGATTCAGGGCATATTAGTGTGGAGTTCTGCATTCGTACGTTCCAGTGAGACAGGGAGGTTAAGGTGGAGTACAGGTTCAGGGCATATTTGTGTGGATTTCTGCATTAGTACGTTCCAGTGAGACAGGGAGGTTATGGAGGGGTACAGGTTCAGGGCAAATTTGTGTGGAGTTCTGCATTGGTACATTCCAGTGAGACAAGGAGGTCTGGGTGGGTACAGGTTCAGGGCATATTTGTGTGGAATTCTGCATTGGTAAGTTCCAGTGAGACAGGGATGTTATGGAGGGTACAGGTTCAGGGCATATTTGTGTGGAGGTCTGCATTGGTACGTTCCTTTGAGACAGGGAGGTTCTGGAGGGGTACAGGTTCAGGGTATATTTGTGTGGAATTCTGCGTTGGTACGTTCCAGTGTGACTGGGAGGTTATGGAGGGGTACAGGTTCAGGGCATATTTTTTTGGAGTTCTGCATTGGTACGTTCAAGTTAGACAGGGAAGTTATGGAGGGTACAGGTTCAGGGCATATTTGTGTGGAGATCTGCAGTGGGACGTTCCAGTGAGACATGAGGTTATGGACGGGTACAGGATCAGGGCACACTTGTGTGGAGTTCTGCATTGATACGTTCCTGTTACACAGGGAGGTTATGGAGGGGTACAGGTTCAAGGCATATTTGTGTGGAGTTCTGCATTGGTACGTTCCAGTGAGACAGGGAGGTTATGGAGGGTACAGGTTCAGAGCATATTTGTGTGGAGATCTGCATTGGTACGTTCCAGTGAGATAGGGAGGTTATGCACGGTACAGGTTCAGGGCATATTTGAGTGGAGTTCGGAATTGGTGCGTTCCAGTGAGACAGGGAGGTTATGGAGGGGTACAGGTTCAGGGCATATTTGTGTGGAGTTCTGCATTGGTACGTGCCAGTGAGATAGGGAGGTTATGGAGGGTACAGGTTCAGGGCAAATTTGAGTGTAGTTGTGCATTGGTACGTTCCACTGAGACAGGGAGGTTAAGGTGGAGTACAGGTTCAGGGCATATTTGTGCGGATTTCTGCATTGGTACGTTCCAGTGAGACAGGGTGGTTATGGAGGGGTACAGGTTAAGGGCAAATTTGTGTGGAGTTCTCCTTTGGTACGTTCCAGTGAGACAGGGAGGTAATGGACGGGTACAGGTTCTGGGCATATTTGTGTGGAGTTCTGCATTGGTACTTTCCAGTGGGACAGGGAGGTTATGGAGGGTACCGGTTCATGGCGTATTTTGTGTGGAATTCTGCAGTGGGACGTTCCAGTGAGACAGCGAGGTTATTCTCGGTACAGGTTCAGGGCATATTTGAGTGGAGTTCGGAATTGGTGCGTTCCAGTGAGACAGGAAGGATATGGAGGGGTACAGGTTCAGGGCATATTTGTGTGGAGTTCTGCATTGGTACGTTCCAGTGAGACAGGGAGATTATGGAGGGTACAGGTTCAGGGCAAATTTGAGTGTAGTTGTGCATTGGTACGTTCCAGTGAGACAGGGAGGTTAAGGTGGGGTACAGGTTCAGGGAATATTTGTGTGGATTTCTGCATTGGTACGTTCCAGTGAGACAGGGAGGTTATGGAGGGGTACAGGTTCAGGGCAAATTTGTGTGGAGTTCTCCATTGGTACGTTCCAGTGAGACAGGGAGGTTAAGGAGGGTACAGGTTCTGGGCATATTTGTGTGGAGTTCTGCAGTGGTACGTTCCAGTGAGACAGGGAGGTTATGGACGGGTACAGGTTCAGGTCATATTTGTGTGGAGTTCTGCATGGGTACTTTCCAGTGAGACAGGGAGGTTATGGAGGGTACAGGTTCATGGCATATTTGAGTGGAGTTCTGCAGTGGGACGTTCCACTGAGACAGGGAGGTTATGGACGGGTACAGGTTCAGGGCATATTTGTGTAGAGTTCTGCATTGGTACGTTCCAGTGAGACAGGGAAGTTATGGAGGGGTACAGGTTCAGGGCATATTTGTGTGGAATTCTGCATTGGTACGTTCCAGTGAGACAGGGAAGTTATGGAGGGGTACAGATTCAGGGCATATTAGTGTGGAGTTCTGCATTGGTACGTTCCAGTGAGACAGGGAGGTTAAGGTGGAGTACAGGTTCAGGGCATATTTGTGTGGATTTCTGCATTAGTACGTTCCAGTGAGACAGGGAGGTTATGGAGGGGTACAGGTTCAGGGCAAATTTGTGTGGAGTTCTGCATTGGTACATTCCAGTGAGACAAGGAGGTCTGGGTGGGTACAGGTTCAGGGCATATTTGTGTGGAATTCTGCATTGGTAAGTTCCAGTGAGACAGGGATGTTAATGAGGGTACAGGTTCAGGGCATATTTGTGTGGAGGTCGTCATTGGTACGTTCCTTTGAGACAGGGAGGTGCTGGAGGGGTACAGGTTCAGGGTATATTTGTGTGGAATTCTGCGTTGGTACGTTCCAGTGTGACTGGGAGGTTATGGAGGGGTACAGGTTCAGGGCATATTTTTTTGGAGTTCTGCATTGGTACGTTCAAGTTAGACAGGGAAGTTATGGAGGGTACAGGTTCAGGGCATATTTGTGTGGAGATCTGCAGTGGGACGTTCCAGTGAGACATGAGGTTATGGACGGGTACAGGTTCAGGGCACACTTGTGTGGAGTTCTGCATTGATACGTTCCTGTGACACAGGGAGGTTATGGAGGGGTACAGGTTCAAGGCATATTTGTGTGGAGTTCTGCATTGGTACGTTCCAGTGAGACAGGGAGGTTATGGAGGGTACAGGTTCAGAGCATATTTGTGTGGAGATCTGAATTGGTACGTTCCAGTGAGACAGGTAGGTTATGGAGGGGTACAGGTTCAGGGCATATTTGTGTGGAGTTCTGCATTGGTACGTTCCAGTGAGATAGGGAGGTTATGGAGGGTACAGGTTCAGGGCAAATTTGAGTGTAGTTGTGCATTGGTACGTTCCACTGAGACAGGGAGGTTAAGGTGGAGTACAGGTTCAGGGCATATTTGTGCGGATTTCTGCATTGGTACGTTCCAGTGAGACAGGGAGGTTATGGAGGGGTACAGGTTAAGGGCAAATTTGTGTGGAGTTCTCCTTTGGTACGTTCCAGTGAGACAGGGAGGTAATGGACGGGTACAGGTTCTGGGCATATTTGTGTGGAGTTCTGCATTGGTACTTTCCAGTGGGACAGGGAGGTTATGGAGGGTACCGGTTCATGGCATATTTTGTGTGGAATTCTGCAGTGGGACGTTCCAGTGAGACAGCGAGGTTATGCTCTGTACAGGTTCAGGGCATATTTGAGTGGATTTCGGAATTGGTGCGTTCCAGTGAGACAGGGAGGATATGGAGGGGTACAGGTTCAGGGCATATTTGTGTGGAGTTCTGCATTGGTACGTTCCAGTGAGACAGGGAGATTATGGAGGGTACAGGTTCAGGGCAAATTTGAGTGTAGTTGTGCATTGGTACGTTCCAGTGAGACAGGGAGGTTAAGGTGGGGTACAGGTTCAGGGCATATTTGTGTGGATTTCTGCATTGGTACGTTCCAGTGAGACAGGGAGGTTATGGAGGGGTACAGGTTCAGGGCAAATTTGTGTGGAGTTCTCCATTGGTACGTTCCAGTGAGACAGGGAGGTTATGGAGGGTACAGGTTCTGGACATATTTGTGTGGAGTTCTGCAGTGGTACGTTCCAGTGAGACAGGGAGGTTATGGAGGGGTACAGATTCAGGGCATATTAGTGTGGAGTTCTGCATTGGTACGTTCCAGTGAGACAGGGAGGTTAAGGTGGAGTACAGGTTCAGGGCATATTTGTGTGGATTTCTGCATTAGTACGTTCCAGTGAGACAGGGAGGTTATGGAGGGGTACAGGTTCAGGGAAAATTTGTGTGGAGTTCTGCATTGGTACATTCCAGTGAGACAAGGAGGTCTGGGTGGGTACAGGTTCAGGGCATATTTGTGTGGAATTCTGCATTGGTAAGTTCCAGTGAGACAGGGATGTTAATGAGGGTACAGGTTCAGGGCATATTTGTGTGGAGGTCTGCATTGGTACGTTCCTTTGAGACAGGGAGGTTATGGAGGGGTACATGTTCAGGGCATATTTTTTTGGAGTTCTGCATTGGTACGTTCAAGTTAGACAGGGAAGTTATGGAGGGTACAGGTTCAGGGCATATTTGTGTGGAGATCTGCAGTGGGACGTTCCAGTGAGACATGAGGTTATGGATGGGTACAGGTTCAGGGCACACTTGTGTGGAGTTCTGCATTGATACGTTCCTGTGACACAGGGAGGTTATGGAGGGGTACAGGTTCAAGGCATATTTGTGTGGAGTTCTGCATTGGTACGTTCCAGTGAGACAGGGAGGTTATGGAGGGTACAGGTTCAGAGCATATTTGTGTGGAGATCTGAATTGGTACGTTCCAGTGAGACAGGTAGGTTATGGAGGGGTACAGGTTCAGGGCATATTTGTGTGGAGTTCTGCATTGGTACGTTCCAGTGAGATAGGGAGGTTATGGAGGGTACAGGTTCAGGGCAAATTTGAGTGTAGTTGTGCATTGGTACGTTCCACTGAGACAGGGAGGTTAAGGTGGAGTACAGGTTCAGGGCATATTTGTGCGGATTTCTGCATTGGTACGTTCCAGTGAGACAGGGAGGTTATGGAGGGGTACAGGTTAAGGGCAAATTTGTGTGGAGTTCTCCTTTGGTACGTTCCAGTGAGACAGGGAGGTAATGGACGGGTACAGGTTCTGGGCATATTTGTGTGGAGTTCTGCATTGGTACTTTCCAGTGGGACAGGGAGGTTATGGAGGGTACCGGTTCATGGCATATTTTGTGTGGAATTCTGCAGTGGGACGTTCCAGTGAGACAGCGAGGTTATGCTCTGTACAGGTTCAGGGCATATTTGAGTGGAGTTCGGAATTGGTGCGTTCCAGTGAGACAGGGAGGATATGGAGGGGTACAGGTTCAGGGCATATTTGTGTGGAGTTCTGCATTGGTACGTTCCAGTGAGACAGGGAGATTATGGAGGGTACAGGTTCAGGGCAAATTTGAGTGTAGTTGTGCATTGGTACGTTCCAGTGAGACAGGGAGGTTAAGGTGGGGTACAGGTTCAGGGCATATTTGTGTGGATTTCTGCATTGGTACGTTCCAGTGAGACAGGGAGGTTATGGAGGGGTACAGGTTCAGGGCAAATTTGTGTGGAGTTCTCCATTGGTACGTTCCAGTGAGACAGGGAGGTTATGGAGGGTACAGGTTCTGGGCATATTTGTGTGGAGTTCTGCAGTGGTACGTTCCAGTGAGACAGGGAGGTTATGGAGGGGTACAGATTCAGGGCATATTAGTGTGGAGTTCTGCATTGGTACGTTCCAGTGAGACAGGGAGGTTAAGGTGGAGTACAGGTTCAGGGCATATTTGTGTGGATTTCTGCATTAGTACGTTCCAGTGAGACAGGGAGGTTATGGAGGGGTACAGGTTCAGGGCAAATTTGTGTGGAGTTCTGCATTGGTACATTCCAGTGAGACAAGGAGGTCTGGGTGGGTACAGGTTCAGGGCATATTTGTATGGAA
Organism: Hemitrygon akajei; assembly: GCF_048418815.1. Lineage (NCBI taxonomy): Eukaryota > Metazoa > Chordata > Chondrichthyes > Myliobatiformes > Dasyatidae > Hemitrygon > Hemitrygon akajei. Next base: position 967,578 of record NW_027331980.1, on the reverse strand, counting down.
TTCTGCATTGGTAAGTTCCAGTGATACAGGGATGTTAATGAGGGTACAGGTTCAGGGCATATTTGTGTGGAGGTCTGCATTGGTACGTTCCTTTGAGACAGGGAGGTTCTGGAGTGGTACAGGTTCAGGGTATATTTGTGTGGAATTCTGCGTTGGTACGTTCCAGTGTGACTGGGAGGTTATGGAGGGGTACATGTTCAGGGCATATTTTTTTGGAGTTCTGCATTGGTACGTTCAAGTTAGACAGGGAAGTTATGGAGGGTACAGGTTCAGGGCATATTTGTGTGGAGATCTGCAGTGGGACGTTCCAGTGAGACATGAGGTTATGGACGGGTACAGGTTCAGGGCACACTTGTGTGGAGTTCTGCATTGATACGTTCCTGTGACACAGGGAGGTTATGGAGGGGTACATGTTCAAGGCATATTTGTGTGGAGTTCTGCAGTGGTACGTTCCAGTGAGACAGGGAGGTTATGGAGGGGTACAGATTCAGGGCATATTAGTGTGGAGTTCTGCATTGGTACGTTCCAGTGAGACAGGGAGGTTATGGAGGGTACAAGTTCAGAGCATATTTGTGTGGAGATCTGAATTGGTACGTTCCAGTGAGACAGGTAGGTTATGGAGGGTTACAGGTTCAGGGTATATTTGTGTGTAGTTCTGCGTTGGTACGTTCCAGTGAGACAGGGAGGTTATGGACGGGTACAGGTTCTGGGCATATTTGTGTGGAGTTCTGCATTGGTACATTCCAGTGGGACAGGGAGGTTGTGGAGGGTACCGGTTCATGGCATATTTTGTGTGGAATTCAGCAGTGGGACGTTCCAGTGAGACAGGGAGTTTATGGACGTGTACAGGTTCAGGGCATATTTGTGTGGAATTCTGCATTGGTACGTTCCAGTGAGACAGGAGGTTTTGGAGGGGTACAGGTTCAGGGCATATTTGTGTGGTGTTCTGCAATGGTACGTTCCAGTGAGACAGCGAAGTTATGCACGTTACAGGTTCAGGGCATATTTGAGTGGAGTTCGGAATTGGTGCGTTCCAGTGAGACAGGGAGGTTATGGAGGGGTACAGGTTCAGGGCATATTTGTGTGGAGTTCTGCATTGGTACGTTCCAGTGAGACAGGGAGATTATGGAGGGTACAGGTTCAGGGCAAATTTGAGTGTAGTTGTGCATTGGTACGTTCCAGTGAGACAGGGAGGTTAAGGTGGAGTACAGGTTCAGGGCATATTTGTGTGGATTTCTGCATTGGTACGTTCCAGTGAGACAGGGAGGTTATGGAGGGGTACAGGTTCAGGGCAAATTTGTGTTGAGTTCTCCATTGGTACGTTCCAGTGAGACAGGCAGGTTATGGAGGGTACAGGTTCTGGGCATATTTGTGTGGACTTCTGCAGTTGTACGTTCCAGTGAGACAGGGAGGTTATGGAGGGTGCAGGTTCATGGCATATTTGCGTGGAGTTCTGCAGTGGGACGTTCCAGTGAGACAGGGAGGTTATGGACGGGTACAGGTTCAGGGCATATTTGTGTAGAGTTCTGCATTGGTACGTTCCAGTGAGACAGGGAGGTTAAGGTGGAGTACAGGTTCAGGGCATATTTGTGTGGATTTCTGCATTAGTACGTTCCAGTGAGACAGGGAGGTTATGGAGGGGTACAGGTTCAGGGCAAATTTGTGTGGAGTTCTGCATTGGTACATTCCAGTAAGACAAGGATGTCTGGGTGGGTACAGGTTCAGGGCATATTTGTGTGGAATTCTGCATTGGTAAGTTCCAGTGAGACAGGGATGTTATGGAGGGTACAGGTTCAGGGCATATTTGTGTGGAGGTCTGCATTGGTACGTTCCTTTGAGACAGGGAGGTTCTGGAGGGGTACAGGTTCAGGGTATATTTGTGTGGAATTCTGCGTTGGTACGTTCCAGTGTGACTGGGAGGTTATGGAGGGGTACAGGTTCAGGGCATATTTTTTTGGAGTTCTGCATTGGTACGTTCAAGTTAGACAGGGAAGTTATGGAGGGTACAGGTTCAGGGCATATTTGTGTGGAGATCTGCAGTGGGACGTTCCAGTGAGACATGAGGTTATGGACGGGTACAGGTTCAGGGCACACTTGTGTGGAGTTCTGCATTGATACGTTCCTGTGACACAGGGAGGTTATGGAGGGGTACAGGTTCAAGGCATATTTGTGTGGAGTTCTGCATTGGTACGTTCCAGTGAGACAGGGAGGTTATGGAGGGTACAAGTTCAGAGCATATTTGTGTGGAGATCTGCATTGGTACGTTCCAGTGAGATAGGGAGGTTATGCACGGTACAGGTTCAGGGCATATTTGAGTGGAGTTCGGAATTGGTGCGTTCCAGTGAGACAGGGAGGTTATGGAGGGGTACAGGTTCAGGGCATATTTGTGTGGAGTTCTGCATTGGTACGTTCCAGTGAGATAGGGAGGTTATGGAGGGTACAGGTTCAGGGCAAATTTGAGTGTAGTTGTGCATTGGTACGTTCCACTGAGACAGGGAGGTTAAGGTGGAGTACAGGTTCAGGGCATATTTGTGCGGATTTCTGCATTGGTACGTTCCAGTGAGACAGGGAGGTTATGGAGGGGTACAGGTTAAGGGCAAATTTGTGTGGAGTCCTCCTTTGGTACGTTCCAGTGAGACAGGGAGGTAATGGACGGGTACAGGTTCTGGGCATATTTGTGTGGAGTTCTGCATTGGTACTTTCCAGTGGGACAGGGAGGTTATGGAGGGTACCGGTTCATGGCATATTTTGTGTGGAATTCTGCAGTGGGACGTTCCAGTGAGACAGCGAGGTTATGCTCGGTACAGGTTCAGGGCATATTTGTGTAGAGTTCTGCATTGGTACGTTCCAGTGAGACAGGGAAGTTATGGAGGGGTACAGGTTCAGGGCATATTTGTGTGGAATTCTGCATTGGTACGTTCCAGTGAGACAGGGAAGTTATGGAGGGGTACAGATTCAGGGCATATTAGTGTGGAGTTCTTCATTGGTACGTTCCAGTGAGACAGGGAGGTTAAGGTGGAGTACAGGTTCAGGGCATATTTGTGTGGATTTCTGCATTAGTACGTTCCAGTGAGACAGGGAGGTTATGGAGGGGTACAGGTTCAGGGCAAATTTGTGTGGAGTTCTGCATTGGTACATTCCAGTGAGACAGGGAGGTTATGGACGGGTACAGGTTCAGGTCATATTTGTGTGGAGTTCTGCATTGGTACTTTCCAGTGAGACAGGGAGGTTATGGAGGGTACAGGTTCATGGCATATTTGAGTGGAGTTCTGCAGTGGGACGTTCCAGTGAGACAGGGAGGTTATGGACGGGTACAGGTTCAGGGCATATTTGTGTAGAGTTCTGCATTGGTACGTTCCAGTGAGACAGGGAAGTTATGGAGGGGTACAGGTTCAGGGCATATTTGTGTGGAATTCTGCATTGGTACGTTCCAGTGAGACAGGGAAGTTATGGAGGGGTACAGATTCAGGGCATATTAGTGTGGAGTTCTGCATTGGTACGTTCCAGTGAGACAGGGAGGTTAAGGTGGAGTACAGGTTCAGGGCATATTTGTGTGGATTTCTGCATTAGTACGTTCCAGTGAGACAGGGAGGTTATGGAGGGGTACAGGTTCAGGGCAAATTTGTGTGGAGTTCTGCATTGGTACATTCCAGTGAGACAAGGAGGTCTGGGTGGGTACAGGTTCAGGGCATATTTGTGTGGAATTCTGCATTGGTAAGTTCCAGTGAGACAGGGATGTTATGGAGGGTACAGGTTCAGGGCATATTTGTGTGGAGGTCTGCATTGGTACGTTCCTTTGAGACAGGGAGGTTCTGGAGGGGTACAGGTTCAGGGTATATTTGTGTGGAATTCTGCGTTGGTACGTTCCAGTGTGACTGGGAGGTTATGGAGGGGTACAGGTTCAGGGCATATTTTTTTGGAGTTCTGCATTGGTACGTTCAAGTTAGACATGGAAGTTATGGAGGGTACAGGTTCAGGGCATATTTGTGTGGAGATCTGCAGTGGGACGTTCCAGTGAGACATGAGGTTATGGACGGGTACAGGATCAGGGCACACTTGTGTGGAGTTCTGCATTGATACGTTCCTGTTACACAGGGAGGTTATGGAGGGGTACAGGTTCAAGGCATATTTGTGTGGAGTTCTGCATTGGTACGTTCCAGTGAGACAGGGAGGTTATGGAGGGTACAGGTTCAGAGCATATTTGTGTGGAGATCTGCATTGGTACGTTCCAGTGAGATAGGGAGGTTATGCACGGTACAGGTTCAGGGCATATTTGAGAGGAGTTCGGAATTGGTGCGTTCCAGTGAGACAGGGAGGTTATGGAGGGGTACAGGTTCAGGGCATATTTGTGTGGAGTTCTGCATTGGTACGTGCCAGTGAGATAGGGAGGTTATGGAGGGTACAGGTTCAGGGCAAATTTGAGTGTAGTTGTGCATTGGTACGTTCCACTGAGACAGGGAGGTTAAGGTGGAGTACAGGTTCAGGGCATATTTGTGCGGATTTCTGCATTGGTACGTTCCAGTGAGACAGGGAGGTTATGGAGGGGTACAGGTTAAGGGCAAATTTGTGTGGAGTTCTCCTTTGGTACGTTCCAGTGAGACAGGGAGGTAATGGACGGGTACAGGTTCTGGGCATATTTGTGTGGAGTTCTGCATTGGTACTTTCCAGTGGGACAGGGAGGTTATGGAGGGTACCGGTTCATGGCGTATTTTGTGTGGAATTCTGCAGTGGGACGTTCCAGTGAGACAGCGAGGTTATTCTCGGTACAGGTTCAGGGCATATTTGAGTGGAGTTCGGAATTGGTGCGTTCCAGTGAGACAGGAAGGATATGGAGGGGTACAGGTTCAGGGCATATTTGTGTGGAGTTCTGCATTGGTACGTTCCAGTGAGACAGGGAGATTATGGAGGGTACAGGTTCAGGGCAAATTTGAGTGTAGTTGTGCATTGGTACGTTCCAGTGAGACAGGGAGGTTAAGGTGGGGTACAGGTTCAGGGAATATTTGTGTGGATTTCTGCATTGGTACGTTCCAGTGAGACAGGGAGGTTATGGAGGGGTACAGGTTCAGGGCAAATTTGTGTGGAGTTCTCCATTGGTACGTTCCAGTGAGACAGGGAGGTTATGGAGGGTACAGGTTCTGGGCATATTTGTGTGGAGTTCTGCAGTGGTACGTTCCAGTGAGACAGGGAGGTTATGGACGGGTACAGGTTCAGGTCATATTTGTGTGGAGTTCTGCATGGGTACTTTCCAGTGAGACAGGGAGGTTATGGAGGGTACAGGTTCATGGCATATTTGAGTGGAGTTCTGCAGTGGGACGTTCCACTGAGACAGGGAGGTTATGGACGGGTACAGGTTCAGGGCATATTTGTGTAGAGTTCTGCATTGGTACGTTCCAGTGAGACAGGGAAGTTATGGAGGGGTACAGGTTCAGGGCATATTTGTGTGGAATTCTGCATTGGTACGTTCCAGTGAGACAGGGAAGTTATGGAGGGGTACAGATTCAGGGCATATTAGTGTGGAGTTCTGCATTGGTACGTTCCAGTGAGACAGGGAGGTTAAGGTGGAGTACAGGTTCAGGGCATATTTGTGTGGATTTCTGCATTAGTACGTTCCAGTGAGACAGGGAGGTTATGGAGGGGTACAGGTTCAGGGCAAATTTGTGTGGAGTTCTGCATTGGTACATTCCAGTGAGACAAGGAGGTCTGGGTGGGTACAGGTTCAGGGCATATTTGTGTGGAATTCTGCATTGGTAAGTTCCAGTGAGACAGGGATGTTAATGAGGGTACAGGTTCAGGGCATATTTGTGTGGAGGTCGTCATTGGTACGTTCCTTTGAGACAGGGAGGTTCTGGAGGGGTACAGGTTCAGGGTATATTTGTGTGGAATTCTGCGTTGGTACGTTCCAGTGTGACTGGGAGGTTATGGAGGGGTACAGGTTCAGGGCATATTTTTTTGGAGTTCTGCATTGGTACGTTCAAGTTAGACAGGGAAGTTATGGAGGGTACAGGTTCAGGGCATATTTGTGTGGAGATCTGCAGTGGGACGTTCCAGTGAGACATGAGGTTATGGACGGGTACAGGTTCAGGGCACACTTGTGTGGAGTTCTGCATTGATACGTTCCTGTGACACAGGGAGGTTATGGAGGGGTACAGGTTCAAGGCATATTTGTGTGGAGTTCTGCATTGGTACGTTCCAGTGAGACAGGGAGGTTATGGAGGGTACAGGTTCAGAGCATATTTGTGTGGAGATCTGAATTGGTACGTTCCAGTGAGACAGGTAGGTTATGGAGGGGTACAGGTTCAGGGCATATTTGTGTGGAGTTCTGCATTGGTACGTTCCAGTGAGATAGGGAGGTTATGGAGGGTACAGGTTCAGGGCAAATTTGAGTGTAGTTGTGCATTGGTACGTTCCACTGAGACAGGGAGGTTAAGGTGGAGTACAGGTTCAGGGCATATTTGTGCGGATTTCTGCATTGGTACGTTCCAGTGAGACAGGGAGGTTATGGAGGGGTACAGGTTAAGGGCAAATTTGTGTGGAGTTCTCCTTTGGTACGTTCCAGTGAGACAGGGAGGTAATGGACGGGTACAGGTTCTGGGCATATTTGTGTGGAGTTCTGCATTGGTACTTTCCAGTGGGACAGGGAGGTTATGGAGGGTACCGGTTCATGGCATATTTTGTGTGGAATTCTGCAGTGGGACGTTCCAGTGAGACAGCGAGGTTATGCTCTGTACAGGTTCAGGGCATATTTGAGTGGAGTTCGGAATTGGTGCGTTCCAGTGAGACAGGGAGGATATGGAGGGGTACAGGTTCAGGGCATATTTGTGTGGAGTTCTGCATTGGTACGTTCCAGTGAGACAGGGAGATTATGGAGGGTACAGGTTCAGGGCAAATTTGAGTGTAGTTGTGCATTGGTACGTTCCAGTGAGACAGGGAGGTTAAGGTGGGGTACAGGTTCAGGGCATATTTGTGTGGATTTCTGCATTGGTACGTTCCAGTGAGACAGGGAGGTTATGGAGGGGTACAGGTTCAGGGCAAATTTGTGTGGAGTTCTCCATTGGTACGTTCCAGTGAGACAGGGAGGTTATGGAGGGTACAGGTTCTGGGCATATTTGTGTGGAGTTCTGCAGTGGTACGTTCCAGTGAGACAGGGAGGTTATGGAGGGGTACAGATTCAGGGCATATTAGTGTGGAGTTCTGCATTGGTACGTTCCAGTGAGACAGGGAGGTTAAGGTGGAGTACAGGTTCAGGGCATATTTGTGTGGATTTCTGCATTAGTACGTTCCAGTGAGACAGGGAGGTTATGGAGGGGTACAGGTTCAGGGAAAATTTGTGTGGAGTTCTGCATTGGTACATTCCAGTGAGACAAGGAGGTCTGGGTGGGTACAGGTTCAGGGCATATTTGTGTGGAATTCTGCATTGGTAAGTTCCAGTGAGACAGGGATGTTAATGAGGGTACAGGTTCAGGGCATATTTGTGTGGAGGTCTGCATTGGTACGTTCCTTTGAGACAGGGAGGTTCTGGAGTGGTACAGGTTCAGGGTATATTTGTGTGGAATTCTGCGTTGGTACGTTCCAGTGTGACTGGGAGGTTATGGAGGGGTACATGTTCAGGGCATATTTTTTTGGAGTTCTGCATTGGTACGTTCAAGTTAGACAGGGAAGTTATGGAGGGTACAGGTTCAGGGCATATTTGTGTGGAGATCTGCAGTGGGACGTTCCAGTGAGACATGAGGTTATGGACGGGTACAGGTTCAGGGCACACTTGTGTGGAGTTCTGCATTGATACGTTCCTGTGACACAGGGAGGTTATGGAGGGGTAGAGGTTCAAGGCATATTTGTGTGGAGTTCTGCATTGGTACGTTCCAGTGAGACAGGGAGGTTATGGAGGGTACAGGTTCAGAGCATATTTGTGTGGAGATCTGAATTGGTACGTTCCAGTGAGACAGGTAGGTTATGGAGGGGTACAGGTTCAGGGCATATTTGTGTGGAGTTCTGCATTGGTACGTTCCAGTGAGATAGGGAGGTTATGGAGGGTACAGGTTCAGGGCAAATTTGAGTGTAGTTGTGCATTGGTACGTTCCACTGAGACAGGGAGGTTAAGGTGGAGTACAGGTTCAGGGCATATTTGTGCGGATTTCTGCATTGGTACGTTCCAGTGAGACAGGGAGGTTATGGAGGGGTACAGGTTAAGGGCAAATTTGTGTGGAGTTCTCCTTTGGTACGTTCCAGTGAGACAGGGAGGTAATGGACGGGTACAGGTTCTGGGCATATTTGTGTGGAGTTCTGCATTGGTACTTTCCAGTGGGACAGGGAGGTTATGGAGGGTACCGGTTCATGGCATATTTTGTGTGGAATTCTGCAGTGGGACGTTCCAGTGAGACAGCGAGGTTATGCTCTGTACAGGTTCAGGGCATATTTGAGTGGAGTTCGGAATTGGTGCGTTCCAGTGAGACAGGGAGGATATGGAGGGGTACAGGTTCAGGGCATATTTGTGTGGAGTTCTGCATTGGTACGTTCCAGTGAGACAGGGAGATTATGGAGGGTACAGGTTCAGGGCAAATTTGAGTGTAGTTGTGCATTGGTACGTTCCAGTGAGACAGGGAGGTTAAGGTGGGGTACAGGTTCAGGGCATATTTGTGTGGATTTCTGCATTGGTACGTTCCAGTGAGACAGGGAGGTTATGGAGGGGTACAGGTTCAGGGCAAATTTGTGTGGAGTTCTCCATTGGTACGTTCCAGTGAGACAGGGAGGTTATGGAGGGTACAGGTTCTGGGCATATTTGTGTGGAGTTCTGCAGTGGTACGTTCCAGTGAGACAGGGAGGTTATGGAGGGGTACAGATTCAGGGCATATTAGTGTGGAGTTCTGCATTGGTACGTTCCAGTGAGACAGGGAGGTTAAGGTGGAGTACAGGTTCAGGGCATATTTGTGTGGATTTCTGCATTAGTACGTTCCAGTGAGACAGGGAGGTTATGGAGGGGTACAGGTTCAGGGCAAATTTGTGTGGAGTTCTGCATTGGTACATTCCAGTGAGACAAGGAGGTCTGGGTGGGTACAGGTTCAGGGCATATTTGTGTGGAATTCTGCATTGGTAAGTTCCAGTGAGACAGGGATGTTAATGAGGGTACAGGTTCAGGGCATATTTGTGTGGAGGTCTGCATTGGTACGTTCCTTTGAGACAGGGAGGTTCTGGAGTGGTACAGGTTCAGGGTATATTTGTGTGGAATTCTGCGTTGGTACGTTCCAGTGTGACTGGGAGGTTATGGAGGGGTACATGTTCAGGGCATATTTTTTTGGAGTTCTGCATTGGTACGTTCAAGTTAGACAGGGAAGTTATGGAGGGTACAGGTTCAGGGCATATTTGTGTGGAGATCTGCAGTGGGACGTTCCAGTGAGACATGAGGTTATGGACGGGTACAGGTTCAGGGCACACTTGTGTGGAGTTCTGCATTGATACGTTCCTGTGACACAGGGAGGTTATGGAGGGGTACAGGTTCAAGGCATATTTGTGTGGAGTTCTGCAGTGGTACGTTCCAGTGAGACAGGGAGGTTATGGAGGGGTACAGATTCAGGGCATATTAGTGTGGAGTTCTGCATTGGTACGTTCCAGTGAGACAGGGAGGTTATGGAGGGTACAAGTTCAGAGCATATTTGTGTGGAGATCTGAATTGGTACGTTCCAGTGAGACAGGTAGGTTATGGAGGGTTACAGGTTCAGGGTATATTTGTGTGTAGTTCTGCGTTGGTACGTTCCAGTGGGACAGGGAGGTTGTGGAGGGTACCGGTTCATGGCATATTTTGTGTGGAATTCAGCAGTGGGACGTTCCAGTGAGACAGGGAGTTTATGGACGTGTACAGGTTCAGGGCATATTTGTGTGGAATTCTGCATTGGTACGTTCCAGTGAGACAGGAGGTTTTGGAGGGGTACAGGTTCAGGGCATATTTGTGTGGTGTTCTGCAATGGTACGTTCCAGTGAGACAGCGAGGTTATGCACGTTACAGGTTCAGGGCATATTTGAGTGGAGTTCGGAATTGGTGCGTTCCAGTGAGACAGGGAGGTTATGGAGGGGTACAGGTTCAGGGCATATTTGTGTGGAGTTCTGCATTGGTACGTTCCAGTGAGACAGGGAGATTATGGAGGGTACAGGTTCAGGGCAAATTTGAGTGTAGTTGTGCATTGGTACGTTCCAGTGAGACAGGGAGGTTAAGGTGGAGTACAGGTTCAGGGCATATTTGTGTGGATTTCTGCATTGGTACGTTCCAGTGAGACAGGCAGGTTATGGAGGGGTACAGGTTCAGGGCAAATTTGTGTGGAGTTCTCCATTGGTACGTTCCAGTGAGACAGGGAGGTTATGGAGGGTACAGGTTCTGGGCATATTTGTGTGGACTTCTGCAGTTGTACGTTCCAGTGAGACAGGGAGGTTATGGAGGGTGCAGGTTCATGGCATATTTGCGTGGAGTTCTGCAGTGGGACGTTCCAGTGAGACAGGGAGGTTATGGACGGGTACAGGTTCAGGGCATATTTGTGTAGAGTTCTGCATTGGTACGTTCCAGTGAGACAGGGAAGTTATGGAGGGGTACAGGTTCAGGGCATATTTGTGTGGAATTCTGCATTGGTACGTTCCAGTGAGACAGGGAAGTTATGGAGGGGTACAGATTCAGGGCATATTTGTGTGGAGTTCTGCATTGGTACGTTCCAGTGAGACAGGGAGGTTAAGGTGGAGTACAGGTTCTGGGCATATTTGTGTGGATTTCTGCATTAGTACGTTCCAGTGAGACAGGGAGGTTATGGAGGGGTACAGGTTCAGGGCAAATTTGTGTGGAGTTCTGCATTGGTACATTCCAGTGAGACAAGGATGTCTGGGTGGGTACAGGTTCAGGGCATATTTGTGTGGAGTTCTGCATTGGTAAGTTCCAGTGAGACAGGGATGTTAATGAGGGTACAGGTTCAGGGCATATTTGTGTGGAGTTCTGCATTGGGACGTTCCAGTGAGACAGGGAGTTTATGGACGTGTACAGGTTCAGGGCATATTTGTGTGGAATTCTGCATTGGTACGTTCCAGTGAGACAGGAGGTTTTGGAGGGGTACAGGTTCAGGGCATATTTGTGTGGTGTTCTGCAATGGTACGATCCAGTGAGACAGCGAGGTTATGCACGGTACAGGTTCAGGGCATATTTGAGTGGAGTTCGGAATTGGTGCGTTCCAGTGAGACAGGGAGGTTATGGAGGGGTACAGGTTCAGGGCAAATTTGTGTGGAGTTCTCCATTGGTACGTTCCAGTGAGACAGGGAGGTTATGGAGGGTACAGGTTCTGGGCATATTTGTGTGGAGTTCTGCATTGGTGCGTTCCAGTGAGACAGGGAGGTTATGGAGGGGTACAGGTTCAGGGCATATTTGTGTGGAGTTCTGCATTGGTATGTTCCAGTGAGACAGGGAGATTATGGAGGGTACAGGTTCAGAGCAAATTTGAGTGTAGTTGTGCATTGGTACGTTCCAGTGAGACAGGGAGGTTAAGGTGGAGTACAGGTTCAGGGCATATTTGTGTGGATTTCTGCATTGGTACGTTCCAGTGAGACAGGGAGGTTACGGAGGGGTACAGGTTCAGGGCAAATTTGTGTGGAGTTCTCCATTGGTACGTTCCAGTGAGACAGGGAGGTTATGGAGGGTACAGGTTCTGGGCATATTTGTGAGGAGTTCTGCATTGGTACTTTCCAGTGAGACAGGGGGGTTATGGAGGGTACAGGTTCATGGCATATTTGCGTGGAGTTCTGCAGTGGGACCTTCCAGTGAGACAGGGAGGTTATGGACGGGTACATGCTCAGGGCATATTTGTGTAGAGTTCTGCATTGGTACCTTCCAGTGAGACAGGGAAGTTATGGAGGGGTACAGGTTCAGGGCATATTTGTGTGGAATTCTGCATTGGTACGTTCCAGTGAGACAGGGAAGTTATGGAGGGGTACCGATTCAGGGCATATTTGTGTGGAGTTCTGCATTGGTACGTTCCAGTGAGACAGGGAGGTTAAGGTGTAGTACAGGTTCAGGGCATATTTGTGTGGATTTCTGCATTAGTACGTTCCAGTGAGACAGGGAGGTTATGGAGGGGTACAGGTGCAGGGCAAATTTGTGTGGAGTTCTGCATTGGTACATTCCAGTGAGACAAGGAGGTCTGGGTCGGTACAGGTTCAGGGCATATTTGTGTGGAATTCTGCATTGGTAAGTTCCAGTGAGACAGGGATGTTAATGAGGGTACAGGTTCAGGGCATATTTGTGTGGAGGTCTGCATTGGTACGTTCCTTTGAGATAGGGAGGTTCTGGAGGGGTACAGGTTCAGGCATATTTGTGTGGAGTTCTGCATTGGGACGTTCCAGTGAGACAGGGAGTTTATGGACGTGTACAGGTTCAGGGCATATTTGTGTGGAATTCTGCATTGGTACGTTCCAGTGAGACAGGAGGTTTTGGAGGGGTACAGGTTCAGGGCATATTTGTGTGGTGTTCTGCAATGGTACGTTCCAGTGAGACAGCGAGGTTATGCACGGTACAGGTTCAGGGCATATTTGAGTGGAGTTCGGAATTGGTGCGTTCCAGTGAGACAGGGAGGTTATGGAGGGGTACAGGTTCAGGGCATATTTGTGTGGAGTTCTGCATTGGTACGTTCCAGTGAGACAGGGAGATTATGGAGGGTACAGGTTCAGAGCAAATTTGAGTGTAGTTGTGCATTGGTACGTTCCAGTGAGACAGGGAGGTTAAGGTGGAGTACAGGTTCAGGGCATATTTGTGTGGATTTCTGCATTGGTACGTTCCAGTGAGACAGGGAGGTTATGGAGGGGTACAGGTTCAGGGCAAATTTGTGTGGAGTTCTCCATTGGTACGTTCGAGTGAGACAGGGAGGTTATGGAGGGTACAGGTTCTGGGCATATTTGTGTGGAGTTCTGCAGTGGTACGTTCCAGTGAGACAGGGAGGTTATGGACGGGTACAGGTTCAGGGCATATTTGTGTGGAGTTCTGCATTGGTACTTTCCAGTGAGACAGGGGGGTTATGGAGGGTACAGGTTCATGGCATATTTGCGTGGAGTTCTGCAGTGGGACGTTCCAGTGAGACAGGGAGGTTATGGACAGGTACATGCTCAGGGCATATTTGTGTAGAGTTCTGCATTGGTACCTTCCAGTGAGACAGGGAAGTTATGGAGGGGTACAGGTTCAGGGCATATTTGTGTGGAATTCTGCATTGGTACGTTCCAGTGAGACAGGGAAGTTATGGAGGGGTACCGATTCAGGGCATATTTGTGTGGAGTTCTGCATTGGTACGTTCCAGTGAGACAGGGAGGTTAAGGTGGAGTACAGGTTCTGGGCATATTTGTGTGGATTTCTGCATTAGTACGTTCCAGTGAGACAGGGAGGTTATGGAGGGGTACAGGTTCAGGGCAAATTTGTGTGGAGTTCTGCATTGGTACATTCCAGTGAGACAACGAGGTCTGGGTGGGTACAGGTTCAGGGCATATTTGTGTGGAATTCTGCATTGGTAAGTTCCAGTGAGACAGGGATGTTAATGAGGGTACAGGTTCAGGGCATATTTGTGTGGAGATCTGCAGTGGGACGTTCCAGTGATACATGAGGTTATGGACGGGTACAGGTTCAGGGCACACTTGTGTGGAGTTCTGCATTGGTACGTTCCAGTGAGACAGGGAGGTTATGGAGGGGTACAGGTTCAGGGCATATTTGTGTGGAGTTCTGCATTGGTACGTTCCAGTGAGACAGGGAGGTTATGGAGGGGTACAGGTTCAGGGCAAATTTGTGTGTAGTTCTGCATTGGTACGTTCCAGTGAGACAGGGAGGTTATGGAGGGTACAGTTGCAGGGCATATTTCTGTGGAGTTCTGCAGTGGTACGTTCCACTGAGACAGGGAGGTTATGGACGGGTACAGGTTCAGGGCATATTTGTGTGGAGTTCTCCATTGGTACTTTCCAGTGAGACAGGGAGGTTATGGAGGATACAGGTTCAGGGCATATTTGTGTGGAATTCTGCATTGGTAAGTTCCAGTGAGACAGGGATGTTAATGAGGGTACAGGTTCAGGGCATATTTGTGTGGAGTTCTGCATTGGGACGTTCCAGTGAGACAGGGAGTTTATGGACGTGTACAGGTTCAGGGCATATTTGTGTGGAATTCTGCATTGGTACGTTCCAGTGAGACAGGAGGTTTTGGAGGGGTACAGGTTCAGGGCATATTTGTGTGGTGTTCTGCAATGGTACGATCCAGTGAGACAGCGAGGTTATGCACGGTACAGGTTCAGGGCATATTTGAGTGGAGTTCGGAATTGGTGCGTTCCAGTGAGACAGGGAGGTTATGGAGGGGTACAGGTTCAGGGCATATTTGTGTGGAGTTCTGCATTGGTACGTTCCAGTGAGACAGGGAGATTATGGAGGGTACAGGTTCAGAGCAAATTTGAGTGTAGTTGTGCATTGGTACGTTCCACTGAGACAGGGAGGTTAAGGTGGAGTACAGGTTCAGGGCATATTTGTGTGGATTTCTGCATTGGTACGTTCCAGTGAGACAGGGAGGTTATGGAGGGGTACAGGTTCAGGGCAAATTTGTGTGGAGTTCTCCATTGGTACGTTCCAGTGAGACAGGGAGGTTATGGAAGGTACAGGTTCTGGGCATATTTGTGTGGAGTTCTGCAGTGGTACGTTCCAGTGAGACAGGGAGGTTATGGACGGGTACAGGTTCAGGGCATATTTGTGTGGAGTTCTGCATTGGTACTTTCCAGTGAGACAGGGGGGTTATGGAGGGTACAGGTTCATGGCATATTTGCGTGGAGTTCTGCAGTGGGACCTTCCAGTGAGACAGGGAGGTTATGGACGGGTACATGCTCAGGGCATATTTGTGTAGAGTTCTGCATTGGTACCTTCCAGTGAGACAGGGAAGTTATGGAGGGGTACAGGTTCAGGGCATATTTGTGTGGAATTCTGCATTGGTACGTTCCAGTGAGACAGGGAGGTTAAGGTGTAGTACAGGTTCTGGGCATATTTGTGTGGATTTCTGCATTAGTACGTTCCAGTGAGACAGGGAGGTTATGGAGGGGTACAGGTGCAGGGCAAATTTGTGTGGAGTTCTGCATTGGTACATTCCAGTGAGACAAGGAGGTCTGGGTCGGTACAGGTTCAGGGCATATTTGTGTGGAATTCTGCATTGGTAAGTTCCAGTGAGACAGGGATGTTAATGAGGGTACAGGTTCAGGGCATATTTGTGTGGAGGTCTGCATTGGTACGTTCCTTTGAGATAGGGAGGTTCTGGAGGGGTACAGGTTCAGGGCATATTTGTGTGGAGTTCTGCATTGGGACGTTCCAGTGAGACAGGGAGTTTATGGACGTGTACAGGTTCAGGGCATATTTGTGTGGAATTCTGCATTGGTACGTTCCAGTGAGACAGGGAGATTATGGAGGGTACAGGTTCAGAGCAAATTTGAGTGTAGTTGTGCATTGGTACGTTCCAGTGAGACAGGGAGGTTAAGGTGGAGTACAGGTTCAGGGCATATTTGTGTGGATTTCTGCATTGGTACGTTCCAGTGAGACAGGGAGGTTACGGAGGGGTACAGGTTCAGGGCAAATTTGTGTGGAGTTCTCCATTGGTACGTTCCAGTGAGACAGGGAGGTTATGGAGGGTACAGGTTCTGGGCATATTTGTGTGGAGTTCTGCATTGGTACTTTCCAGTGAGACAGGGGGGTTATGGAGGGTACAGGTTCATGGCATATTTGCGTGGAGTTCTGCAGTGGGACCTTCCAGTGAGACAGGGAGGTTATGGACGGGTACATGCTCAGGGCATATTTGTGTAGAGTTCTGCATTGGTACCTTCCAGTGAGACAGGGAAGTTATGGAGGGGTACAGGTTCAGGGCATATTTGTGTGGAATTCTGCATTGGTACGTTCCAGTGAGACAGGGAAGTTATGGAGGGGTACCGATTCAGGGCATATTTGTGTGGAGTTCTGCATTGGTACGTTCCAGTGAGACAGGGAGGTTAAGGTGTTGTACAGGTTCTGGGCATATTTGTGTGGATTTCTGCATTAGTACGTTCCAGTGAGACAGGGAGGTTATGGAGGGGTACAGGTGCAGGGCAAATTTGTGTGGAGTTCTGCATTGGTACATTCCAGTGAGACAAGGAGGTCTGGGTCGGTACAGGTTCAGGGCATATTTGTGTGGAATTCTGCATTGGTAAGTTCCAGTGAGACAGGGATGTTAATGAGGGTACAGGTTCAGGGCATATTTGTGTGGAGGTCTGCATTGGTACGTTCCTTTGAGATAGGGAGGTTCTGGAGGGGTACAGGTTCAGGGCATATTTGTGTGGAGTTCTGCATTGGGACGTTCCAGTGAGACAGGGAGTTTATGGACGTGTACAGGTTCAGGGCATATTTGTGTGGAATTCTGCATTGGTACGTTCCAGTGAGACAGGAGGTTTTGGAGGGGTACAGGTTCAGGGCATATTTGTGTGGTGTTCTGCAATGGTACGTTCCAGTGAGACAGCGAGGTTATGCACGGTACAGGTTCAGGGCATATTTGAGTGGAGTTCGGAATTGGTGCGTTCCAGTGAGACAGGGAGGTTATGGAGGGGTACAGGTTCAGGGCATATTTGTGTGGAGTTCTGCATTGGTACGTTCCAGTGAGACAGGGAGATTATGGAGGGTACAGGTTCAGAGCAAATTTGAGTGTAGTTGTGCATTGGTACGTTCCAGTGAGACAGGGAGGTTAAGGTGGAGTACAGGTTCAGGGCATATTTGTGTGGATTTCTGCATTGGTACGTTCCAGTGAGACAGGGAGGTTATGGAGGGGTACAGGTTCAGGGCAAATTTGTGTGGAGTTCTCCATTGGTACGTTCGAGTGAGACAGGGAGGTTATGGAGGGTACAGGTTCTGGGCATATTTGTGTGGAGTTCTGCAGTGGTACGTTCCAGTGAGACAGGGAGGTTATGGACGGGTACAGGTTCAGGGCATATTTGTGTGGAGTTCTGCATTGGTACTTTCCAGTGAGACAGGGGGGTTATGGAGGGTACAGGTTCATGGCTTATTTGCGTGGAGTTCTGCAGTGGGACGTTCCAGTGAGACAGGGAGGTTATGGACAGGTACATGCTCAGGGCATATTTGTGTAGAGTTCTGCATTGGTACCTTCCAGTGAGACAGGGAAGTTATGGAGGGGTACAGGTTCAGGGCATATTTGTGTGGAATTCTGCATTGGTACGTTCCAGTGAGACAGGGAAGTTATGGAGGGGTACCGATTCAGGGCATATTTGTGTGGAGTTCTGCATTGGTACGTTCCAGTGAGACAGGGAGGTTAAGGTGGAGTACAGGTTCTGGGCATATTTGTGTGGATTTCTGCATTAGTACGTTCCAGTGAGACAGGGAGGTTATGGAGGGGTACAGGTTCAGGGCAAATTTGTGTGGAGTTCTGCATTGGTACATTCCAGTGAGACAACGAGGTCTGGGTGGGTACAGGTTCAGGGCATATTTGTGTGGAATTCTGCATTGGTAAGTTCCAGTGAGACAGGGATGTTAATGAGGGTACAGGTTCAGGGCATATTTGTGTGGAGGTCTGCATTGGTACGTTCCTTTGAGCCAGGGAGGTTCTGGAGGGGTACAGGTTCAGGTTATATTTGTGTGGAATTCTGCGTTGGTACGTTCCAGTGTGACTGGGAGGTTATGGAGGGGTACAGGTTCAGGCCATATTTTTTTGGAGTTCTGCATTGGTACGTTCAAGTTAGACAGGGAAGTTATGGAGGGTACAGGTTCAGGGCATATTTGTGTGGAGATCTGCAGTGGGACGTTCCAGTGATACATGAGGTTATGGACGGGTACAGGTTCAGGGCACACTTGTGTGGAGTTCTGCATTGGTACGTTCCAGTGAGACAGGGAGGTTATGGAGGGGTACAGGTTCAGGGCATATTTGTGTGGAGTTCTGCATTGGTACGTTCCAGTGAGACAGGGAGGTTATGGAGGGGTACAGGTTCAGGGCAAATTTGTGTGTAGTTCTGCATTGGTACGTTCCAGTGAGACAGGGAGGTTATGGAGGGTACAGTTTCAGGGCATATTTCTGTGGAGTTCTGCAGTGGTACGTTCCACTGAGACAGGGAGGTTATGGACGGGTACAGGTTCAGGGCATATTTGTGTGGAGTTCTCCATTGGTACTTTCCAGTGAGACAGGGAGGTTATGGAGGATACAGGTTCAGGGCATATTTGTGTGGAATTCTGCATTGGTAAGTTCCAGTGAGACAGGGATGTTAATGAGGGTACAGGTTCAGGGCATATTTGTGTGGAGTTCTGCATTGGGACGTTCCAGTGAGACAGGGAGTTTATGGACGTGTACAGGTTCAGGGCATATTTGTGTGGAATTCTGCATTGGTACGTTCCAGTGAGACAGGAGGTTTTGGAGGGGTACAGGTTCAGGGCATATTTGTGTGGTGTTCTGCAATGGTACGATCCAGTGAGACAGCGAGGTTATGCACGGTACAGGTTCAGGGCATATTTGAGTGGAGTTCGGAATTGGTGCGTTCCAGTGAGACAGGGAGGTTATGGAGGGGTACAGGTTCAGGGCATATTTGTGTGGAGTTCTGCATTGGTACGTTCCAGTGAGACAGGGAGATTATGGAGGGTACAGGTTCAGAGCAAATTTGAGTGTAGTTGTGCATTGGTACGTTCCACTGAGACAGGGAGGTTAAGGTGGAGTACAGGTTCAGGGCATATTTGTGTGGATTTCTGCATTGGTACGTTCCAGTGAGACAGGGAGGTTATGGAGGGGTACAGGTTCAGGGCAAATTTGTGTGGAGTTCTCCATTGGTACGTTCCAGTGAGACAGGGAGGTTATGGAAGGTACAGGTTCTGGGCATATTTGTGTGGAGTTCTGCAGTGGTACGTTCCAGTGAGACAGGGAGGTTATGGACGGGTACAGGTTCAGGGCATATTTGTGTGGAGTTCTGCATTGGTACTTTCCAGTGAGACAGGGGGGTTATGGAGGGTACAGGTTCATGGCATATTTGCGTGGAGTTCTGCAGTGGGACCTTCCAGTGAGACAGGGAGGTTATGGACGGGTACATGCTCAGGGCATATTTGTGTAGAGTTCTGCATTGGTACCTTCCAGTGAGACAGGGAAGTTATGGAGGGGTACAGGTTCAGGGCATATTTGTGTGGAATTCTGCATTGGTACGTTCCAGTGAGACAGGGAGGTTAAGGTGTAGTACAGGTTCTGGGCATATTTGTGTGGATTTCTGCATTAGTACGTTCCAGTGAGACAGGGAGGTTATGGAGGGGTACAGGTGCAGGGCAAATTTGTGTGGAGTTCTGCATTGGTACATTCCAGTGAGACAAGGAGGTCTGGGTCGGTACAGGTTCAGGGCATATTTGTGTGGAATTCTGCATTGGTAAGTTCCAGTGAGACAGGGATGTTAATGAGGGTACAGGTTCAGGGCATATTTGTGTGGAGGTCTGCATTGGTACGTTCCTTTGAGATAGGGATGTTCTGGAGGGGTACAGGTTCAGGGCATATTTGTGTGGAGTTCTGCATTGGGACGTTCCAGTGAGACAGGGAGTTTATGGACGTGTACAGGTTCAGGGCATATTTGTGTGGAATTCTGCATTGGTACGTTCCAGTGAGACAGGGAGATTATGGAGGGTACAGGTTCAGAGCAAATTTGAGTGTAGTTGTGCATTGGTACGTTCCAGTGAGACAGGGAGGTTAAGGTGGAGTACAGGTTCAGGGCATATTTGTGTGGATTTCTGCATTGGTACGTTCCAGTGAGACAGGGAGGTTATGGAGGGGTACAGGTTCAGGGCAAATTTGTGTGTAGTTCTGCATTGGTACGTTCCAGTGAGACAGGGAGGTTATGGAGGGTACAGTTTCAGGGCATATTTCTGTGGAGTTCTGCAGTGGTACGTTCCACTGAGACAGGGAGGTTATGGACGGGTACAGGTTCAGGGCATATTTGTGTGGAGTTCTCCATTGGTACTTTCCAGTGAGACAGGGAGGTTATGGAGGATACAGGTTCAGGGCATATTTGTGTGGAATTCTGCA
Organism: Hemitrygon akajei; assembly: GCF_048418815.1. NCBI lineage: Eukaryota > Metazoa > Chordata > Chondrichthyes > Myliobatiformes > Dasyatidae > Hemitrygon > Hemitrygon akajei. The sequence continues at coordinate 947,536 of NW_027331980.1, read as the reverse complement.
TTGGTAAGTTCCAGTGAGACAGGGATGTTAATGAGGGTACAGGTTCAGGGCATATTTGTGTGGAGTTCTGCATTGGGACGTTCCAGTGAGACAGGGAGTTTATGGACGTGTACAGGTTCAGGGCATATTTGTGTGGAATTCTGCATTGGTACGTTCCAGTGAGACAGGAGGTTTTGGAGGGGTACAGGTTCAGGGCATATTTGTGTGGTGTTCTGCAATGGTACGATCCAGTGAGACAGCGAGGTTATGCACGGTACAGGTTCAGGGCATATTTGAGTGGAGTTCGGAATTGGTGCGTTCCAGTGAGACAGGGAGGTTATGGAGGGGTACAGGTTCAGGGCATATTTGTGTGGAGTTCTGCATTGGTACGTTCCAGTGAGACAGGGAGATTATGGAGGGTACAGGTTCAGAGCAAATTTGAGTGTAGTTGTGCATTGGTACGTTCCACTGAGACAGGGAGGTTAAGGTGGAGTACAGGTTCAGGGCATATTTGTGTGGATTACTGCATTGGTACGTTCCAGTGAGACAGGGAGGTTATGGAGGGGTACAGGTTCAGGGCAAATTTGTGTGGAGTTCTCCATTGGTACGTTCCAGTGAGACAGGGAGGTTATGGAAGGTACAGGTTCTGGGCATATTTGTGTGGAGTTCTGCAGTGGTACGTTCCAGTGAGACAGGGAGGTTATGGACGGGTACAGGTTCAGGGCATATTTGTGTGGAGTTCTGCATTGGTACTTTCCAGTGAGACAGGGGGGTTATGGAGGGTACAGGTTCATGGCATATTTGCGTGGAGTTCTGCAGTGGGACCTTCCAGTGAGACAGGGAAGTTATGGAGGGGTACAGGTTCAGGGCATATTTGTGTGGAATTCTGCATTGGTACGTTCCAGTGAGACAGGGAAGTTATGGAGGGGTACCGATTCAGGGCATATTTGTGTGGAGTTCTGCATTGGTACGTTCCAGTGAGACAGGGAGGTTAAGGTGTAGTACAGGTTCTGGGCATATTTGTGTGGATTTCTGCATTAGTACGTTCCAGTGAGACAGGGAGGTTATGGAGGGGTACAGGTGCAGGGCAAATTTGTGTGGAGTTCTGCATTGGTACATTCCAGTGAGACAAGGAGGTCTGGGTCGGTACAGGTTCAGGGCATATTTGTGTGGAATTCTGCATTGGTAAGTTCCAGTGAGACAGGGATGTTAATGAGGGTACAGGTTCAGGGCATATTTGTGTGGAGGTCTGCATTGGTACGTTCCTTTGAGATAGGGAGGTTCTGGAGGGGTACAGGTTCAGGGCATATTTGTGTGGAGTTCTGCATTGGGACGTTCCAGTGAGACAGGGAGTTTATGGACGTGTACAGGTTCAGGGCATATTTGTGTGGAATTCTGCATTGGTACGTTCCAGTGAGACAGGGAGATTATGGAGGGTACAGGTTCAGAGCAAATTTGAGTGTAGTTGTGCATTGGTACGTTCCAGTGAGACAGGGAGGTTAAGGTGGAGTACAGGTTCAGGGCATATTTGTGTGGATTTCTGCATTGGTACGTTCCAGTGAGACAGGGAGGTTATGGAGGGGTACAGGTTCAGGGCAAATTTGTGTGGAGTTCTCCATTGGTACGTTCGAGTGAGACAGGGAGGTTATGGAGGGTACAGGTTCTGGGCATATTTGTGTGGAGTTCTGCAGTGGTACGTTCCAGTGAGACAGGGAGGTTATGGACGGGTACAGGTTCAGGGCATATTTGTGTGGAGTTCTGCATTGGTACTTTCCAGTGAGACAGGGGGGTTATGGAGGGTACAGGTTCATGGCATATTTGCGTGGAGTTCTGCAGTGGGACGTTCCAGTGAGACAGGGAGGTTATGGACAGGTACATGCTCAGGGCATATTTGTGTAGAGTTCTGCATTGGTACCTTCCAGTGAGACAGGGAAGTTATGGAGGGGTACAGGTTCAGGGCATATTTGTGTGGAATTCTGCATTGGTACGTTCCAGTGAGACAGGGAAGTTATGGAGGGGTACCGATTCAGGGCATATTTGTGTTGAGTTCTGCATTGGTACGTTCCAGTGAGACAGGGAGGTTAAGGTGGAGTACAGGTTCTGGGCATATTTGTGTGGATTTCTGCATTAGTACGTTCCAGTGAGACAGGGAGGTTATGGAGGGGTACAGGTTCAGGGCAAATTTGTGTGGAGTTCTGCATTGGTACATTCCAGTGAGACAACGAGGTCTGGGTGGGTACAGGTTCAGGGCATATTTGTGTGGAATTCTGCATTGGTAAGTTCCAGTGAGACAGGGATGTTAATGAGGGTACAGGTTCAGGGCATATTTGTGTGGAGGTCTGCATTGGTACGTTCCTTTGAGCCAGGGAGGTTCTGGAGGGGTACAGGTTCAGGTTATATTTGTGTGGAATTCTGCGTTGGTACGTTCCAGTGTGACTGGGAGGTTATGGAGGGGTACAGGTTCAGGCCATATTTTTTTGGAGTTCTGCATTGGTACGTTCAAGTTAGACAGGGAAGTTATGGAGGGTACAGGTTCAGGGCATATTTGTGTGGAGATCTGCAGTGGGACGTTCCAGTGATACATGAGGTTATGGACGGGTACAGGTTCAGGGCACACTTGTGTGGAGTTCTGCATTGGTACGTTCCAGTGAGACAGGGAGGTTATGGAGGGGTACAGGTTCAGGGCATATTTGTGTGGAGTTCTGCATTGGTACGTTCCAGTGAGACAGGGAGGTTATGGAGGGGTACAGGTTCAGGGCAAATTTGTGTGTAGTTCTGCATTGGTACGTTCCAGTGAGACAGGGAGGTTATGGAGGGTACAGTTTCAGGGCATATTTCTGTGGAGTTCTGCAGTGGTACGTTCCACTGAGACAGGGAGGTTATGGACGGGTACAGGTTCAGGGCATATTTGTGTGGAGTTCTCCATTGGTACTTTCCAGTGAGACAGGGAGGTTATGGAGGATACAGGTTCAGGGCATATTTGTGTGGAATTCTGCATTGGTAAGTTCCAGTGAGACAGGGATGTTAATGAGGGTACAGGTTCAGGGCATATTTGTGTGGAGTTCTGCATTGGTAAGTTCCAGTGAGACAGGGATGTTAATGAGGGTACAGGTTCAGGGCATATTTGTGTGGAGTTCTGCATTGGGACGTTCCAGTGAGACAGGGAGTTTATGGACGTGTACAGGTTCAGGGCATATTTGTGTGGAATTCGGCATTGGTACGTTCCAGTGAGACAGGAGGTTTTGGAGGGGTACAGGTTCAGGGCATATTTGTGTGGTGTTCTGCAATGGTACGATCCAGTGAGACAGCGAGGTTATGCACGGTACAGGTTCAGGGCATATTTGAGTGGAGTTCGGAATTGGTGCGTTCCAGTGAGACAGGGAGGTTATGGAGGGGTACAGGTTCAGGGCATATTTGTGTGGAGTTCTGCATTGGTACGTTCCAGTGAGACAGGGAGATTATGGAGGGTACAGGTTCAGAGCAAATTTGAGTGTAGTTGTGCATTGGTACGTTCCAGTGAGACAGGGAGGTTAAGGTGGAGTACAGGTTCAGGGCATATTTGTGTGGATTTCTGCATTGGTACGTTCCAGTGAGACAGGGAGGTTAATGAGGGTACAGGTTCAGGGCATATTTGTGTGGAGTTCTGCATTGGGACGTTCCAGTGAGACAGGGAGTTTATGGACGTGTACAGGTTCAGGGCATATTTGTGTGGAATTCTGCATTGGTACGTTCCAGTGAGACAGGAGGTTTTGGAGGGGTACAGGTTCAGGGCATATTTGTGTGGTGTTCTGCAATGGTACGATCCAGTGAGACAGCGAGGTTATGCACGGTACAGGTTCAGGGCATATTTGAGTGGAGTTCGGAATTGGTGCGTTCCAGTGAGACAGGGAGGTTATGGAGGGGTACAGGTTCAGGGCATATTTGTGTGGAGTTCTGCATTGGTACGTTCCAGTGAGACAGGGAGATTATGGAGGGTACAGGTTCAGAGCAAATTTGAGTGTAGTTGTGCATTGGTACGTTCCAGTGAGACAGGGAGGTTAAGGTGGAGTACAGGTTCAGGGCATATTTGTGTGGATTTCTGCATTGGTACGTTCCAGTGAGACAGGGAGGTTATGGAGGGGTACAGGTTCAGGGCAAATTTGTGTGGAGTTCTCCATTGGTACGTTCCAGTGAGACAGGGAGGTTATGGAAGGTACAGGTTCAGGGCATATTTGTGTGGAATTCTGCATTGGTACGTTCCAGTGAGACAGGGAAGTTATGGAGGGGTACCGATTCAGGGCATATTTGTGTGGAGTTCTGCATTGGTACGTTCCAGTGAGACAGGGAGGTTAAGGTGGAGTACAGGTTCTGGGCATATTTGTGTGGATTTCTGCATTAGTACGTTCCAGTGAGACAGGGAGGTTATGGAGGGGTACAGGTTCAGGGCAAATTTGTGTGGAGTTCTGCATTGGTACATTCCAGTGAGACAACGAGGTCTGGGTGGGTACAGGTTCAGGGCATATTTGTGTGGAATTCTGCATTGGTAAGTTCCAGTGAGACAGGGATGTTAATGAGGGTACAGGTTCAGGGCATATTTGTGTGGAGGTCTGCATTGGTACGTTCCTTTGAGCCAGGGAGGTTCTGGAGGGGTACAGGTTCAGGTTATATTTGTGTGGAATTCTGCGTTGGTACGTTCCAGTGTGACTGGGAGGTTATGGAGGGGTACAGGTTCAGGCCATATTTTTTTGGAGTTCTGCATTGGTACGTTCAAGTTAGACAGGGAAGTTATGGAGGGTACAGGTTCAGGGCATATTTGTGTGGAGATCTGCAGTGGGACGTTCCAGTGATACATGAGGTTATGGACGGGTACAGGTTCAGGGCACACTTGTGTGGAGTTCTGCATTGGTACGTTCCAGTGAGACAGGGAGGTTATGGAGGGGTACAGGTTCAGGGCATATTTGTGTGGAGTTCTGCATTGGTACGTTCCAGTGAGACAGGGAGGTTATGGAGGGGTACAGGTTCAGGGCAAATTTGTGTGTAGTTCTGCATTGGTACGTTCCAGTGAGACAGGGAGGTTATGGAGAGTACAGTTTCAGGGCATATTTCTGTGGAGTTCTGCAGTGGTACGTTCCACTGAGACAGGGAGGTTATGGACGGGTACAGGTTCAGGGCATATTTGTGTGGAGTTCTCCATTGGTACTTTCCAGTGAGACAGGGAGGTTATGGAGGATACAGGTTCATGGCATATTTGTGTGGAATTCTGCAGTGGTTCGTTCCAGTGAGACAGGGAGGTTATGGAGGGTACAGGTTCTGGGCATATTTGTGTGGAGTTCAGCAGTGGTACGTTCCAGTGAGACAAGGAGTTTATGGACGTGTAGAGGTTCAGAGCATATTTGTGTGGAATTCTGCATTGGTACGTTCCAGTGAGACAGGAGGTTTTGGAGGGGTACAGGTTCAGGGCATATTTGTGTGGTGTTCTGCAATGGTACGACCCAGTGAGACAGCGAGGTTATGCACGGTACAGGTTCAGGGCGTATTTGAGTGGAGTTCGGAATTGGTGCGTTCCAGTGAGACAGGGAGGTTATGGAGGGGTACAGGTTCAGGGCATATTTGTGTGGAGTTCTGCATTGGTACGTTCCAGTGAGACAGGGAGGTTATGGAGGGTACAGGTTCAGGGCATATTTGTGTGGAGTTCTGCATTGGTACGTTCCAGTGAGACAGGGAGGTTATGGAGGGTACAGGTTCAGGGCAAATCTGAATGTAGTTCTGCATTGGTACTTTCCAGTGAGACAGGGAGATTATGGAGGCATACTGGTTCAGGGCAAATTTGTGTGGAGTTATGCATTGGTACTTTCCAGTGAGACAAGGAGGTTATGGGCGGGTACAGGTTCAGGGCATATTTGTGTGGAATTCTGCATTGGTACGTTCCAGTCAGACAGGGACGTTTTGGAGGGGTACAGGTTCAGGGTATATTTGTTTGGAGTTCTGCGTTGGTACGTTCCAGTGTGACTGGGAGGTTATGGAGGGGTACACGTTCAGGGCATATTTGTGTGGAGTTCTGCAGTGGGACGTTCCAGTGAGACAGGGAGGTTATGGACGGGTACAGGTTCTGGGCAGATTTGTGTGGAGTTCTGCAGTGGTACGTTCCAGTGAGACAGGGAGGTTATGGACGGGTACAGGTTCAGGGCATATTTGTGTGGAGTTCTGCATTGGTACTTTCCAGTGAGACAGGGGGGTTATGGAGGGTACAGGTTCATGGCATATTTGCGTGGAGTTCTGCAGTGGGACCTTCCAGTGAGACAGGGAGGTTATGGACGGGTACATGCTCAGGGCATATTTGTGTAGAGTTCTGCATTGGTACCTTCCAGTGAGACAGGGAAGTTATGGAGGGGTACAGGTTCAGGGCATATTTGTGTGGAATTCTGCATTGGTACGTTCCAGTGAGACAGGGAAGTTATGGAGGGGTACCGATTCAGGGCATATTTGTGTGGAGTTCTGCATTGGTACGTTCCAGTGAGACAGGGAGGTTAATGAGGGTACAGGTTCAGGGCATATTTGTGTGGAGTTCTGCATTGGGACGTTCCAGTGAGACAGGGAGTTTATGGACGTGTACAGGTTCAGGGCATATTTGTGTGGAATTCTGCATTGGTACGTTCCAGTGAGACAGGAGGTTTTGGAGGGGTACAGGTTCAGGGCATATTTGTGTGGTGTTCTGCAATGGTACGATCCAGTGAGACAGCGAGGTTATGCACGGTACAGGTTCAGGGCATATTTGAGTGGAGTTCGGAATTGGTGCGTTCCAGTGAGACAGGGAGGTTATGGAGGGGTACAGGTTCAGGGCATATTTGTGTGGAGTTCTGCATTGGTACGTTCCAGTGAGACAGGGAGATTATGGAGGGTACAGGTTCAGAGCAAATTTGAGTGTAGTTGTGCATTGGTACGTTCCAGTGAGACAGGGAGGTTAAGGTGGAGTACAGGTTCAGGGCATATTTGTGTGGATTTCTGCATTGGTACGTTCCAGTGAGACAGGGAGGTTATGGAGGGGTACAGGTTCAGGTCAAATTTGTGTGGAGTTCTCCATTGGTACGTTCCAGTGAGACAGGGAGGTTATGGAAGGTACAGGTTCTGGGCATATTTGTGTGGAGTTCTGCAGTGGTACGTTCCAGTGAGACAGGGAGGTTATGGACGGGTACAGGTTCAGGGCATATTTGTGTGGAGTTCTGCATTGGTACTTTCCAGTGAGACAGGGGGGTTATGGAGGGTACAGGTTCATGGCATATTTGCGTGGAGTTCTGCAGTGGGACCTTCCAGTGAGACAGGGAGGTTATGGACGGGTACATGCTCAGGGCATATTTGTGTAGAGTTCTGCATTGGTACCTTCCAGTGAGACAGGGAAGTTATGGAGGGGTACAGGTTCAGGGCATATTTGTGTGGAATTCTGCATTGGTACGTTCCAGTGAGACAGGGAAGTTATGGAGGGGTACCGATTCAGGGCATATTTGTGTGGAGTTCTGCATTGGTACGTTCCAGTGAGACAGGGAGGTTAAGGTGTAGTACAGGTTCTGGGCATATTTGTGTGGATTTCTGCATTAGTACGTTCCAGTGAGACAGGGAGGTTATGGAGGGGTACAGGTGCAGGGCAAATTTGTGTGGAGTTCTGCATTGGTACATTCCAGTGAGACAAGGAGGTCTGGGTCGGTACAGGTTCAGGGCATATTTGTGTGGAATTCTGCATTGGTAAGTTCCAGTGAGACAGGGATGTTAATGAGGGTACAGGTTCAGGGCATATTTGTGTGGAGGTCTGCATTGGTACGTTCCTTTGAGATAGGGAGGTTCTGGAGGGGTACAGGTTCAGGGCATATTTGTGTGGAGTTCTGCATTGGGACGTTCCAGTGAGACAGGGAGTTTATGGACGTGTACAGGTTCAGGGCATATTTGTGTGGAATTCTGCATTGGTACGTTCCAGTGAGACAGGAGGTTTTGGAGGGGTACAGGTTCAGGGCATATTTGTGTGGTGTTCTGCAATGGTACGTTCCAGTGAGACAGCGAGGTTATGCACGGTACAGGTTCAGGGCATATTTGAGTGGAGTTCGGAATTGGTGCGTTCCAGTGAGACAGGGAGGTTATGGAGGGGTACAGGTTCAGGGCATATTTGTGTGGAGTTCTGCATTGGTACGTTCCAGTGAGACAGGGAGATTATGGAGGGTACAGGTTCAGAGCAAATTTGAGTGTAGTTGTGCATTGGTACGTTCCAGTGAGACAGGGAGGTTAAGGTGGAGTACAGGTTCAGGGCATATTTGTGTGGATTTCTGCATTGGTACGTTCCAGTGAGACAGGGAGGTTATGGAGGGGTACAGGTTCAGGGCAAATTTGTGTGGAGTTCTCCATTGGTACGTTCGAGTGAGACAGGGAGGTTATGGAGGGTACAGGTTCTGGGCATATTTGTGTGGAGTTCTGCAGTGGTACGTTCCAGTGAGACAGGGAGGTTATGGACGGGTACAGGTTCAGGGCATATTTGTGTGGAGTTCTGCATTGGTACTTTCCAGTGAGACAGGGGGGTTATGGAGGGTACAGGTTCATGGCATATTTGCGTGGAGTTCTGCAGTGGGACGTTCCAGTGAGACAGGGAGGTTATGGACGGGTACATGCTCAGGGCATATTTGTGTAGAGTTCTGCATTGGTACCTTCCAGTGAGACAGGGAAGTTATGGAGGGGTACAGGTTCAGGGCATATTTGTGTGGAATTCTGCATTGGTACGTTCCAGTGAGACAGGGAAGTTATGGAGGGGTACCGATTCAGGGCATATTTGTGTGGAGTTCTGCATTGGTACGTTCCAGTGAGACAGGGAGGTTAAGGTGGAGTACAGGTTCTGGGCATATTTGTGTGGATTTCTGCATTAGTACGTTCCAGTGAGACAGGGAGGTTATGGAGGGGTACAGGTTCAGGGCAAATTTGTGTGGAGTTCTGCATTGGTACATTCCAGTGAGACAACGAGGTCTGGGTGGGTACAGGTTCAGGGCATATTTGTGTGGAATTCTGCATTGGTAAGTTCCAGTGAGACAGGGATGTTAATGAGGGTACAGGTTCAGGGCATATTTGTGTGGAGGTCTGCATTGGTACGTTCCTTTGAGCCAGGGAGGTTCTGGAGGGGTACAGGTTCAGGTTATATTTGTGTGGAATTCTGCGTTGGTACGTTCCAGTGTGACTGGGAGGTTATGGAGGGGTACAGGTTCAGGCCATATTTTTTTGGAGTTCTGCATTGGTACGTTCAAGTTAGACAGGGAAGTTATGGAGGGTACAGGTTCAGGGCATATTTGTGTGGAGATCTGCAGTGGGACGTTCCAGTGATACATGAGGTTATGGACGGGTACAGGTTCAGGGCACACTTGTGTGGAGTTCTGCATTGGTACGTTCCAGTGAGACAGGGAGGTTATGGAGGGGTACAGGTTCAGGGCATATTTGTGTGGAGTTCTGCATTGGTACGTTCCAGTGAGACAGGGAGGTTATGGAGGGGTACAGGTTCAGGGCAAATTTGTGTGTAGTTCTGCATTGGTACGTTCCAGTGAGACAGGGAGGTTATGGAGAGTACAGTTTCAGGGCATATTTCTGTGGAGTTCTGCAGTGGTACGTTCCACTGAGACAGGGAGGTTATGGACGGGTACAGGTTCAGGGCATATTTGTGTGGAGTTCTCCATTGGTACTTTCCAGTGAGACAGGGAGGTTATGGAGGATACAGGTTCATGGCATATTTGTGTGGAATTCTGCAGTGGTTCGTTCCAGTGAGACAGGGAGGTTATGGAGGGTACAGGTTCTGGGCATATTTGTGTGGAGTTCAGCAGTGGTACGTTCCAGTGAGACAAGGAGTTTATGGACGTGTAGAGGTTCAGAGCATATTTGTGTGGAATTCTGCATTGGTACGTTCCAGTGAGACAGGAGGTTTTGGAGGGGTACAGGTTCAGGGCATATTTGTGTGGTGTTCTGCAATGGTACGACCCAGTGAGACAGCGAGGTTATGCACGGTACAGGTTCAGGGCGTATTTGAGTGGAGTTCGGAATTGGTGCGTTCCAGTGAGACAGGGAGGTTATGGAGGGGTACAGGTTCAGGGCATATTTGTGTGGAGTTCTGCATTGGTACGTTCCAGTGAGACAGGGAGGTTATGGAGGGTACAGGTTCAGGGCATATTTGTGTGGAGTTCTGCATTGGTACGTTCCAGTGAGACAGGGAGGTTATGGAGGGTACAGGTTCAGGGCAAATCTGAATGTAGTTCTGCATTGGTACTTTCCAGTGAGACAGGGAGATTATGGAGGCATACTGGTTCAGGGCAAATTTGTGTGGAGTTATGCATTGGTACTTTCCAGTGAGACAAGGAGGTTATGGGCGGGTACAGGTTCAGGGCATATTTGTGTGGAATTCTGCATTGGTACGTTCCAGTCAGACAGGGACGTTTTGGAGGGGTACAGGTTCAGGGTATATTTGTTTGGAGTTCTGCGTTGGTACGTTCCAGTGTGACTGGGAGGTTATGGAGGGGTACACGTTCAGGGCATATTTGTGTGGAGTTCTGCAGTGGGACGTTCCAGTGAGACAGGGAGGTTATGGACGGGTACAGGTTCTGGGCAGATTTGTGTGGAGTTCTGCAGTGGTACGTTCCAGTGAGACAGGGAGGTTATGGACGGGTACAGGTTCAGGGCATATTTGTGTGGAGTTCTGCATTGGTACTTTCCAGTGAGACAGGGGGGTTATGGAGGGTACAGGTTCATGGCATATTTGCGTGGAGTTCTGCAGTGGGACCTTCCAGTGAGACAGGGAGGTTATGGACGGGTACATGCTCAGGGCATATTTGTGTAGAGTTCTGCATTGGTACCTTCCAGTGAGACAGGGAAGTTATGGAGGGGTACAGGTTCAGGGCATATTTGTGTGGAATTCTGCATTGGTACGTTCCAGTGAGACAGGGAAGTTATGGAGGGGTACCGATTCAGGGCATATTTGTGTGGAGTTCTGCATTGGTACGTTCCAGTGAGACAGGGAGGTTAAGGTGGAGTACAGGTTCTGGGCATATTTGTGTGGATTTCTGCATTAGTACGTTCCAGTGAGACAGGGAGGTTATGGAGGGGTACAGGTGCAGGGCAAATTTGTGTGGAGTTCTGCATTGGTACATTCCAGTGAGACAAGGAGGTCTGGGTCGGTACAGGTTCAGGGCATATTTGTGTGGAATTCTGCATTGGTAAGTTCCAGTGAGACAGGGATGTTAATGAGGGTACAGGTTCAGGGCATATTTGTGTGGAGGTCTGCATTGGTACGTTCCTTTGAGATAGGGAGGTTCTGGAGGGGTACAGGTTCAGGGCATATTTGTGTGGAGTTCTGCATTGGGACGTTCCAGTGAGACAGGGAGTTTATGGACGTGTACAGGTTCAGGGCATATTTGTGTGGAATTCTGCATTGGTACGTTCCAGTGAGACAGGAGGTTTTGGAGGGGTACAGGTTCAGGGCATATTTGTGTGGTGTTCTGCAATGGTACGTTCCAGTGAGACAGCGAGGTTATGCACGGTACAGGTTCAGGGCATATTTGAGTGGAGTTCGGAATTGGTGCGTTCCAGTGAGACAGGGAGGTTATGGAGGGGTACAGGTTCAGGGCATATTTGTGTGGAGTTCTGCATTGGTACGTTCCAGTGAGACAGGGAGATTATGGAGGGTACAGGTTCAGAGCAAATTTGAGTGTAGATGTGCATTGGTACGTTCCAGTGAGACAGGGAGGTTAAGGTGGAGTACAGGTTCAGGGCATATTTGTGTGGATTTCTGCATTGGTACGTTCCAGTGAGACAGGGAGGTTATGGAGGGGTACAGGTTCAGGGCAAATTTGTGTGGAGTTCTCCATTGGTACGTTCGAGTGAGACAGGGAGGTTATGGAGGGTACAGGTTCTGGGCATATTTGTGTGGAGTTCTGCAGTGGTACGTTCCAGTGAGACAGGGAGGTTATGGACGGGTACAGGTTCAGGGCATATTTGTGTGGAGTTCTGCATTGGTACTTTCCAGTGAGACAGGGGGGTTATGGAGGGTACAGGTTCATGGCATATTTGCGTGGAGTTCTGCAGTGGGACGTTCCAGTGAGACAGGGAGGTTATGGACGGGTACATGCTCAGGGCATATTTGTGTAGAGTTCTGCATTGGTACCTTCCAGTGAGACAGGGAAGTTATGGAGGGGTACAGGTTCAGGGCATATTTGTGTGGAATTCTGCATTGGTACGTTCCAGTGAGACAGGGAAGTTATGGAGGGGTACCGATTCAGGGCATATTTGTGTGGAGTTCTGCATTGGTACGTTCCAGTGAGACAGGGAGGTTAAGGTGGAGTACAGGTTCTGGGCATATTTGTGTGGATTTCTGCATTAGTACGTTCCAGTGAGACAGGGAGGTTATGGAGGGGTACAGGTTCAGGGCAAAGTTGTGTGGAGTTCTGCATTGGTACATTCCAGTGAGACAACGAGGTCTGGGTGGGTACAGGTACAGGGCATATTTGTGTGGAATTCTTCATTGGTAAGTTCCAGTGAGACAGGGATGTTAATGAGGGTACAGGTTCAGGGCATATTTGTGTGGAGGTCTGCATTGGTACGTTCCTTTGAGACAGGGAGGTTCTGGAGGGGTACAGGTTCAGGTTATATTTGTGTGGAATTCTGCGTTGGTACGTTCCAGTGTGACTGGGAGGTTATGGAGGGGTACAGGTTCAGGCCATATTTTTTTGGAGTTCTGCATTGGTACGTTCAAGTTAGACAGGGAAGTTATGGAGGGTACAGGTTCAGGGCATATTTGTGTGGAGATCTGCAGTGGGACGTTCCAGTGATACATGAGGTTATGGACGGGTACAGGTTCAGGGCACACTTGTGTGGAGTTCTGCATTGGTACGTTCCAGTGAGACAGGGAGGTTATGGAGGGGTACAGGTTCAGGGCATATTTGTGTGGAGTTCTGCATTGGTACGTTCCAGTGAGACAGGGAGGTTATGGAGGGGTACAGGTTCAGGGCAAATTTGTGTGTAGTTCTGCATTGGTACGTTCCAGTGAGACAGGGAGGTTATGGAGGGTACAGTTTCAGGGCATATTTCTGTGGAGTTCTGCAGTGGTACGTTCCTCTGAGACAGTGAGGTTATGGACGGGTACAGGTTCAGGGCATATTTGTGTGGAGTTCTCCATTGGTACTTTCCAGTGAGACAGGGAGGTTATGGAGGATACAGGTTCATGGCATATTTGTGTGGAATTCTGCAGTGGTTCGTTCCAGTGAGACAGGGAGGTTATGGAGGGTACAGGTTCTGGGCATATTTGTGTGGAGTTCAGCAGTGGTACGTTCCAGTGAGACAAGGAGTTTATGGACGTGTAGAGGTTCAGAGCATATTTGTGTGGAATTCTGCATTGGTACGTTCCAGTGAGACAGGAGGTTTTGGAGGGGTACAGGTTCAGGGCATATTTGTGTGGTGTTCTGCAATGGTACGTTCCAGTGAGACAGCGAGGTTATGCACGGTACAGGTTCAGGGCGTATTTGAGTGGAGTTCGGAATTGGTGCGTTCCAGTGAGACAGGGAGGTTATGGAGGGGTACAGGTTCAGGGCATATTTGTGTGGAGTTCTGCATTGGTACGTTCCAGTGAGACAGGGAGGTTATGGAGGGTACAGGTTCAGGGCATATTTGTGTGGAGTTCTGCATTGGTACGTTCCAGTGAGACAGGGAGGTTATGGAGGGTACAGGTTCAGGGCAAATCTGAATGTAGTTCTGCATTGGTACTTTCCAGTGAGACAGGGAGATTATGGAGGCATACTGGTTCAGGGCAAATTTGTGTGGAGTTATGCATTGGTACTTTCCAGTGAGACAAGGAGGTTATGGGCGGGTACAGGTTCAGGGCATATTTGTGTGGAATTCTGCATTGGTACGTTCCAGTCAGACAGGGACGTTTTGGAGGGGTACAGGTTCAGGGTATATTTGTTTGGAGTTCTGCGTTGGTACGTTCCAGTGTGACTGGGAGGTTATGGAGGGGTACACGTTCAGGGCATATTTGTGTGGAGTTCTGCAGTGGGACGTTCCAGTGAGACAGGGAGGTTATGGACGGGTACAGGTTCAGGGCAGATTTGTGTGGAGTTCTGCATTGGTACGTTCCAGTGAGACAGGGAGTTTATGGAGGGGTACAGGTTCAGGGCATATTTCTGTGGAGTTCTGCATTGGTACGTTCCAGTGAGACAGGGAGGTTATGGAGTGTACAGGTTCAGGGCAAATTTGAGTGTATTTCTGCATTGGTACTTTCCAGTGAGACAAGGAGGTTCTGGGTGGGTACAGGTTCAGGGCATATTTGTTTGGAATTCTGCATAGGTAAGTTCCAGTGAGACAGGGAGGTTATGGAGGGTACAGGGTCAGGGCATATTTCTGTGGAGTTCTGCATTGGTACGTTCCAGTGAGACAGGGAGGTTATGGAGTGTACAGGTTCAGGGCAAATTTGAGTGTATTTCTGCATTGGTACTTTCCAGTGAGACAGGGAGGTTATGGAGGTGTACAGGTTCAGGGCAAATTTGTGTGGAGTTCTGCATTAGTACGTTCCAGTGAGACAGGGAGGTTATGGAGGTGTACAGGTTCAGGGCAAATTTGTGTGGAGTTCTGCATTGGTACGTTCCAGTGAGACAGGGAGGTTATGGACGGGTACAGGTTCAGGGCAGATTTGTGTGGAGTTCTGCATTGGTACGTTCCAGTGAGACAGGGAGGTTATGGAGGGGTACAGGTTCAGGGCATATTTCTGTGGAGTTCTGCATTGGTACGTTCCAGTGAGACAGGGAGGTTATGGAGTGTACAGGTTCAGGGCAAATTTGAGTGTATTTCTGCATTGCTACTTTCCAGTGAGACAGGGAGGTTATGGAGGTGTACAGGTTCAGGGCAAATTTGTGTGGAGTTCTGCATTAGTACGTTCCAGTGAGACACGGAGGTTATGGAGGTGTACAGGTTCAGGGCAAATTTGTGTGGAGTTCTGCATTGGTACATTCCAGTGAGACAAGGAGGTTCTGGGTGAGTACAGGTTCAGGGCATATTTGATTGGAATTCTGCATAGGTCAGTTCCAGTGAGACAGGGAGGTTATGGAGTGTACAGGTTCTGGGCATATTTGTGTGGAGTTCAGCAGTGGTACGTTCCAGTGAGACAAGGAGTTTATGGACGTGTAGAGGTTCAGAGCATATTTGTGTGGAATTCTGCATTGGTACGTTCCAGTGAGACAGGAGGTTTTGGAGGGGTACAGGTTCAGGGCATATTTGTGTGGTGTTCTGCAATGGTACGTTCCAGTGAGACAGCGAGGTTATGCACGGTACAGGTTCAGGGCGTATTTGAGTGGAGTTCGGAATTGGTGCGTTCGAGTGAGACAGGGAGGTTATGGAGGGGTACAGGTTCAGGGCATATTTGTGTGGAATTCTGCATTGGTACGTTCCAGTGAGACAGGGAGGTTATGGAGGGGTACAGGTTCAGGGCATATTTGTGTGGAGTTCTGCATTGGTACGTTCCAGTGAGACAGGGAGGTTATGGAGGGTACAGGTTCAGGGCATATTTGTGTGGAGTTCTGCATTGGTACGTTCCAGTGAGACAGGGAGGTTATGGAGGGTACAGGTTCAGGGCAAATCTGAATGTAGTTCTGCATTGGTACTTTCCAGTGAGACAGGGAGATTATGGAGGCATACTGGTTCAGGGCAAATTTGTGTGGAGTTATGCATTGGTACTTTCCAGTGAGACAAGGAGGTTATGGGCGGGTACAGGTTCAGGGCATATTTGTGTGGAATTCTGCATTGGTACGTTCCAGTCAGACAGGGACGTTTTGGAGGGGTACAGGTTCAGGGTATATTTGTTTGGAGTTCTGCGTTGGTTCGTTCCAGTGTGACTGGGAGGTTATGGAGGGGTACACGTTCAGGGCATATTTGTGTGGAGTTCTGCAGTGGGACGTTCCAGTGAGACAGGGAGGTTATGGAGGGGTACAGGTTCAGGGCATATTTCTGTGGAGTTCTGCATTGGTACGTTCCAGTGAGACAGGGAGGTTATGGAGTGTACAGGTTCAGGGCAAATTTGAGTGTATTTCTGCATTGGTACTTTCCAGTGAGACAAGGAGGTTCTGGGTGGGTACAGGTTCAGGGCATATTTGTTTGGAATTCTGCATAGGTAAGTTCCAGTGAGACAGGGAGGTTATGGAGGGTACAGGGTCAGGGCATATTTCTGTGGAGTTCTGCATTGGTACGTTCCAGTGAGACAGGGAGGTTATGGAGTGTACAGGTTCAGGGCAAATTTGAGTGTATTTCTGCATTGGTACTTTCCAGTGAGACAGGGAGGTTATGGAGGTGTACAGGTTCAGGGCAAATTTGTGTGGAGTTCTGCATTAGTACGTTCCAGTGAGACAGGGAGGTTATGGAGGTGTACAGGTTCAGGGCAAATTTGTGTGGAGTTCTGCAGTGGGACGTTCCAGTGAGACAGGGAGGTTATGGAGGGGTACAGGATCAGGGCATATTTCTGTGGAGTTCTGCATTGGTACGTTCCAGTGAGACAGGGAGATTATGGAGTGTACAGGTTCAGGGCAAATTTGAGTGTATTTCTGCATTGGTACTTTCCAGTGAGACAGGGAGGTTATGGAGGTGTACAGGTTCAGGGCAAATTTGTGTGGAGTTCTGCATTAGTACGTTCCAGTGAGACAGGGAGGTTATGGACGGGTACAGGTTCAGGGCAGATTTGTGTGGAGTTCTGCATTGGTACGTTCCAGTGAGACAGGGAGGTTATGGAGGGGTACAGGTTCAGGGCATATTTCTGTGGAGTTCTGCATTGGTACGTTCCAGTGAGACAGGGAGGTTATGGAGTGTACAGGTTCAGGGCAAATTTGAGTGTATTTCTGCATTGGTACTTTCCAGTGAGACAGGGAGGTTATGGAGGTGTACAGGTTCAGGGCAAATTTGTGTGGAGTTCTGCATTAGTACGTTCCAGTGAGACACGGAGGTTATGGAGGTGTACAGGTTCAGGGCAAATTTGTGTGGGGTTCTGCATTGGTACATTCCAGTGAGACAAGGAGGTTCTGGGTGAGTACAGGTTCAGGGCATATTTGTTTGGAATTCTGCATAGGTCAGTTCCAGTGAGACAGGGAGGTTATGGAGGGTACAGGTTCAGGGCATATTTTTGTGGAGGTCTGCATTGGTACGTTCCAGTGAGACAGGGAGGTTATGGAGGGGTACAGGTTCAGGGTATATTTGTGTGGAGTTCTGCGTTGGTATGTTCCTGTGTGACTGGGAGGTTATGGAGGGATACAGGTTCAGGGCATATTTGTGGGGAGTTCTGCAGTGGGACGTTCCAGTGAGACATGAGGTTATGGACGGGTACAGGTTCAGGGCACATTTGTGTGGAGTTCTGCATTGGTACGTTCCAGTGAGACATGGAGGTTATGGAGGGGTACAGGTTCAGGGCATATTTGTGTGGACTTCTGCATTGGTACGTTCCAGTGAGAAAGGGAGGTTATGGAGGGGTACAGGTTCAGGGCAAATTTGTGTGTAGTTCTGCATTGGTACGTACCAGTGAGACAGGGAGGTTATGGAGGTTACAGGTTCAGGGCATATTTGTGTGGAGTTCTGCAGTGGTACGTTCCACTGAGACAGGGTGGTTATGGAAGGGTACAGGTTCAGGGCATATTTGGGTGGAGTTCTGCAATGGTACGTTGCAGTGAGACAGTGAGGTTATGGAGGGTACAGGTTCAGGGCATATTTGTGTGGAGTTCTGCATTGGTACGTTCCAGTGAGACAGGGAAGTTATGGAGGGGTACAGATTCAGGGCATATTTGTGTGGAGTTCTGCATTGGTACGTTCCAGTGAGACAGGGAGGTTAAGGTGGAGTACAGGTTCAGGGCATATTTGTGTGGATTTCTGCATTAGTACGTTCCAGTGAGACAGGGAGGTTATGGAGGGGTACAGGTTCAGGGCAAATTTGTGTGGAGTTCTGCATTGGTACATTCCAGTGAGACAAGGAGGTCTGGGTGGGTACAGGTTCAGGGCATATTTGTGTGGAATTCTGCATTGGTAAGTTCCAGTGAGACAGGGATGTTATGGAGGGTACAGGTTCAGGGCATATTTGTGTGGAGGTCTGCATTGGTACGTTCCTTTGAGACAGGGAGGTTCTGGAGGGGTACAGGTTCAGGGTATATTTGTGTGGAATTCTGCGTTGGTACGTTCCAGTGTGACTGGGAGGTTATGGAGGGGTACAGGTTCAGGGCATATTTTTTTGGAGTTCTGCATTGGTACGTTCAAGTTAGACAGGGAAGTTATGGAGGGTACAGGTTCAGGGCATATTTGTGTGGAGATCTGCAGTGGGACGTTACAGTGAGACATGAGGTTATGGACGGGTACAGGTTCAGGGCACACTTGTGTGGAGTTCTGCATTGATACGTTCCTGTGACACAGGGAGGTTATGGAGGGGTACAGGTTCAAGTCATATTTGTGTGGAGTTCTGCATTGGTACGTTCCAGTGAGACAGGGAGGTTATGGAGGGTACAAGTTCAGAGCATATTTGTGTGGAGATCTGCATTGGTACGTACCAGTGAGATAGGGAGGTTATGCACGGTACAGGTTCAGGGCATATTTGAGTGGAGTTCGGAATTGGTGCGTTCCAGTGAGACAGGGAGGTTATGGAGGGGTACAGGTTCAGGGCATATTTGTGTGGAGTTCTGCATTGGTACGTTCCAGTGAGATAGGGAGGTTATGGAGGGTACAAGTTCAGGGCAAATTTGAGTGTAGTTGTGCATTGGTACGTTCCACTGAGACAGGGAGGTTAAGGTGGAGTACAGGTTCAGGGCATATTTGTGCGGATTTCTGCATTGGTACGTTCCAGTGAGACAGGGAGGTTATGGAGGGGTACAGGTTAAGGGCAAATTTGAGTGGAGTTCTCCTTTGGTACGTTCCAGTGAGACAGGGAGGTAATGGACGGGTACAGGTTCTGGGCATATTTGTGTGGACGTCTGCATTGGTACTTTCCAGTGGGACAGGGAGGTTATGGAGGGTACCGGTTCATGGCATATTTTGTGTGGAATTCTGCAGTGGAACGTTCCAGTGAGACAGCGAGGTTATGCTCGGTACAGGTTCAGGGCGTATTTGAGTAGAGTTCGGAATTGGTGCGTTCCAGTGAGACAGGGAGGATATGGAGGGGTACAGGTTCAGGGCATATTTGTGTGGAGTTCTGCATTGGTACGTTCCAGTGAGACAGGGAGGTTAAGGTGGGGTACAGGTTCAGGGCATATTTGTGTGGATTTCTGCATTGGTACGTTCCAGTGAGACAGGGAGGTTATGGAGGGGTACAGGTTCAGGGCAAATTTGTGTGGAGTTCTCCATTGGTACGTTCCAGTGAGACAGTGAGGTTATGGAGGGTACAGGTTCTGGGCATATTTGTGTGGAGTTCTGCAGTGGTACGTTCCAGTGAGACAGGGAGGTTATGGACGGGTACAGGTTCAGGTCATATTTGTGTGGAGTTCTGCATTGGTACTTTCCAGTGAGACAGGGAGGTTATGGAGGGTACAGGTTCATGGCATATTTGAGTGGAGTTCTGCAGTGGGACGTTCCAGTGAGACAGGGAGGTTATGGACGGGGACAGGTTCAGGGCATATTTGTGTAGAGTTCTGCATTGGTACGTTCCAGTGAGACAGGGAAGTTATGGAGGGGTACAGGTTCAGGGCATATTTGTGTGGAGTTCTGCATTGGTACGTTCCAGTGAGACAGGGAGGTTATGGAGGGTACAGGTTCAGGGCATATTTGTGTGGAGTTCTGCATTGGTACGTTCCAGTGAGACAGGGAGGTTATGGAGGGTACAGGTTCAGGGCAAATCTGAATGTAGTTCTGCATTGGTACTTTCCAGTGAGACAGGGAGATTATGGAGGCATACTGGTTCAGGGCAAATTTGTGTGGAGTTATGCATTGGTACTTTCCAGTGAGACAAGGAGGTTATGGGCGGGTACAGGTTCAGGGCATATTTGTGTGGAATTCTGCATTGGTACGTTCCAGTCAGACAGGGACGTTTTGGAGGGGTACAGGTTCAGGGTATATTTGTTTGGAGTTCTGCGTTGGTACGTTCCAGTGTGACTGGGAGGTTATGGAGGGGTACACGTTCAGGGCATATTTGTGTGGAGTTCTGCAGTGGGACGTTCCAGTGAGACAGGGAGGTTATGGACGGGTACAGGTTCAGGGCAGATTTGTGTGGAGTTCTGCATTGGTACGTTCCAGTGAGACAGGGAGGTTATGGAGGGGTACAGGTTCAGGGCATATTTCTGTGGAGTTCTGCATTGGTACGTTCCAGTGAGACAGGGAGGTTATGGAGTGTACAGGTTCAGGGCAAATTTGAGTGTATTTCTGCATTGGTACTTTCCAGTGAGACAAGGAGGTTCTGGGTGGGTACAGGTTCAGGGCATATTTGTTTGGAATTCTGCATAGGTAAGTTCCAGTGAGACAGGGAGGTTATGGAGTGTACAGGTTCAGGGCAAATTTGAGTGTATTTCTGCATTGGTACTTTCCAGTGAGACAGGGAGGTTATGGAGGTGTACAGGTTCAGGGCAAATTTGTGTGGAGTTCTGTATTAGTACGTTCCAGTGAGACAGGGAGGTTATGGAGGTGTACAGGTTCAGGGCAAATTTGTGTGGAGTTCTGCAGTGGGACGTTCCAGTGAGACAGGGAGGTTATGGACGGGGACAGGTTCAGGGCATATTTGTGTAGAGTTCTGCATTGGTACGTTCCAGTGAGACAGGGAGGTTATGGAGGGGTACAGGTTCAGGGCAAATTTGAGTGTATTTCTGCATTGGTACTTTCCAGTGAGACAGGGAGGTTATGGAGGTGTACAGGTTCAGGGCAAATTTGTGTGGAGTTCTGCATTAGTACGTTCCAGTGAGACAGGGAGGTTATGGACGGGTACAGGTTCAGGGCAGATTTGTGTGGAGTTCTGCATTGGTACGTTCCAGTGAGACAGGGAGGTTATGGAGGGGTACAGGTTCAGGGCATATTTCTGTGGAGTTCTGCATTGGTACGTTCCAGTGAGACAGGGAGGTTATGGAGTGTACAGGTTCAGGGCAAATTTGAGTGTATTTCTGCATTGGTACTTTCCAGTGAGACAGGGAGGTTATGGAGGTGTACAGGTTCAGGGCAAATTTGTGTGGAGTTCTGCATTAGTACGTTCCAGTGAGACACGGAGGTTATGGAGGTGTACAGGTTCAGGGCAAATTTGTGTGGGGTTCTGCATTGGTACATTCCAGTGAGACAAGGAGGTTCTGGGTGAGTACAGGTTCAGGGCATATTTGTTTGGAATTCTGCATAGGTCAGTTCCAGTGAGACAGGGAGGTTATGGAGGGTACAGGTTCAGGGCATATTTTTGTGGAGGTCTGCATTGGTACGTTCCAGTGAGACAGGGAGGTTATGGAGGGGTACAGGTTCAGGGTATATTTGTGTGGAGTTCTGCGTTGGTATGTTCCTGTGTGACTGGGAGGTTATGGAGGGATACAGGTTCAGGGCATATTTGTGGGGAGTTCTGCAGTGGGACGTTCCAGTGAGACATGAGGTTATGGACGGGTACAGGTTCAGGGCACATTTGTGTGGAGTTCTGCATTGGTACGTTCCAGTGAGACATGGAGGTTATGGAGGGGTACAGGTTCAGGGCATATTTGTGTGGACTTCTGCATTGGTACGTTCCAGTGAGAAAGGGAGGTTATGGAGGGGTACAGGTTCAGGGCAAATTTGTGTGTAGTTCTGCATTGGTACGTACCAGTGAGACAGGGAGGTTATGGAGGTTACAGGTTCAGGGCATATTTGTGTGGAGTTCTGCAGTGGTACGTTCCACTGAGACAGGGTGGTTATGGAAGGGTACAGGTTCAGGGCATATTTGGGTGGAGTTCTGCAATGGTACGTTGCAGTGAGACAGTGAGGTTATGGAGGGTACAGGTTCAGGGCATATTTGTGTGGAGTTCTGCATTGGTACGTTCCAGTGAGACAGGGAAGTTATGGAGGGGTACAGATTCAGGGCATATTTGTGTGGAGTTCTGCATTGGTACGTTCCAGTGAGACAGGGAGGTTAAGGTGGAGTACAGGTTCAGGGCATATTTGTGTGGATTTCTGCATTAGTACGTTCCAGTGAGACAGGGAGGTTATGGAGGGGTACAGGTTCAGGGCAAATTTGTGTGGAGTTCTGCATTGGTACATTCCAGTGAGACAAGGAGGTCTGGGTGGGTACAGGTTCAGGGCATATTTGTGTGGAATTCTGCATTGGTAAGTTCCAGTGAGACAGGGATGTTATGGAGGGTACAGGTTCAGGGCATATTTGTGTGGAGGTCTGCATTGGTACGTTCCTTTGAGACAGGGAGGTTCTGGAGGGGTACAGGTTCAGGGTATATTTGTGTGGAATTCTGCGTTGGTACGTTCCAGTGTGACTGGGAGGTTATGGAGGGGTACAGGTTCAGGGCATATTTTTTTGGAGTTCTGCATTGGTACGTTCAAGTTAGACAGGGAAGTTATGGAGGGTACAGGTTCAGGGCATATTTGTGTGGAGATCTGCAGTGGGACGTTACAGTGAGACATGAGGTTATGGACGGGTACAGGTTCAGGGCACACTTGTGTGGAGTTCTGCATTGATACGTTCCTGTGACACAGGGAGGTTATGGAGGGGTACAGGTTCAAGTCATATTTGTGTGGAGTTCTGCATTGGTACGTTCCAGTGAGACAGGGAGGTTATGGAGGGTACAAGTTCAGAGCATATTTGTGTGGAGATCTGCATTGGTACGTACCAGTGAGATAGGGAGGTTATGCACGGTACAGGTTCAGGGCATATTTGAGTGGAGTTCGGAATTGGTGCGTTCCAGTGAGACAGGGAGGTTATGGAGGGGTACAGGTTCAGGGCATATTTGTGTGGAGTTCTGCATTGGTACGTTCCAGTGAGATAGGGAGGTTATGGAGGGTACAAGTTCAGGGCAAATTTGAGTGTAGTTGTGCATTGGTACGTTCCACTGAGACAGGGAGGTTAAGGTGGAGTACAGGTTCAGGGCATATTTGTGCGGATTTCTGCATTGGTACGTTCCAGTGAGACAGGGAGGTTATGGAGGGGTACAGGTTAAGGGCAAATTTGAGTGGAGTTCTCCTTTGGTACGTTCCAGTGAGACAGGGAGGTAATGGACGGGTACAGGTTCTGGGCATATTTGTGTGGAGTTCTGCATTGGTACTTTCCAGTGGGACAGGGAGGTTATGGAGGGTACCGGTTCATGGCATATTTTGTGTGGAATTCTGCAGTGGAACGTTCCAGTGAGACAGCGAGGTTATGCTCGGTACAGGTTCAGGGCGTATTTGAGTAGAGTTCGGAATTGGTGCGTTCCAGTGAGACAGGGAGGATATGGAGGGGTACAGGTTCAGGGCATATTTGTGTGGAGTTCTGCATTGGTACGTTCCAGTGAGACAGGGAGGTTAAGGTGGGGTACAGGTTCAGGGCATATTTGTGTGGATTTCTGCATTGGTACGTTCCAGTGAGACAGGGAGGTTATGGAGGGGTACAGGTTCAGGGCAAATTTGTGTGGAGTTCTCCATTGGTACGTTCCAGTGAGACAGTGAGGTTATGGAGGGTACAGGTTCTGGGCATATTTGTGTGGAGTTCTGCAGTGGTACGTTCCAGTGAGACAGGGAGGTTATGGACGGGTACAGGTTCAGGTCATATTTGTGTGGAGTTCTGCATTGGTACTTTCCAGTGAGACAGGGAGGTTATGGAGGGTACAGGTTCATGGCATATTTGAGTGGAGTTCTGCAGTGGGACGTTCCAGTGAGACAGGGAGGTTATGGACGGGGACAGGTTCAGGGCATATTTGTGTAGAGTTCTGCATTGGTACGTTCCAGTGAGACAGGGAAGTTATGGAGGGGTACAGGTTCAGGGCATATTTGTGTGGAGTTCTGCATTGGTACGTTCCAGTGAGACAGGGAGGTTATGGAGGGTACAGGTTCAGGGCATATTTGTGTGGAGTTCTGCATTGGTACGTTCCAGTGAGACAGGGAGGTTATGGAGGGTACAGGTTCAGGGCAAATCTGAATGTAGTTCTGCATTGGTACTTTCCAGTGAGACAGGGAGATTATGGAGGCATACTGGTTCAGGGCAAATTTGTGTGGAGTTATGCATTGGTACTTTCCAGTGAGACAAGGAGGTTATGGGCGGGTACAGGTTCAGGGCATATTTGTGTGGAATTCTGCATTGGTACGTTCCAGTCAGACAGGGACGTTTTGGAGGGGTACAGGTTCAGGGTATATTTGTTTGGAGTTCTGCGTTGGTACGTTCCAGTGTGACTGGGAGGTTATGGAGGGGTACACGTTCAGGGCATATTTGTGTGGAGTTCTGCAGTGGGACGTTCCAGTGAGACAGGGAGGTTATGGACGGGTACAGGTTCAGGGCAGATTTGTGTGGAGTTCTGCATTGGTACGTTCCAGTGAGACAGGGAGGTTATGGAGGGGTACAGGTTCAGGGCATATTTCTGTGGAGTTCTGCATTGGTACGTTCCAGTGAGACAGGGAGGTTATGGAGTGTACAGGTTCAGGGCAAATTTGAGTGTATTTCTGCATTGGTACTTTCCAGTGAGACAAGGAGGTTCTGGGTGGGTACAGGTTCAGGGCATATTTGTTTGGAATTCTGCATAGGTAAGTTCCAGTGAGACAGGGAGGTTATGGAGTGTACAGGTTCAGGGCAAATTTGAGTGTATTTCTGCATTGGTACTTTCCAGTGAGACAGGGAGGTTATGGAGGTGTACAGGTTCAGGGCAAATTTGTGTGGAGTTCTGTATTAGTACGTTCCAGTGAGACAGGGAGGTTATGGAGGTGTACAGGTTCAGGGCAAATTTGTGTGGAGTTCTGCAGTGGGACGTTCCAGTGAGACAGGGAGGTTATGGACGGGGACAGGTTCAGGGCATATTTGTGTAGAGTTCTGCATTGGTACGTTCCAGTGAGACAGGGAGGTTATGGAGGGGTACAGGTTCAGGGCATATTTCTGTGGAGTTCTGCATTGGTACGTTCCAGTGAGACAGGGAGGTTATGGAGTGTACAGGTTCAGGGCAAATTTGAGTGTATTTCTGCATTGGTACTTTCCAGTGTGACAGGGAGGTTATGGAGGTGTACAGGTTCAGGGCAAATTTGTGTGGAGTTCTGCATTAGTACGTTCCAGTGAGATACGGAGGTTATGGAGGTGTACAGGTTCAGGGCAAATTTGTGTGGAGTTCTGCATTAGTACGTTCCAGTGAGACAGGGAGGTTATGGAGGTGTACAGGTTCAGGGCAAATGTGTGCGGAGTTCTGCAGTGGGACGTTCCAGTGAGACAGGGAGGTTATGGACGGGTACAGGTTCAGGGCAGATTTGTGTGGAGTTCTGCATTGGTACGTTCCAGTGAGACAGGGAGGTTATGGAGGGGTACAGGTTCAGGGCATATTTCTGTGGAGTTCTGCATTGGTACGTTCCAGTGAGACAGGGAGGTTATGGAGTGTACAGGTTCAGGGCAAATTTGAGTGTATTTCTGCATTGGTACTTTCCAGTGAGACAGGGAGGTTATGGAGGTGTACAGGTTCAGGGCAAATTTGTGTGGAGTTCTGCATTAGTACGTTCCAGTGAGACACGGAGGTTATGGAGGTGTACAGGTTCAGGGCAAATTTGTGTGGAGTTCTGCATTGGTACATTCCAGTGAGACAAGGAGGTTCTGGGTGAGTACAGGTTCAGGGCATATTTGTTTGGAATTCTGCATAGGTCAGTTCCAGTGAGACAGGGAGGTTATGGAGGGTACAGGTTCAGGGCATATTTTTGTGGAGGTCTGCATTGGTACGTTCCAGTGAGACAGGGAGGTTATGGAGGGGTACAGGTTCAGGGTATATTTGTGTGGAGTTCTGCGTTGGTACGTTCCTGTGTGACTGGGAGGTTATGGAGGGATACAGGTTCAGGGCATATTTGTGTGGAGTTCAGCAGTGGTACGTTCCAGTGAGACAAGGAGTTTATGGACGTGTAGAGGTTCAGAGCATATTTGTGTGGAATTCTGCATTGGTACGTTCCAGTGAGACAGGAGGTTTTGGAGGGGTACAGGTTCAGGGCATATTTGTGTGGTGTTCTGCAATGGTACGTTCCAGTGAGACAGCGAGGTTATGCACGGTACAGGTTCAGGGCGTATTTGAGTGGAGTTCGGAATTGGTGCGTTCGAGTGAGACAGGGAGGTTATGGAGGGGTACAGGTTCAGGGCATATTTGTGTGGAATTCTGCATTGGTACGTTCCAGTGAGACAGGGAGGTTATGGAGGGGTACAGGTTCAGGGCATATTTGTGTGGAGTTCTGCATTGGTACGTTCCAGTGAGACAGGGAGGTTATGGAGGGTACAGGTTCAGGGCATATTTGTGTGGAGTTCTGCATTGGTACGTTCCAGTGAGACAGGGAGGTTATGGAGGGTACAGGTTCAGGGCAAATCTGAATGTAGTTCTGCATTGGTACTTTCCAGTGAGACAGGGAGATTATGGAGGCATACTGGTTCAGGGCAAATTTGTGTGGAGTTATGCATTGGTACTTTCCAGTGAGACAAGGAGGTTATGGGCGGGTACAGGTTCAGGGCATATTTGTGTGGAATTCTGCATTGGTACGTTCCAGTCAGACAGGGACGTTTTGGAGGGGTACAGGTTCAGGGTATATTTGTTTGGAGTTCTGCGTTGGTTCGTTCCAGTGTGACTGGGAGGTTATGGAGGGGTACACGTTCAGGGCATATTTGTGTGGAGTTCTGCAGTGGGACGTTCCAGTGAGACAGGGAGGTTAAGGAGGGGTACAGGTTCAGGGCATATTTCTGTGGAGTTCTGCATTGGTACGTTCCAGTGAGACAGGGAGGTTATGGAGTGTACAGGTTCAGGGCAAATTTGAGTGTATTTCTGCATTGGTACTTTCCAGTGAGACAAGGAGGTTCTGGGTGGGTACAGGTTCAGGGCATATTTGTTTGGAATTCTGCATAGGTAAGTTCCAGTGAGACAGGGAGGTTATGGAGGGTACAGGGTCAGGGCATATTTCTGTGGAGTTCTGCATTGGTACGTTCCAGTGAGACAGGGAGGTTATGGAGTGTACAGGTTCAGGGCAAATTTGAGTGTATTTCTGCATTGGTACTTTCCAGTGAGACAGGGAGGTTATGGAGGTGTACAGGTTCAGGGCAAATTTGTGTGGAGTTCTGCATTAGTACGTTCCAGTGAGACAGGGAGGTTATGGAGGTGTACAGGTTCAGGGCAAATTTGTGTGGAGTTCTGCATTTGTACGTTCCAGTGAGACAGGGAGGTTATGGAGGGGTACAGGTTCAGGGCATATTTGTGTGGAGTTCTGCATTGGTACGTTCCAGTGAGACAGGGACGTTATGGAGGGTACAGGTTCAGGGCATATTTGTGCGGAGTTCTGCATTGGTACGTTCCAGTGAGACAGGGAGGTTATGGTCGGGTACAGGATCTGGGCATATTTGAGTGGAGTTCGGCATTGGTGTGTTCCAGTGAGACAGGGAGGTTATGGAGGGGTACAGGTTCAGGGCATATTTGTGTGGAATTCTGCATTGGTACGTTCCATTGAGACAGGGAGGTTATGGAGGGGTACAGGTTCAGGGCATATTTGTGTGTAGTTCTGCATTGGTACGTTCCAGTGAGACAGGGAGGTTATGGAGGGTACAGGTTCACGGCATATTTGTGTGGAGTTCTGCAGTGGTACGTTCCAGTGAGACAGGGAGGTTATGGTCGGGTACAGGTTCAGGGCATATTTGTGTCGAGTTCTGCATTGGTACTTTCCAGTGAGACAGGGAGGTTATGGAGGGTACCGGTTCATGGCATATTTGTGTGGAGTTCTGCAGTGGGACGTTCCAGTGAGACAGGGAGTTTATGGTCGGGTACAGGATCAGGGCACATTTGAGTGGAGTTCGGCATTGGTGTGTTCCAGTGAGACAGGGAGGTTATGGAGGGGTACAGGTTCAGGGCATATTTGTGTGTAGTTCTGCATTGGTACGTTCCAGTGAGACAGGGAGGTTATGGAGGGTACAGGTTCAGGGCATATTTGTGTGGAGTTCTGCAGTGGTACGTTCCAGTGAGACAGGGAGGTTATGGTCGGGTACAGGTTCATGGCATATTTGTGTGGAATTCTGCATTGGTACGTTCCAGTGAGACAGGGAGGTTATGGAGGGGCACAGGTTCAGGGCATATTTGTGTGGTGTTCTGCAATGGTACGTTCCAATGTGACAGGGAGATTATGCACGGTACTGGATCAGGGCATATTTGAGTGGAGTTCGGCATTGGTGCGTTCCAGTGAGACAGGGAGGTTATGGAGGGGTACAGGTTCAGGGCATACTTGTGTGGAGTTCTGCATTGGTACGTTCCAGTGAGACAGGGAGGTTATGGAGGGGTACAGGTTCAGGGCAAATTTGTGAGGAGTTCTGGATTGGTGCGTTCCAGTGAGACAAGGAGGTTATGGGCGGGTATACCTTCAGGGCATATTTGTGTGGAATTCTGCATTGGTACATTCCAGTGAGAGAGGGAGGTTATGCACGGTACAGGATCAGGGCATATTTGAGTGGAGTTCTGCATTGGTACGTTCCAGTGAGACAGGGAGGTTATTGAGGGGTACAGGTTCAGGGCAAATTTGTGTGGAGTTCTGCATTGGTGCGTTCCAGTGAGACAGGGAGGTTATGGGCGGGTACACTTTCAGGGCATATTTGTGTGGAATTCTGCATTGGTACGTTCGAGTGAGACAGGGAGGTTATGGAGGGTTACAGGTTCAGGGCATATTTGTGTGGAGTTCTGCATTGGTACGTTCCAGTGAGACAGTGAGGTTATGGAGGGGTACAGGTTCAGCGCATATTTGAGTGTAGTTCTGCATTTGTACGTTCCAGTGAGTCAGGGAGGTTATGGAGTGTACAGGTTCAGGGCACATTTGTCTGGAGTTCTGCATTGGTACGTTCCAGTGAGACAGGCAGGTTATGGAGGGTACAGGTTCAGGGCATATTTGTGTGCAGTTCTGCAGTGGTACGTTCCAGTGAGACAGGGAGGTTATGGTCGGGTACAGGTTCAGGGCATATTTGTGTGGAGTTCTGCATTGGTACTTTCCAGTGAGGCAGGGAAGTTATGGAGGGGTACAGGTTCAGGGCATATTTGTGTGGAGTTCTGCATTGGTACGTTCCAGTGAGATAGGGAGGTTATGGAGGGGTACAGGTTCAGGGCATATTTGTGTGTAGTTCTGCATTGGTACGTTCCAGTGAGACAGGGAGGTTATGGAGGGTACAGGTTCAGGGCATATTTGTGCGTAGTTCTGCATTGGTACGTTCCAGTTATACAGGGAGTTTATGGAGGTGTACAGGTTCAGGGCAAATATGTGTGGAGTTCTGCATTGGTGCGTTCCAGTGAGACAAGGAGGTAACGGGCGGGTAACTTTCAGGGCATATTTCTGTGGTGTTCTGCAATGGTACGTTCCAGTGAGACAGAAGTTTATGGAGGGGTACAGGTTCAGGGCATATTTGTGTGGAGTTCTGCATTGGTGCGTTCCAGTGAGACAAGGAGGTTATGGAGGTGTACAGGTTCAGGGCATACTTGTGTGGAGTTCTGCATTGGTACATTCCAGTGAGACAGGGAGGTTATGGAGGGGTACAGGTTCAGGGCAAATTTGTGTGGAGTTCTGCATTGGTGCGTTCCAGTGAGACAAGTAGGTTATGGGCGGGTAACTTTCAGGGCATATTTGTGGGGGTTCTGCAATGGTACGTTCCAGTGAGACAGAAGGTTATGGAGGGGTACAGGTTCAGGGCATATTTGAGTGGAGTTCGGCATTGGTGCGTTCCAGTGAGACAGGGAAGTTATGGAGGGGTACAGGTTCAGGGCATATTTGTGTGGAGTTCTGCATTGGTACGTTCCAGTGAGACAGGGAGGTTATGGAGGGGTACAGGTTCAGGGCATACTTGTGTGGAGTTCTGCATTGGTACATTCCAGTGAGACAGGGAGGTTATGGAGGGGTACAGGTTCAGGGCAAATTTGTGTGGAGTTCTGCATTGGTGCGTTCCAGTGAGACAAGTAGGTTATGGGCGGGTAACTTTCAGGGCATATTTGTGTGGTGTTCTGCAATGGTACGTTCCAGTGAGACAGAAGGTTATGGAGGGGTACAGGTTCAGGGCATATTTGAGTGGAGTTCGGCATTGGTGCGTTCCAGTGAGACAGGGAAGTTATGGAGGGGTACAGGTTCAGGGCATATTTGTGTGGAGTTCTGCATTGGTACGTTCCAGTGAGACAGGGAGGTTATGGAGGGGTACAGGTTCAGGGCATACTTGTGTGGAGTTCTGCATTTGTACGTTCCAGTGAGACAGGGAGGTTATGGAGGGGTACAGGTTCAGGGCATATTTGTGTGGAGTTCTGCATTGGTACGTTCCAGTGAGACAGGGACGTTATGGAGGGTACAGGTTCAGGGCATATTTGTGCGGAGTTCTGCATTGGTACGTTCCAGTGAGACAGGGAGGTTATGGTCGGGTACAGGATCAGGGCATATTTGAGTGGAGTTCGGCATTGGTGTGTTCCAGTGAGACAGGGAGGTTATGGAGGTGTACAGGTTCAGGGCATATTTGTGTGGAATTCTGCATTGGTACGTTCCATTGAGACAGGGAGGTTATGGAGGGGTACAGGTTCAGGGCATATTTGTGTGTAGTTCTGCATTGGTACGTTCCAGTGAGACAGGGAGGTTATGGAGGGTACAGGTTCACAGCATATTTGTGTGGAGTTCTGCAGTGGTACGTTCCAGTGAGACAGGGAGGTTATGGTCGGGTACAGGTTCAGGGCATATTTGTGTCGAGTTCTGCATTGGTACCTTCCAGTGAGACAGGGAGGTTATGGAGGGTACCGGTTCATGGCATATTTGTGTGGAGTTCTGCAGTGGGACGTTCCAGTGAGACAGGGAGTTTATGGTCGGGTACAGGATCAGGGCACATTTGAGTGGAGTTCGGCATTGGTGTGTTCCAGTGAGACAGGGAGGTTATGGAGGGGTACAGGTTCAGGGCATATTTGTGTGTAGTTCTGCATTGGTACGTTCCAATGAGACAGGGAGGTTATGGAGGGTACAGGTTCAGGGCATATTTGTGTGGAGTTCTGCAGTGGTACATTCCAGTGAGACAGGGAGGTTATGGTCGGGTACAGGTTCATGGCATATTTGTGTGGAATTCTGCATTGGTACGTTCCAGTGAGACAGGGAGGTTATGGAGGGGCACAGGTTCAGGGCATATTTGTGTTGTGTTCTGCAATGGTACGTTCCAATGTGACAGGGAGATTATGCACGGTACTGGATCAGGGCATATTTGAGTGGAGTTCGGCATTGGTGCGTTCCAGTGAGACAGGGAGGTTATGGAGGGGTACAGGTTCAGGGCATACTTGTGTGGAGTTCTGCATTGGTACGTTCCAGTGAGACAGGGAGGTTATGGAGGGGTACAGGTTCAGGGCAAATTTGTGTGGAGTTCTGCATTGGTGCGTTCCAGTGAGAC